>NC_079490.1:165624290-165937137 GCF_020520425.1 Spinacia oleracea
GATAGGGACTGTCGGACGGGCATGGAGCAGGTCTGGGGTTCAGTGAGACCCAGACCCATATCTGTTTTTTTCATGTGGATTCATACCGGCCCTAGATCTATTGGATTTGAAAAATTCAGACCCTTATTAAGATCCAATTGGTCTGGTGGCTCTTGGGTCTCAAAATGGATCTGAAATGGATCTAGATATTTTATTAATTTAAATTTTTGTGGTCACTAAATTTTTTTCTAGGTCATTAGTTTGACCATCATTTAACATCACATTCGTGTATAAAATATCATAAGTTATTATATATTACTTTCCATGCAATCTAATGACAAAAATATGCCTAAAACTGAGTTAAATTAATATATTTTATTATTTTATTAATTGAATGGGTCTGGGCCGGATATGGATCGGGTTTGGGTCTAAAAATATTGGACCCATCCCGTTTATTAACAAATGCACCCAGATCTAATGAGTCTAACAAAGTTTGACCCAAATCCTAACAAAAGTGGCGGATCCAACAGGATTTGGGTCGGGTCCTAGATTCATGTCCATCCCTAAATATAGGTATGTTTTTTAAAGGACAATATTAAAAATGTAGATATTCGAAAAAAGTTGGGAGTTGTGGATATTTAAGTAAGAACCTGGTACGGAGTACAACATTATGGGCATACTGAGGCGTTTTCCAGAAGCTGCATTGGTAGAGAAGGTGGAGGATGGCAGGGTAGGGGACTTGGGAGTAAAAACGCACATAATGAAAGGACGATCACACTATTATTTTTTTGGTGCGAATGAACCACAAGGGCGGGGATAAGAATCGATCCCATGATCACCTGTAATCGGGATGGAAGCTCTAACCAAATGAGCTATCCATCACTCTCACGATCACACTATGATTAGAGGCGGAACTTGTAAGTGTCCCGATATGTCAGGATTTTTGTACAATAAAAACTGGAAATCTAAGAGACATATTATAAACAATAACTGGTTTCAAGATAACACTAAAAAAAGCTCAACGCCGCACATAAGAGACCCGTAATTTAGAAGGTGGACCATGGTGCACATAGAGCATGGTGCACCTTAAGAACATTAGTATATAATTAGAAGAACATCTGATTACGTAAAAAGAACATGGACATATATTTTTTTATATTTTTAATAAATTGTGATTTTTTATAACAAAAAAGTAAAACATTATATTGCATGTTCTTTTGTCGTAGTGTCATGTTCTTTTGTTTATGCACATGTGTTCTTTTGGTGTACATACCATGGTCCATAGTCCACGGATTGAGAGAGACCAGGTATAACTATCAACTTCTTAATAAAACTAAGAGACCAGTTTTTTGAAATATCTGATCACTTAAAGTCTTGAATGAAAGACCAACCCTTAGCTTTAAAGTATATATTTCGTATTAAATATTGTGTGTTGTTGACGATGGTGACACAACAATTGAAAAATCTTGGATACGCTGCAGACTATGATATAGCATTAGACAGATGCAAATTATGACTGATCATATAAAACCTACTACCTCCGTTTCAAAACGATCTTTATATTTTCCGCTTTATTTGTCTTATGATATTCTTTACGTTGTGTTTATACTATTTTCACATAAAATTTACGGATATTTCATGAAATACCCTCGAGTTTTGGCGTAATTCATCAAACGCCCATCAAGTTTCGATAATACATAAAATACCCATATTCCAAAACATAATGCACGAAATACCCCTATTTCAATACTAAATACACCAAATGTCTTTAATGACGTCATCAACCACATAATAAACCATTTAACGTCTAATTAAACCACATAATCCCTAATTAACATTCCTAATCAACCCACCCATTTAAAAATCTAGTTAACCCATTCATTAACCCACTAACCCACCCATTTCTTTTTCTTCTCTCTCTCCCCTTTCTTCTTCCATTAACTGACTAGAAAGAACCCATCAACCAGCCAACCATCACCACCATTTTTTCGACCCCTTATTTTCTCTCTCTTTGCTGAACTAATCACCACCAACCATCACCACCATCCCATTAACCATAGCTCAGCTCCCAATGCTGCCTTCCTCCCCCTCCCCCTTCCCTCATTGTGAACCCCATTGAAAGACAAAAAAATTCAATTAAATCGACGAATCAAGGAAGAGAAATAATTCGATTTGGAGATGAGGATGCATATCGATATCAACAACAATAGGAGTGAGATTACTGCAGCACCAATTTAAGAATTCGTAGATTAGAAATGGAGTTTTGTTTTTCAGATTTTTAATTTTAGTTTTTCTCTTCTTATTTTTCGTTCTTTGGCATACCATATTTGTTGGGTTCAATTAACGAGCAGTAGCAGTAGCAATTGAGCAGCAACAGTAGCTATTAAATGGAGAACATCAGCAACGACGAATAGGGAGATTAGAGCAACGTAACTAGAATTCGAATTTGTAGATTAACTATTAAATTTTAGGAATTAAATCACAAATTTCAGATTCTTTTTCTCTTGTTCTTGAGTTTGTTCTTCAATTTTCAGAAATTGTGTTCTTCAATTTGAGAATTTAAATTCAATTTTCAAAGAAGAGAGGTAAATGTTGGGTGTTGCCATGGAAGCTCGAAGACAGAGAATATGAAAAGTGTTCATTTAATTTGTTGCCAGAAAACGTAAAAGAGGGAGAAAAAAATTGTAATCGTTTTTTCTCTCTCCTCTTGTTCTCTTCATTTTCAATCTTCTCAAACACAAAAATGGAGTTTCAGAGAAGTTGAGGGGTTGAGGAAATTGGCAGCCATGGAATAACTGGTAGAAGAAAGGGGGGAGAGAGAAGGAAAAAAACAGAAAAGTGGGTCAATTAGGAGTTTAGTAGATTAATTGGGGAGAATGGGTTAATGGGTGGATTAAATTGGTTAATTAGGGTTGATGACGTCATAAGGGTACTTGGTGTATTAAGTTTTGGAATAGGGGTATTTTATGTATTATCGAAACTTGATGGGCGTTTGGTGAATTACGCCAAAACTCGAGGGTATTTCATGAAATATCTGTAAAATTTACCATCCGACCCTATTACCCATAACATTTACAACTTTCTACTTACTTTTCCTTATCTATATTATTTTATTAATATTTTATTATATTCTCCGACATTTTCCCACACTATTCCTCTCATACCTTAATATTTTGTACAAACAATAATGGTAATATCATTAGAAAATGGAGATAGTATAAGGTAATAATTCACATTAGGGGATCTTTTGTGCATTAGTTCAGTAAAACAAGATACCTAGTAAACTACTCCAGTAAGTAATTGGAAGCCCTGTTATTGCTGTTTCTTTAAAGTTTCAATGATACATTAATTGCTGAGGACTTGAGGAGTGATAGCCCATGTGCAATTTGCGTACATGCACCGACTATACGGTAGTATATCAATTATCAAATGCATCGCTAGAATCATATGGGCAAATCCCCGTAAAAAAAAAAAGAAAAAAAAAAGAATTATATGGGCAAATAGAGTAAATTACTCCAATTCATAATTTAAAATGGCATTTAATCTATACCTAGTAGTATTTAAAAACTATAACCAATTAAGCCAAATGGCAATCTATGCTTATCAATTAAACCAAATGGCAATCTATGCTTATTTCCCTCTCTTCTAGACGTGTAACATCTTACTTTTTAATAAATTCCTTTTCAAAACTCTGAAATGGTTCTACAATGAATGATGATGATGTCGATTCATTACCATCACGACATCACCCTTCAACATTCAAAGTCAATAACTCATTGAATTAATTTTCCTCATTCGTTTGACCTGCCAATTTAATTGATTTTATTTTATTAACTCCTTAATCCTCTCTTTTCCCCCATTTAATCTTTGAACGGTTCTCAACCAAATTACTATGTAATTGATTCATTAATTAATGACTCATTAAGTGGATGAACTTGAAAAGGTAGAATTTTATGGGGATATTTAAGTTCAATTTCTCTTTCATGCGAACATCCGGTTGCAGGTACTTTCTTTATTTTTTTTATTTTTTGGATAAATGTTGAAATTAGGCACAATTTCAATCTAATAGTTGGAAATTCCAATTATATTCTTGCAATTTTTTCTTTAGTTTAAATTTTTGGATGATTACTATTGTTCTATTTTTAGTTTCAAATTCAAATTAAATAAGATAATTATTGATTTAATGGAATATTTTGACATCATTTTGCCTATTTTGTTGTTCTATGTATTTAGTTTGATTATATTACCAGCTTTCGAAGCAAAAATTAATAGTTGAATTTGATATCATGTTGTTTATTGGGATATTTATTAACTTAGATTCAACTTTTGTGTGTTTTCTCTGTTTACAGGGGCTGCTGTCAAACTACCAAAAAACTGTGTCTTTGTTATTGTGGGTGTGAATTGTAATTGCTCATCATTTAAATAGTCTTTTTATTCATTTTAAAGTTGAATTTTCTTCTAACTTTAATTGTTTGGTTTCTTGAGGTATCAGTTTCTGTGTAGGATTGTAAATCAGAATAAATGACCATTTACGTATTGCACAATTAATTTCATATGGTTGTTTAATTAAGTTTCTTCCAATAAGGTCTAACATTCCTATAAGTTAAAGAAGGTATATGTAATGGTGGTAACAATGGCCCATGGAACTTTAACTTCTATCATTAACTTCATACAATATGTAATGAAGAATGGGCACGGGTTGGAATCGTCTACAAATATGGTGGCAGATTCATTGGCTAAGCGAGGGCTCACAAAATATATAAATTCATATATAGCAATTAGCATGGCTATAAAAACCTCCCTGATCCTAATAGCCTGATAATTAGTTATCATGCAATAATAGTTGAGCAATGCCTCTGAATGTAAACATGTACTCCGCAATAAAGCAAGAAAAGTACCGTAACTTATAAAAAAAAAAAAGAAAAAGAAGTTAAAGAAAGTATAATATTCAATTCGTATATAAGCTTCAGTAAAGTCTATTAAGTTATCTTCGGAATCTAAGCTTGCATTGCATGTTCTTTATCTAAAGATAACATATCTATTTTGTGATACATTTTCGGGGCTGGACTTTGCATGTATATCGGTGGGTATTTTTATGCATACTGGTGGTTTATCTCACAATTTTCCCTAATATTATATGCATATGCATGTAAGGGGAAAATGTGGGAGGGTGTATAGTGCATATGAAAATAGCTCGATGATTGCAATCTTTTTATTTCCTAAACATCGTCATCGTGGATATTGCCCACCGTTCTCATTCCAATCATATAATGTTCAATTCAGATACGATTAACCTAACTAACGTATGTTCGGAGTTTTGTTGTAATTAGAAAATTTTATGTTACACAAAAAAAAAAAACATTTATCCAATTAAATACAATATGTACAATATCGATCATCAGCCCGTGCCTCGCACGGGTCAGAAAACTAGTTGAGTTAAGTAAGGTGAACGCTATAATTGACATAACCTAACATCTATATTGAACAATACAGTCCATTGCAATAAAAAGGACCCAATCCCCAATTATTTGAGTTTCTTTAACTCGAATTGCACATTATTTCTCATATTTCAACTACCATTTTTCTATTAACCGCTATATCATTATTGCATCACTGAATCTCCTTGGCTCATGCAGTTTGAGTGTAGAATTATGGAATTTTTCCTTCGGAGGCTATGCATTGATCATTAACATATATATAGTTTACAAAGTCAACTAGGGTTTACCTATTACCATATTTACAATGCTAATTAAGTAACAATAATATTTACATATTATTGTGTCTAACACACCCCCTCAAACGGAGCGGGAGGAGGTCGAACGCTCAGACTGGATCGAAAATCAACGAACAAGGGGGACGGAAGACCCTTGGTGAAGATATCCGCATACTGGAACGACGAAGGCACATGAAGATCGAACACGAACGTGGCCAAGGGCCACCTTTTCTCGAACAAAATGAATATCCATCTCCACATGCTTAGTGCGCTAATAGTGGACAGGGTTGTGAGACATGTACACCGCACTAATATTATCACAATAAACAACTGTTGCCCGGCGCAACGGACAATGCAGTTCCAGGAGGAGATTACGAATCCACGTCGTTTCAGCCACGACGTTAGCAACCCCTCTATACTCTGCCTCAGCACTGGACCGAGACAATGTAGCCTGTCGTTTGGAGGACCACGAAACAAGATTATCGATCACCCAGAAAGACACAGTAACCAGACGTGGAGTGCCGAGTATCCGGGCAACCACCCCAATCCGCATCTGTATAAGAGACCAGTCCAACAACTGGAGTAGAATAAAAGTGCATGCCATAATCCAGAGTACCCTTGATATATAGGAGAACACGCTTCAAGGCGTGAAAATGCTGCTCACGAGGATCATGCATGAACAAACATACCTGTTGAACTGCATAAGATATATCAAGTCTAGTGAAAGTGAGATACTGAAGTGCCCCTGCAAGCTGACGATAGAAAGAGGGATCATCAACCGGTTTCCCACTGTTAGCACTAAGCTTGGACTTAGTGTCCACCGGTGTTGCAGCCGACTTGCAGGATGACATGTCTGCACGAGTTAGAATCTCCTGTGCGTATTTTCTCTGACAAAGAAACATGTTTTTCTTGGTACGAGTAACAGAGATACCAAGAAAGTAAGACAGAGGACCGAGATCCTTCATAGCAAACTCAGAACTAAGCAGATCAATAATACGTATCCTGAGACTGTCAGACGAACATGCAAGAATGATATCATCAACATATAATAGAAGATAAGCAGTGTCCGTACCTCGCCCGAAAATAAACAATGAAGTATCACTCTTACTGTTAAAAAATCCCAGAGAAAGAATGTAAGTCGCAAATCGCCGATACCAAGCCCGAGGGGCTTGCTTCAGCCCATAAATAGACTTACGAAGGAGACAGACATGGCGGGGCTTGTCAGGATGGACGAACCAGGGGGGCTGGTGCATATACACTGTTTCCTGTAAATGACCATGAAGGAACGCATTCTTCACATCAAGCTAATGTATAGACCAGTTCCTAGAAAAAGCCAAACTAATGACCGTACGGATCGTAGTCGGTTTCACAACCGGACTAAAAGGCTCACCACAATAAATTCCGACCTCTTGTCCCTTACCATTAGATACCAACCGAGATTTATGTCGTTCAAAGTCCCCATTAGACCTCTCTTTGTGCGTAAACACCCACAAACACCGAATCACATTTGCATCCACATGGCGGGGAACCAAGTCCCATGTATGGGTATCAATCATGGCATTATACTCATCACTCATTGCATTATACCAGTTAGGGTCCTTGAGAGCAACCAAAGGAGACTTAGGGAGGGGAGAAATTTTTGGCGTAGAGGAAGTTACCAAAACTAAGTTGGCGTACTTCGAATTTGGCCTAAAAATTCCAGCATTGGAACGGGTTTGCATTGAATGAGTGGGGGGAGCTGGCGGAGGAGAGTGGGTCGGGGCGAAGGAGTCCACAAACGGTGAGTGGGTAGACCACGGGTGATCCGTGGCTGATTGAACAGACCCACGAATCAGCGGTGATCCATTATGCCCAGTACACTGCTATGGAGAAGAAGTAA
Source organism: Spinacia oleracea (assembly GCF_020520425.1). NCBI lineage: Eukaryota > Viridiplantae > Streptophyta > Magnoliopsida > Caryophyllales > Amaranthaceae > Spinacia > Spinacia oleracea. The sequence goes on from NC_079490.1 coordinate 165,631,862, forward strand.
ATAAGGCTGGGCTAGAGGGAGAATGGGCCAGCCCAGGAGAAGTAGTCATGCGGACAGGAGAGCATGGAGCAACAAGTGGGTTGGACTGCTGTATATGTGGCCCATTTGAATTGGAATTAGAGTTTGGTGAGGATGAGTGAGCAGAAGGGGACTCACCCGTGTTGGGTTGGGAGGCCACATTGGGCCGTTGGACTGTGGTCCGAATAATGGGAGGAGGAGCTGACATAAAATCAGAGTTTGAAAACTCATAATCTTTTGAATTGGGAGTATACATTATGGAATTAGGAAACATTTTTTCATCAAAAACCACGTGACTTGAGATTATTACTTTCTGAGTTTTAATGTCTAAGCAACGGTAACCACGATGGGAGGATGGATAACCAAGGAAAATGCACGGAGTAGAACGGGGCTCAATTAATGTGGAGCGGTAGCCGAGAGATTCGGGTAACAAAGGCAACCAAAAGTACGAAGGTGGTCATATGAAGGTGCTTTGTTATAAAGGAGGTGCATTGGAGTGAGGTTATTAAGAATACGACTAGGCCGGATGTTCAACAAGTAAGCGGCCATATTAAGGGATTCAACCCAAAAGGAAGGTGGAAGAGAGGCATGAAAAAGAAGAGTACGACATATATTATTAATAGTCCGTATCATACGTTCGTCTTTGCCATTTTGTGGTGATGTATGGGGACACGAGTGGCGCTAAATCATGCCATTGTTTTGGGAAAACATAGTGAAGCTATTATTGTCATACTCACGACCATTATCACAATGCAATGCCTTAATGGATACACCAAACTGGGTCCTAACATAATTGTGAAATCGTACAAAAGTGGGATACACATCCGATTTAGATTTGAGAGGGAAAACCCATAAATAGTGAGAATAATCATCGAGAAATAGCACATAGTAACGAAATCCCGTATGACTATTAAGAGGATAGGTAAACAAATCGGTGTGAATAATATCAAACGGAGCAAAAGTCTTAGTCAAAGAAATAGAAAATGGAAGGCGACAATGTTTGCCTAATTGGCAGCCATGACAGATTGTTAGGGCATTCCCTTTATTACAACAAATAAGTTTTTGATTTCTAAGAAAACTAAGAACTTGATCAATATTGTCCTCGTCAATATTGTCCCCGTCCGGAGATCCTTCACAGAAAAACCAAAAGGGTCAAACTCAACAGACACTAGATTATCAGAAGTAAATTGACGAACGAAAACAAGATTCTTAATGATACTAGGAGCATAAAGAATATTTTTGAGAGTTCGAGAAGGAAAGGGATGAGATAGATTTTTGGTGCCGGAACCTCTAACTGGTATTTTAGTACCAACCATAATATTCGAATTTAAATTACGCCAATCACTAATAGAAGATGTAATACCTGAGCCATTCATAAGATGAGAAGTAGCATCGGTATCCATATACCAATTCGAATCCGGAGGTTGCATTGACATAGCATTGAAGAAGGCCGGGAGATCCGTTGGCTGATAACCACCCCCTGGAATGAGAAACGCCCCATTGGGCTGTTGCGTGCCTCTGGGAGCCGGGCCCAACACCCCTGGTTGTTGGTTAACTTGCCCAGGCCATTGTTGGGAAGGAACTGGACAAGGGGGGAACATCTAGTTTTAGGCCCAAAAATCGGCCCAAGGGTGAACCAAGGTCTTTTGATGGCCTTGTTGTTGCTGGCCCTTCCCCTGACCATTCCCACCAGAATTGTTATTCGAACAAGAACCCCCACCACGAGAGTAGTTCTTGTTCTTGCCCTTGTGGTGTTTGCCACCACCTGCTTTACCAGACCCACCGCGACCAGTGCCGCCCCCACCGTGAGTCAGCGACGGCTGAGAAAGAGAGGAGGGTTGTGCGGTATTAGAGGCAACGAGTAGGGCCGTTGAGGTGTTTTCCTGTTAGGTTATGATACATATGACAATTCATAAATCATGCGGAAAAACCATTTAGCCAGGAATACATATTATTTACACATAATCATATAGCATAGTTTAGATGCATACTCTTTGTTGCGTGCCTTCCCTAGCTGCGCCCGAACCGAACAAGAACAAGTCTTTAGGACTCCAAGTGTCGTCCCTCCGTAGATAGTCCACAGCACGTCCGGATCCGCCTTAAGATTGACCAACTAGAATCGCCCTTAAGGTACTAAAGATTTTCGGCACTTATAGTCAAGAAATGTGTCTGAATTTTCTCTCAAAAACTCACTTTAAAAACTTGAATAATCTATGAAAATATGTGACCCTAGGCACCTATTTATAGAGTTATGGAAAGGGTTTTGGAATCCTATTAGGATACTAATTTATTTAATTATAACCCTACTAGGACTCTAATTAAATAATCATTATCTAATAGTTTTAGGATTTAATCACACTTCGAATCCCGATTGCTTCAGGATTCCCGCACAAACATTGCACGAGCACCGTACACCCGCGCAAGCCTTGCGGCCCACGCTAGGCGCACAGCGCTCGCCCACTGCTGTGCTCCGCGCGCGCGCCCAAGGCCTTGGCTGGGCCTGGCCTTGCGCTGGGCCTGGTCGAGGCTTGGCGTGCGCTGGTGTGCGTTGGCTCGCTGGGCGACGGCCTGGCTTCGTACTGGGCCTCGTCCGATGCTAATTCGTACGATACGCTTCCGATTAAATTCCCGATTCCGGAATTCATTTCCGATACAAACAATATTTAATATTTCCGATTCCGGAATCAATTTCCGTTTCGAACAAATATTTAATATTTCCGTTTCCGGAATTATTTTCCGATTCCGATAATATTTCCGATTCTGACAATATTTCCGTTTCCGGCAATATTTCCGATTCTGGCAATATTTCCATTTCCGATAATATTTTCCGATACGTACCATGTTTCCGTTTCCGGCAACATCTACGACTTGGATAATATTTATATTTCCGATACGATCCATATTTCCGTTTCCGGCAATATCATCGTTTCCGGAGTATTCATTTCTTGCCTGTGACGATCTCAGCTCCCACTGAAACCAAGATCCGTCGATTCCGAATATCCATAGATGGAGTATTTAATGCCATTAAATACTTGATCCGTTTACGTACTATTTGTGTGACCCTACGGGTTCAGTCAAGAGTAAGCTGTGGATTAATATCTTTAATTCCACTTGAACTGAAGCGGCCTCTAGCTAGGCATTCAGCTCACTTGATCTCACTGAATTATTAACTTGTTAATTAATACTGAACCGCATTTATTAGACTTAACATAGAATGCATACTTGGACCAAGGGCATTATTTCCTTCAGTCTCCCACTTGTCCTTAGGGACAAGTGTGCATTTCCTAATTCCTTTGTCTCTCGATGCTTGCTCTTGAACATAAGGTAAGAGTTGTCCAGAGGTGTTTCTCGGTTTCAGAGTTCAACTGATCAAATAAACAGATAATCATAGCCTATGATTCATCCGAGCACGGCCATGCATTTCATAGTTTCTAGCTCTCCGAGTGGCCTTGTACAACTTTTAAGCATCTCATCCCGATTTATGGGAGGACAATCCCAATCTTGTGATCTTGAGATTAGACTTCGTTTGATAGGTGATTACCTGAGCGTTGCCTTTATAGCCTCCTTTTACGGTGCGACGGTTGGTCAACGTCAAAGCAACCAGTTCTCAAACAAGTAATCTCAAATCACTCAGGTATTGAGGATTTAGTGTCTAATAATTTTAATGAAATTTACTTATGACAGATTTTCATCTCTTACAGTAAAGTTTCATAGGTCTTGTTCGATACTAGTCTTCCCAAAGTAAGTATTTATTCAAATGATTATGACATTGCCATGTCCACATAGTTCAAGAAACAGAACTACTAGTCATCTTGCATTCTAGTCGTCTAACGTTTTCTATGCGTCCAAATTTATAGAAAACTCCGACTAGGGACCATTTTCAACCTTTGACATTCAAGTTCACTTGATAGACATTTCTTAGTCACAGGACTGGTCCTGACAGTCTATCTTGAATATATCGTCAAATTGAAGGGACTCATCATTTAATAAACCACAAATTAAATGGAAAAATGAATTCTTTTCATTTATTGTGAATGATTAACCAATAATGTTTTACAAAGATTTAAACTCTAAAACTTTAAAACATTAAACAGAGACATCAAAGCCATTCTCCAATATGCTTGATTCCCATAGCTGCAGTGTGCGAGTTGTGCTTCGCTTGCGGCAGAGGTTTAGTCAATGGATCTGATATGTTGTCATCAGTTCCAATTTTGCTTATCTCGACTTCTTTTCTTTCAACGAACTCTCGTAGAAGGTGAAATCTACGAAGTACATGCTTGACTCTCTGGTGGTGTCTAGGCTCCTTTGCCTGTGCAATAGCTCCGTTATTGTCACAATACAGGGCTATTGGTCCTTTAATGGAGGGGACTACACCAAGTTCACCTATGAACTTCCTTAGCCATATAGCTTCCTTTGCTGCTTCATGTGCAACAATGTACTCCGCTTCAGTTGTAGAATCCGCAATGGTGCTTTGTTTAGCACTTTTCCAGCTTACTGCTCCTCCGTTGAGGCAGAAGACAAACCCAGACTGTGATCTGAAATCATCTTTGTCGGTTTGGAAACTTGCGTCCGGATAGCCTTTAACAATTAATTCATCATCTCCACCATAGACCAGGAAGTCATCTTTGTGCCTTTTCAGGTACTTCAGAATGTTCTTGGCAGCAGTCCAATGCGCCTCTCCTGGGTCTGACTGGTATTTGCTCGTAGCACTGAGTGCGTACGCAACATCCGGGCGTGTACATATCATAGCATACATTATTGAACCAATCAATGATGCATATGGAATCCCATTCATTCGTCTACGCTCATCAAGTGTTTTTGGGCACTGAGTCTTGCTTAGAGTCATTCCATGAGACATGGGTAGGTAGCCTCGCTTGGAGTCCGCCATCTTGAACCTATCAAGCACCTTATTGATATAAGTGCTTTGACTAAGTCCAATCATCTTTTTAGATCTATCTCTGTAAATCTTGATGCCCAATATGTACTGTGCTTCTCCTAGATCCTTCATCGAAAAACATTTCCCAAGCCAAATCTTGACAGAGTTCAACATAGGAATGTCATTTCCGATAAGTAATATGTCGTCGACATATAATACTAGGAAAGAAATTTTGCTCCCACTGACTTTCTTGTATACACAAGATTCGTCTGCGTTCTTGATGAAACCAAAGTCACTGACTGCTTCATCAAAACGTATATTCCAGCTCCTGGATGCCTGCTTCAATCCGTAGATTGACTTCTTTATCTTGCATACCTTTTTAGCATTCTTTGGATCCTCAAAACCTTCAGGCTGTGTCATAAACACAGTTTCTGTTAAAACGCCGTTTAAGAAAGCAGTTTTGACATCCATCTGCCATATTTCGTAATCGTAATATGCAGCGATTGCTAACATTATCCGAATAGACTTTAGCATTGCAACTGGTGAGAAGGTTTCATCGTAATCCACACCGTGGACTTGCCTGTAACCTTATGCAACCAATCTAGCTTTGAAAACTTCAAGTTTCCCATCCTTGTCCTTTTTCAGTTTGAAAACCCATTTGCTTCCAATGGCTTGGTAGCCATCTGGCAAATCGACCAAATCCCATACTTGGTTTTCAGACATGGAGTCTAATTCAGATTGCATGGCTTCTTGCCATTGCTTGGAGCTAGGGCTCGTCATAGCTTGTTTGTAAGTCGCAGGTTCATCACTTTCAAGTAATAGAACGTCATAGCTCTCGTTCGTCAAAATACCTAAGTACCTTTCCGGTTGAGATCTATATCTTTGCGATCTACGCGGGGTAACATTTCTAGTTTGACCATGATTCTCACCAGATTCTTCTAAAGATCTCTGAGTTTCATCCTGAATGTCATCTTGAGCATTCTCTAGAGTTTGTTGTTCGACTCGAATTTCTTCGAGGTCTACTTTTCTCCCACTTGTCATTTTGGAAATGTGATCTTTCTCCAAAAAGACACCATCTCGAGCAACAAACACCTTGTTCTCAGATGTATTGTAGAACTAATACCCCTTTGTTTCCTTTGGATAGCCCACAAGGATACATTTGTCAGATTTTGGATGAAGTTTGTCTGAAATTAATCGTTTGACGTATACTTCACATCCCCAAATCTTAAGAAAAGACACATTTGGAGGCTTTCCAAACCATAATTCGTATGGAGTCTTTTCGACAGCTTTAGACGGAGCTCTATTTATAGTGAGTGCAGCTGTATTTAGTGCATGTCCCCAAAATTCTAATGGAAGTTCGGCCTGACCCATCATTGACCTGACCATGTCTAGCAAGGTTCTGTTCCTCCGTTCCGACACACCGTTCCATTGTGGTGTTCCTGGAGGAGTCAATTCTGATAGAATTCCACATTCTTTCAGATGGTCATCAAATTTATAGCTCAGATATTCACCGCCTCTATCAGACCGCAGTGCCTTAATCTTCTTGCCTAATTGATTCTCTACTTCACTCTGAAATTCCTTGAATTTGTCAAAGGATTCAGACTTATGCTTCATTAGGTAGACATAACCATACCTACTGAAGTCATCAGTGAAAGTGATAAAGTAGCTGAAACCACCTCTAGCATTTGTACTCATTGGTCCACATACATCTGTATGGATTAAACCCAATAGTTCATTTGCTCTTTCTCCAACTTTAGAGAAAGGTTGCTTTGTCATTTTTCCAAGTAAACATGATTCGCATTTACCATAATCCTCTAAGTCAAATGGTTCTAGAATTCCTTCCTTTTGAAGTCTTTCTAAGCGTTTCAAGTTTATATGGCCTAATCGACAATGCCACAGATAGGTGAGATCTGAATCATCCTTTTTGGCCTTTTTGGTATTTATGTTATATTCTTGTTTGTCGTGATCTAATAAATAAAGTCCATTGACTAATCTAGCAGATCCATAAAACATCTCTTTAAAATAAAACGAACAACTATTGTCTTTTATTAAAAAGGAAAATCCCTTAGCATCTAAGCAAGAAACTGAAATGATGTTTTTAGTAAGACTTGGAACATGGAAACATTCTTCCAGTTCCAAAACTAGCCCGGAGGGCAACGACAAATAGTAAGTTCCTACAGCTAATGCAGCAATCCGTGCTCCATTTCCCACTCGTAGGTCGACTTCACCCTTGCTTAACTTTCTACTTCTTCTTAGTCCATGTGGATTGGAACATAAGTGTGAGCCACAACCTGTATCTAATACCCAAGAAGTTGAATTAGCAAGTATACAGTCTATAACGAAAATACCTGAAGATGGAACGACTGTTCCGTTCTTCTGATCTTCCTTTAGCTTCAAGCAATCTCTCTTCCAATGCCCCTTCTTCTTGCAGTAGAAGCATTCGGATTCAGAAGTGGGTTGACTGACCTTCCTCTTTATAGATTTGGCGCCAGTTTGCTTAGTTGGGCTGGCCTTGTCGCCACCTTTCTTAGCATTCCTCTTCTTTCCAGATTTCTTGAACTTGCCCCCACGCACCATAAGCACATCCTGCTTATCACTTTTGAGCGTCTTTTCAGCGGTCTTCAGCATACCGTGAAGCTCTGTGAGCGTTTTGTCCAGACTATTCATACTGTAGTTCAGTTTGAACTGATCATACCCGCTATGAAGAGAATGGAGGATGGTGTCTATAGCCATTTCCTGAGAAAATTGCTGATCCAGCCGACTCATATTCTCAATGAGTCCAATCATTTTGAGAACATGTGGACTTACGGGCTCGCCTTTCTTAAGCTTGGTCTCAAGAATTTGCCTATGAGTCTCGAATCTTTCGACTCGAGCCAGATCTTGGAACATGTTCTTCAACTCACTGATGATTGTGAAAGCATCTGAGTTGATGAACGTTTTCTGCAGATCCGCACTCATGGTGGCGAGCATTAGACATTTCACATCCTTGTTGGCATCAATCCAACGATTGAGGGCTGCCTGAGTGACCCCGTCGCCTGCGGCTTCGGGCATCGCCTCATCTAGGACATACTCCTTTTCTTCCTGCATAAGAACTATTTGCAAGTTCCTTTGCCAGTCAAGGAAGTTTTTCCCGTTCAACTTCTCCTTTTCGAGAATTGATCGAATGTTGAATGAATTGTTGTTTGCCATATTAAAAACTACAATTGAAAAGAATAAACAAATAAATAACCATTCACAGTTTCTCTTAATAAACTTAAATTCTAGCATACATGCATAATTCAATGTTTATTAAGCATTTTATTCAAGTTATGTGTTCCGGCAGGTGTGAATAAAATGATTCCAAGATCCTAAAATCATTGAAGAACTAAGCACAGTTTGTCGACTTAATCCTAAAACATCTTAGGTAAGCAAAAGCCTTTTGCTAATAGTCTAGAAACTATTCTTGGTTGATAGGTACGTCTAAGAACTTATTAGGTAAACCTACCGATTTTGCCACGACATAAAAGGACTCCTTACTTATATCGTTGAGTTTCACCAAAACTAACATGTACTCACAATTATTTGTGTACCTTGCCCCTTTAGGACCAATAAGTAACACCTCGCTGAGTGAAAACTATTACTAGATTGATGTAAAGGATATCCAAGCAAGTGTATATTTTGGCATGGCACCTTTTATCTCAATTTTTAAGTTTGGAACTTAAGGCTCTTACTATGTTGGTTAGATTTTAAGTGAACTAAAATCCTTAATCATGCAACATAATCAAGCCACAATCTTATGCATAATTAAGACATATTTAAAGCAATAAATAACTTAAAGCATGCATAAGATAATTGTGATCTAGTATGGCCCCACTTCATCTTGAAGCTTTAACTTCAAAGTCCGTCTTGAAAATCTCCGTGGGAGGCACCATTTTCTTCAAATAGGATAAGCTATAATTAAAACTAATTACAACTATTTGATGGTACGCAGACCATATTTGAATTGAAAAACAACTTTGGTACTTTAGACCAATTACATTCAAATTAATGGTACGCAGACCATATTTTCTATCCTATTTGGGCCATACTAGTCACTTCATAACCTGCAAAACAGTACATATACAATATATACCATTCACCCATTCATTATCATGAATGGCCCACATAGCTGGTTAGTAAAACACATTATGCATCACGTAAACATTTGCAGCAATTAATCAAGGGCACTAATAATCTACCAATTATTCAGTCCTTATTAATTCTAATCAAGTTGTTTTAACCTTAAGGATTTGTAGACCTAATCAAGAGTTTATGACTAAAAAGCGCTCCCAGTTAAACCAATAAATTCATATGCTTTACTAATTTTAAACATAAAAATGTATTTCAAGTCTAACCGGAAACATACAAATTTAATTAAAATTTAAAGCTCATATAAATTTATAATTGAATCCAAAAAGTTTAATTTAATTTCAGTCGTATTTAAATTAATTCATGATTTTAATTTTAGTAAAATAATTAGAATAAATAAATTTTATTATAATTACAATATTCAAAATTAAAATCCAAGAAAATAATTTAAATTATTAATTTTAAAATTAATTAAAATTACGTAAACTGGAAATTTCAAATTAAACATTCAAAACGATCTAATCGTAACGCAAACACCCTACGCATCGCACGCCCATGGGCCACACGCACACAGCCATCGCAGCCCATGCGCTCGCTGCTGCATCTTCCCTTCGCAAGCCATCGCACAAGTGGTGCTCGCTGCGCGCGCGCCAGCGCTCGACGCACGCGAGCCATCGCTCGCTGTGCGCGCTCGCCAGCGCTTGCTGCGCGCGCTCCAGCACTTGATGCACGCGAGCCATCGCTCGCTGTGCGCGAGCAATTGCGCGCGATCAACGCTGGGCGCAGCGCTCGTGGCACGCGAGCTTGCGCTCGCTGCGCGCTCGCTGCGCGCGCTTGCGCGAGGCAGTGCGCGTTGTGGCGCAGCTCGCTTGCTGCCCACACGCGACTGCCATGCCTTGCGTTCGCCCATGCCCATTCATCCATAGCTCGTGGCCCACGACACAAGGCAGGGCTGCTGCCTTGTGCTCGTGCACCATGCCCCTGCTCATTGCATTCGTGCCGCACGGGCGACGAGCTCCCTTGCTCGTCGTCGCATGCCCGCATTATACAACACCCCTTAAGGGTAACACGAAGCGTCCATTGCTTTGTGCGTGCAAGTTATATGAACGACTCGCATAAAAATTTAAAATTTATATTTAAAATTAATGACAAATTAATAAATAATATTAATTTCATAATTTTAGGGCGAAAAATCGAAAATTTATTATTCAATTGATTTCCGATTATCATGGATTCAAGCCTAGGTCATAAAAATTTAAAATTTATCATAAATTTACAATCTTTATGGTGGTTTTTAATCATAGGTTTTTAATTAAATTATAATTAATTATGAAAATCAAATTAATTCTAAATTATTCTAATTTTCAACAAATTAATCATAATTACAAATTAGATTGCATAATTAACAAGGCTAGGCATTCAAACTTGTTAAACATATACAGTAGGTCAATCAAAAATTCAAGATTTATCAACAAGAATCGCAAATATTTAATTTAACATCTTAAATTTACGAAATTTTGCATTCGAAAAACTAAAACCTTCGAAAAGTCATAGTTAGGCTTCGAATTTGATAATTCTGGGTTCGGCAGAAAAATACTCTTTTTGTCAAAATTTTAGAATGCCTTTTACATGCGGAATTGACACAAAAATCACTCGATTTGGATGAATAACGAAGAAACTGCCGAAAAACTGCGTACGTATAATTAAATAAACGCAATTTGCAATTAATTAACAATTACGAAAATTAATCACCCCTTTTAATTCTTGCAAATTTGTAATATTTAACCATGTTCATGCAATTTAGATTATGAAAATAATAAGAGGCTCGTGATACCACTGTTAGGTTATGATACATATGACAATTCATAAATCATGCGGAAAAACCATTTAGCCAGGAATACATATTATTTACACATAATCATATAGCATAGTTTAGATGCATACTCTTTGTTGCGTGCCTTCCCTAGCTACGCCCGAACCGAACAAGAACAAGTCTTTAGGACTCCAAGTGTCGTCCCTCCGTAGATAGTCCACAGCACGTCCGGATCCGCCTTAAGATTGACCAACTAGAATCGCCCTTAAGGTACTAAAGATTTTCGGCACTTATAGTCAAGAAATGTGTCTGAATTTTCTCTCAAAACTCACTTTGAATACTTGAATAATCTATGAAAATATGTGACCCTAGGCACCTATTTATAGAGTTATGGAAAGGGTTTTGGAATCCTATTAGGATACTAATTTATTTAATTATAACCCTACTAGGACTCTAATTAAATAATCATTATCTAATAGTTTTAGGATTTAATCACACTTCGAATCCCGATTGCTTCAGGATTCCCGCACAAACATTGCACGAGCACCGTACACCCGCGCAAGCCTTGCGGCCCACGCTAGGCGCACAGCGCTCGCCCACTGCTGTGCTCCGCGCGCACGCGCCCAAGGCCTTGGCTGGGCCTGGCCTTGCGCTGGGCCTGGTCGAGGCTTGGCGTGCGCTGGTGTGCGTTGGCTCGCTGGGCGACGGCCTGGCTTCGTGCTGGGCCTTCGTCTAGCGGGCCTCGTCCGATGCTAATTCGTACGATACGCTTCCGATTAAATTCCCGGTTCCGGAATTCATTTCCGATACGAACAATATTTAATATTTCCGATTCCGGAATCAATTTCCGTTTCGAACAAATATTTAATATTTCCGTTTCCGGAATTATTTTCCGATTCCGATAATATTTCCGATTCTGACAATATTTCCGTTTCCGGCAATATTTCCGATTCTGGCAATATTTCCATTTCCGATAATATTTTCCGATACGTACCATGTTTCCGTTTCCGGCAACATCTACGACTTGGATAATATTTATATTTCCGATACGATCCATATTTCCGTTTCCGGCAATATCATCGTTTCCGGAGTATTCATTTCTTGCCTGTGACGATCTCAGCTCCCACTGAAACCAAGATCCGTCGATTCCGAATATCCATAGATGGAGTATTTAATGCCATTAAATACTTGATCCGTTTACGTACTATTTGTGTGACCCTACGGGTTCAGTCAAGAGTAAGCTGTGGATTAATATCTTTAATTCCACTTGAACTGAAGCGGCCTCTAGCTAGGCATTCAGCTCACTTGATCTCACTGAATTATTAACTTGTTAATTAATACTGAACCGCATTTATTAGACTTAACATAGAATGCATACTTGGACCAAGGGCATTATTTCCTTCATTTCGACCCGTCGTCTTCAGTCAGACGACCCATCCTATCCAAATCAAGCGTGGAGCAAGCTTCTTCGAAAGAGGGTAAGGGGTTTGTTTGACGAATAATCGTCGCAATAGTACGATACTCAACATCAAGTTTGCCCACCAATTGAAGCACCAAGCGTTCCTCAGATACAGGGTGACCCAAGGCCGCGAGTTGGTCGGCGATATTCTTAAGTGCTTGACAATAGTCATCTAGGGACGGGTAATTTGCCAAACGCACATTACCAAACTGATTCTCCAAGAACACCACCCGAGTTCCCTTGTTATCTTGGTAGATCTTACGGATATGATTCCACGTTTCCAAGGCTGTAGAGTTTTCGTCCAAAAAACCTTGAGAAGGAGATCCTTCGAGATTGTGCCTTACAACCATTGGAGAACAATAGCATCCAAACGATCCCACAAATCAACATCCATGTCCGACGGTTTCTTGACCTTCGGGTCGTTGTGGTCCAAAACAGTATAGACCTTCGATGTGTTACGGAAGAGAGTTGCCCATGGTGCATATTGGACATTGTCTACATCAAGGATGATGGGAATCAAGGCCTTGACGTTCGTCACATTAAGAGCAGGATGATAGGCATTGACGATTGTTGTGTGAGTGGGAGGAGGAATACCGTCATCACCGCCTGCCATGGAATGAGAAGAAGAAGGAGAAGAAAGAAGAGAGAAGCAGCGGAAGAGATTGTGCCTAGGGTTAGGCTGATACCATGTAGAATTATGGAATTCTCCCTTCGGAGGCTATGCATTGATTATTAACATATACTTCCTCCATTTTTTAATACTCGCAACGTTTGGATTTTTGCCACTATTCATATAATCTACTTTGACTATTCGTAGTGTTTTTATATAAGATAAAACATAGTCATGTGTGATCTTGTTAGATTCGTCTCAATGTGTATTTTCAAAATATCAACTTTTTATAATTTTTGCATAAAGAGAATTTAAGATATAAATGATCAAAGTTGTGCATTGGCATGTGTGAAACTAACAAACGTTGCGAGTATTAAAAGATGGAGGAAGTATATTGTTGTGGGCAAAATTACCATGCCTTCGTGTACCAATGAGGATGCGACACATGGCACGTATTACGCCCCCTAAGCAGAAACCATACGAAGACTAGACCACAGCATGGGTAGCAATCTACGTATCTACAATGTATATGTATTTGTATTTAAGAATGTATAAATGTATGTAATGTACCTATACCTGAAAAGGGGCCTAAGTAGTAGGTATTCCAAGTGGTATGAATAAGCACAATAGGCCCAAAAAGCCCACTATTGCCAAAAGGGGCCAGGGAATTATAAGGAGAAAGGACACATGTCCTCCTCCCATACCCTAGCCAATCATGTAAAGGGAATATTAGGTCATTCCCACAAAAACCTAGTACTATAAATAGTCCCACTTCCCTAGAAAAAGGGGTCACAATCAATACATTCAAGAGCAATTGCTGCTCTGCCTTCTCTCTACTTTCTCTCTCTATAAAAATACAATATTGTGAAATCCTTAGAAGTTACCGGAAAACCTCCAAGGTATCTCACCGGAAAAACCCCATAACATTTGGCGCCGTCTGTGGGGAGGTACGGTAACATGGAAGATCAACGACAGGACAACGATACTGGGCGGCCTACGCGAGTAGAGCGGCCACCCCTCGAAAGAGAAATGCCGACTGAACATCATACGCCGGCCACGAGAATCACTGGAGATGCCGCGCGTATATTTGCGGCCGGGCACACCCCTCGTCACGCTGCCGAGGTAGAGGTGCTCAGCGAGGAGGAGGACCAAGCCAATCGCACCCCTCCTGGAGGACACCTGGATCCTCGGGCGGATACAGTAATAGAGGAGAACCCTGATATGCCTGTCGCTGTGGGTGATCTTCGTGCTATTTTGGCTGAGTTCCAAGCTGATATGGGAAAGACAGTTAATGCTGAGGTACAGAAGAGTATGCTGATCTACACCACTGTTGTGGCTGCAAATCATGAGGGGCCGGCAAGCAATAGGCCAACACTTTCTTTGCGCCCCCCAAACGTCTGGACCAGGTAGACAGGCGAGGACCTGAGGAGGCATCCGCCAGCAAGTCAGCCCAATCAGGCAATGTCTTACCTACCACGCCGACTGCCACGGCGGCTGATTGGAGAAACGTCCCGAGGACGTGAGCAGCCACGCGCAGAGCAATTGCCTGACTCTGAGTCTGAACTTTCTGACACTGGGTCAACCCCCGTCATGCCGGATAGACCTCTCCCTCATCCAACTTATACGCATCTGAGCCAGGCGCGCCCAGGGGTCACCCGTCCAACCCGTCAAACTCGCGGACGCGAGTCTTCCCAGCGGGTACCCTACTCAAGGCGTCAAGATCCTGTGTATCACATTCAGGAGGGGGTGTCCAACATGGCCCTAGGACACACCACCCCTTTTACAGACTCCATCATGAGAGCCCCGAGGGAACCCAAAGTCAAGCCGCCCAACATTGATGCTTACGATGGGACCACAGATCCAGACATGCACCTCTTGGTTTTCCGGCATCACATGTATGTCCAAGGAACAACTGACTCAACCTGGTGTAAGTATTTTCCGGGCACACTCAAAGGAGTAGCATCTAAGTGGTTCGAGAGACTTCCAGCCGGAACTATTCGCTCTTTTTTGGAGCTCGAGCTATTGTTCTCTACTCGGTTCATGGCTCACAAGGAAGAAAAGAAGACGAGCATGCATCTGAGTAGGATTCAGCAAGGGAAAGACGAGTCTCTGAGGAGCTATGTGAAGAGATTCAATCTCGAGGCAGGGCAAATTCCGGATTTGCCAGATGGTGTTGCATTCGATAACTTCATTCGAGGGCTTAAAAAGGGCTCTTTCAAGTTTGATCTGGTAAAGAAAAGCGTCCGAACAATGCCAGGAGTGCTGGATGAGGCCGAGGCCTTCATCCATGCAACAGAGATTTGCAGCATCCCGAAAGATCCCAGAGGAAGTGATACCGCCGAGCCGGCGGCAAAAAAGGAGAAATTCGAAAAGAAGAGCCGGCCTAACGGGACGTGGGCTATTGCAAAAGAATCAGACAGAGCTCCCGGGGCGGCAGGCCAGAAACGGTCCAGAACTTATGATCGGGAGCGATTTGAGTATAACACAGACATGTACACAATTCTGATGGACGTCGGGTCCAAATATGACATTGATCGTCCATTTCCCATGAAGTCGCCACCAGAAAGTAGGGACCCCAAACTGTACTGTCACTTTCACAGTGACATTGGGCATGACACCAAAGAATGTAAGAGCTTGAAAAGGGCATTGGACGGCCTAGTCGCCAAGGGATTCTTAAAGAGTTATATCAGCAGGAACACGGGAGGTTCTGGCAAACCCTTCTACAAAAAAAACAAATCCCCTCCCTCGGAGGAAGATGGGAATCGTACCGACCCAGAGTGCGTAGCAGTCATCTCCGGAGGATTGGTCGCCGGCGGGCCGACCATGAGGGGCCAGAAGGATTATGCCAAGCGATTGGGGCAAGTGATGCTGTCCGGCAAGGCCACAGTTGACCCGTTTCCAAAAGTTGAAATCGGCGAGGCCGACCGTGGGAAAATCTCCACCCCGCATGACGATCCTTTGGTAATTGAGTTAAAAGTTGCTAATCTGAGGGTTAGGCGTATTTTGGTTGATACAGGAAGTTCGTCGGACCTAATTAGTCTAGAGTGCTTGAATCGGCTGCAACATGATTCCTCAAAGATTGGGAAAATCCACTATCCCATTATAGGCTTCGGAGGTAGTATCATCCACCCAGTCGGCATAATTGCCCTTCCTCTGAGGATGGGAAATAAAAAGGAATCTCGACAAATGGACGTCCGTTTTCTCACAGTGAAAGACCTGACGGCATATAACATCATCTTGGGGCGTCCCACCTTGAATAGGGCAAAGGCTGTCATTGTGACTCATCTGATGCTTCTTAAGTTCATTTGTGACGATGGGAGTGTCAGCACTATACATGGTGACCAGAAACAAGCTAGAGATTTCTACCTAACCACCTTGAGCCCAGAAGCATGGGGGACGGGTGAAGAGAAAGGGACATCGGGAAACAAACAAAAGTGTGGCGACACACAACCCAAGATCGTCAAAGAAACATTAACTATCTCAGCAGGGCACATGGAAGAGAGACGCCCAGAGCCTGTTGGGGCTCATTTCAATGTGGTATTAAACACAGATAAACCTGACAGAGTAGTGCCCATCGGGATTTCTCCTGACGACCCGCTGGCGGCAGAGTTGGTCCACCTTTTGAGAGAATTTGAAGATATCTTTGCTTTCACAGTGGACGAAATGCCGGGTATTGATCCGGCTGTGGCCGTCCATAAGCTGAATGTGGACCCAAACTTAAAACCGGTTCGTCAGAAGAAAAGGAACCATGGGGAAGATAGAAATCAGGCGGCAGCCGCTGAAATACAAAAGTTGATGGAGGCAGGGTTCGTCAGGCCTAGTCAGTACCCCGACTGGGTTGCAAACGTGGTCCTCGTCAAAAAACCTAATGGTACCTGGAGAATGTGTGTTGACTACACCAACCTCAATAAGGCATGTCCCAAGGACAGTTTCCCATTGCCCAAGATTGACCGGCTCGTCGACTCTACAGCAGGGCATGCTATGATGAGCTTTATGGATGCATACTCAGGGTTTCATCAGATTCCGTTGTGGCCTGACGACCAGGAAAAAACGTCATTTGTTACTGAACAAGGCCTTTACTGCTACAAAGTGATGCCGTTTGGGTTAAAGAATGCACCGGCCACCTTTCAGCGTCTTATTATCACTGTGTTCATTAAGCAGCTCGGCAGAAATATTGAAGCTTATATTGATGATATGATCGTAAAAAGTAAGCTGAGGGCGGCGCACATAACTGATCTCAGGGAGACATTTGAGACTATTCGAGCTTACAACATGAGGTTGAATCCTAAGAAGTGTGTGTTCGGGGTGACGGCAGGCAAATTCTTAGGTTTCTTGATTGATGAAAGAGGAATTGAAGCCAACCCAAACAAAATCCAGGCAGTAATTGATATGAGCTCACCAAAGACAGTGAAGGAGGTCGAGCGGCTCACAGGTTGCTTGGCCGCCCTGGGCAGATTCCTTTCCAGGGCTGGAGACAAGTGCCACTACTTTTTTAGGTCTGTCAGAAAGAAGGCCAAGTTTGAATGGTCGGACGAGGCCGAGGCGGCATTGGTCAGATTAAAGGAGCACTTGCATACCTTGCCTCGTCTTGTTAGTCCCTTGCTAGGAGAGACTTTGTACATGTATCTCGTCGTGTCCGAGCACTCGTTGAGTGTCGTTCTACTGACAGAGAGGGAGGGAATACAGATGCCGGTATACTTTGTCAGTCATGTTCTTCAAAATGCTGAAGTTAGATACCCTACAGTGGAAAAGTTTGGCTTAGCTCTGTTCATGGCCAGCAAAAAGCTCCGTCCTTATTTCTTAGCTCACAAAATAGTGGTCTACACAGATCAACCGCTCAAACTGCCCTTCACAAAGCTGGAGGCGTCAGGACGAATGCTGAATTGGGCAATAGAGCTGAACGCCTTTGATATCACCTATGAGCCGAGGAAAGCTGTCAAGGGGCAGGCATGTGCCGACTTTATTGTTGAAATGACGAGGCCAGACTTTGCCAAGAATACAAACACGGTGTGGACAGTGTATGTAGACGGCTCATCCACACAGAATGGATGTGGAGATGGGATAATCTGTCACTCCCCAGAAGGAGATACTTTTGAGTATGCTATGCGATTTAACTTCTAGGCGTCAAATAATGAAGCCGAATATGAAGCCCTGCTTTGTGGCATTAAAATGTGTAAGGCGGCAGGCGCCGAGGAGATTGTAGCACTATCTGACTCCCAACTGATTGTGAGCCAAGTTAATGGGACCTACGAAGCTAGGGATCCGACTATGGTCAAATACATGCAGGCCGTCCATCAGGAAGTAGAGCCACTGAAAAGTTTTGAAGTAAGGCAAGTCCCTCGCTCGGAAAATAACCAAGCTGATGCCCTGTCAAAATTGGCAAGTTCCGCGTCTTGTGATACCCCTCGGCACGTGTTTTGGGAGGTAAAAGAGCACAAAAGTGTTGAGCAAATGGAGGTGGAAACTCTTGACAGGACGTCCACATGGATGGATGACATAGTAAACTTCAAAATGAATGGAGTCTTGCCCGAAGACTCAAGGGAAGCGGTAAAACTTCAGAAGAAATGCTCTTGGTTTGAAATGTGGAACGGCACCCTCTATAAAAAGGCCTACTCCCGTCCTTTGTTAAGATGTGTAACACCTGAGAAGGGGCAGGAAATTCTAGAAGACCTTCATCAGGGGTTGTGCAGCTCGCATATTGGTGGAAGGGCTTTGGCTGAAAAGGCACTTCGAACCGGCTATTACTGGCCGACTCTTAAGGAGGACGCAATTTCACTGGTCAAGAAGTGTGATAAATGCCAGCGTTTTTCTCACCTAATACACCGACCGGCACGAGTTCTGACGCCCATTACAAGCCCAATTCCATTTGCTAAGTGGGGGATGGATCTTCTAGGCCCATTTACGGCCGCACCAGGAGGAAGGCGTTATGTCATCGTTGCTGTAGATTACTTCACCAAATGGGTGGAGGCAGAAGCGCTCAAAAACATAAAAACTACTGATGTGAGAGCATTCATTTGGAAGAACATCATGACTCGCTTTGGGATTCCACAGGCTATCGTCTTCGATAATGGGCCCTAGTTTGAGACGCCTAAGCTGAAAGAGTGGCTGGCAGATCACGGCATACACACTTGTTTTGCATCAGTCGTACGTCCCCAAGCCAATGGTCAGGTTGAGGCGTTCAACAAAATTATCTCCGAAGGAATGAAAAAGAAGCTTGACGAAGCCAAAGGTCTATGGGCTGATGAGCTGCCAAATGTCTTATGGTCCATCCGCACCACGGCTAAGAATTCAACCGGTGAAACACCCTTCTTGCTAGCCTATGGCGCCGAGGCTGTCCTACCCATAGAAATGTGTGAACCAACGTTGAGAGTCATGCTGTATGACGAAAATGCTAACTGGGAGACAATGAAAGCAACCCTGGACTTCCTGCCCGAGGTTAGAGGAAATGCAGCGCTCAGACAACAGCTGTACAAGATAAGAATGGCAAGAGAATACAACAAGAAAGTCTCTAATAGAGTGCTCAAAGTGGGAGATTTTGTCCTCAGGAAAATGGAATCCACAGGACGAGCAAACGAACAGGGTAAGCTGACGCCCACTTGGGAGGGACCTTATGAGATCTATGATGAGGTTAGAGATGGAACCTACCGCATTCAAGACATGCAGGGCCGGCCTATTTTGCGCACTTGGAATGCCGACAATCTCAAGAAGTATTTCTTCAAGATATGTGCTAAGCTTTGTCTTACTTACCACGATCCATTGCCCAAGGGGCGGCCTCTAATGGTCATAGTAGGGTAGTAATTACTTTTGTAACCGGCTAAATTCGCCTTGCAAAGTTATAAATAATACTACTCTATTTGTCTCGTAATATTTATTGCTCGCACAATGAATATAAAAATGTACACTCCAATGCATAACCAAAGCCTAATTGTATGACGGCCTGAGAAGTGGCCCAGATTAGCAAAAACTCTCAGCAAGACTAATTGTTTGAAACCTAAGAAGTGGCCCAGATTAGCACCAAGTTGTAGGCTGATCACCTATCCAACTCCCTTCCCAGTATAGCAAGCCGCTGGCCAACCAGTACGGCATAGTAAGTGCCAGCGGCACAAATAAACTTAAATCATAAGTTATTTATTCAAAATCTCAGCGGCATGAACAACTTTGAAACATAGGTTGTTTACTCAATAGCTCAGCGGCACAAATAACCTTACATCATAGGTTGTTCATTCAAAAGCTCAGCGGCATGAACAACTTTGAAACATAGGTTGTTTGCTCAAAAGCTCAGCGGCACGAATAACTTTGAAACAAAGGTTGTTTGCTCAAAAGTTCGGCGACACGAACATTTGGCCGTCCAGTCCATTTGACGAGCATGTCTAGCGGCAATCATACCTATTGATTGACTTGCGTCAATCAACATCGTTATAGACACGCTCGCCAAAGAAAGAGACGACCACAGTAGTGCCTAGCGCATGCTCAGTTGCCTGCGGCACCAATAACTTTGAAACAAAGGTTGTTTGCTCAAAAGTTCGGCGGCACGAACGTTTGGCCGTCCAGTCCATTTAACGAGCATGTCTAGCGGCAATCATACCTATTGATTGACTTGCGTCAATCAACATCGTTATAGACACGCTCGCCAAAGAAAGAGACGACCACAGTAGTGCCTAGCGCATGCTCAGTTGCCTGCGGCACCAACGTGCTTAGTGTATACTCAGTTGCACCTTGGCTACCATACCTATTGATTAAGCCTATTGATTAAGGAATAATCAAATTACGAAGAGCAAATAAATGCGAGATAAAAGAAGCAACAAAAATAACCTATTTACTTATAAAACCACGCCCGTAGAAAGGCGTGTAAAAGTAGCCCAGAATTCAAAAACAAAAAAAAAAAGAGAAATTGTTGTGTGCTCAGCAGGCACAATGGTACAGACGCCAGCAGCGCCATAACTTAACAAAATAATTGTTTTTTGCCCTTAGGCATGGGAACACTTGAATAAAATTTTGAAGAACTTGGAAGGAAGCAAATCAGGGAGCAGCCGCATCGTCCTCATCATCAGAAGGTACAAACTCAGGGGGCGGCTGACCGAGACGCTCAGCAGCCAACACAGCGGCACTGTGTTCCAATCGCCGCTGGAACCACGCAAGATCATACTCTGGCATGTGGCTCTCCCAGGCGTGCTTAACAGCGTCCTTGGCCGCTTGCTCCCCCTGATCATAGGATTCCAGAAGACGCTCACGCAAGGTGCGAACTTGCGACCTGGCCGTCTCCAGCTCCCCCCGAAGATGCTCGGCTTCCTCAGCCGCCTCTTTGACCTGAGGGTACTCCCGCAACTGGTCCTGAAGCGTCCGTATTTCCGCCGCCACTGTCTTGGCCTCCTCGACCATTGTCACCATGTCTTTGTCCTGCGCCAGGATCTTCTTAAGCAGCTCGGCTTTGTCAGACCTCAATGAAGCTACCTCCTTTGCTTGAAGGTCTATGGTCGTCTGCATCTGCAGGCGGACCTCTTCAATGGATTTGAACGCATAGTCGCCATGGTGGGTGGACTCAGCCACCTGAGCTTTGAGCTCCTCAGCAGTGCGCGTCTTCCAACTCTTGCAGAATTCCATGCGGCAGAACAACTGCAAAAGGAGCTACATGTTAGTAAATGACTTGAAAAGAAAAACCGGGCGTAGGGTGAGAAATAGACTCACGTCGAGTAGGGTGGCCTGGATTGCACCAAACCGGGCGTCAGTCTTGCGGCCAGGAAGAGAAGCAACATACTCTGCGGGGACGGCCTTAAATACCTTACGGCATATAGCCACCCTATCCTTTGACGAATAGTGAGGAGTAGCGGGTACGTTCTCGTCCTCTGCAGCAGCTGCATCCTTCCCTTTGTCTTTAGCTATAGGAAAACAACGGCCTTAGGACGCTCTAGCCACCCTATCCTTTGACGAATAGAGAGGACGCTCGATACGTCTGAACGACGTTCGAATAATACTTACCGCCCGATGACCTAGCTCGGCGGGCCACCTCCGCAGGAATCTGGGAACGGACGTCGGCCGGAATTCCCGAAAGAGGGTCCTCCAACTCGTCAGGATGCCCACCAGATTTTGATTTGGACACCAAGTCCACAACCAGCGACGGCTTGTCCATGCCAATCTCATCGTCATCAGGGCGACCCCCCTCAGCAACCTTTGACTCGCCCTTCTTCACCAGACGGCGGGGTATAGGTTTGGGCTTTTTGAAGGTACTCGGAGTCTCCGAGCCAGCTGGCACGACCCTTTTCTTCAATTGGGACAGAGTCGTCCCCTTTTTCTTCCCTGACGCCTTAGCCGCGTCCTTAGCTTGCTAAAAAGAAAAAGAACGCAAAGGACAGTCAGATATTGGGCCTCGTGATGAATTACAAGTCATTCACTGAATAGTGGCTCGTCATCAAAAAGGACGCACGTCTCAAAAATGACGAGGTGTACCTTATCAATCACAAGTCACTCACTGAATAGTGGCTCGTCATCAATCACAAGTCACTCACAAGATAGTGGCTCGTCATTCAAAAGGACGCCCGTCTCAAAAATAACGAGGCGTACCTTATCAATCACAAGTCACTCACAAGATAGTGGCTCGTCATTCAAAAGGACGCCCGTCTCAAAAATGACGAGGCGTACCCTTTCAATCACAAGTCACTCACAAGATAGTGGCTCGTCATTCAAAAGGACGCCCGTCTCAAAAATGACGAGGCGTACCTTATCAATCACAAGTCACTCACAAGATAGTGGCTCGTCATTAAAAAGGGCGCCCGTCCCGAAAACGACGAGGCGTACCTTATCAATCACAAGTCACTCACTGAATAGTGGCTCGTCATTAAAAAGGACCTCCGTCTCGAAAATGACGAGGCGTACCTTATCAAGTGCAAGTCACTCACAAAATAGTGGCTCGTCATTAAAAAGGACGCCCGTCTCGAAAATGACGAGGCGTACCCTATCAATCACGAGTCACTCACTGAATAGTGGCTCGTCATTAAAACGGGCGCCCGTCTCAAAAATGACGAGGCGTACCGTATCAAGTGCAAGTCACTCACAAAATAGTGGCTCGTCATTAAAAAGGACGCCCGTCTCAAAAATGACGAGGCGTACCCTATCAATCACGAGTCACTTGCGAAAAAAAATGGCTCGTCACCAAAGGGACGCCCGTCTTAAAAGGTGACGAGGCGCACCTTGGCAACCGCAAGAAAAAACACTAACTTAGGGGCCCGTCATTAAAAAGTGACGAGGCCTACCTTAGGAAACACGGGTCACATGCTAAGATAACGACTCGTCACTAAAAAAGACGCCCACTGTAGACACTGGACGGGAAAAGCTTAACTTGCAAAGACAACAACCTAAGAGAATACTCACCTTCTCCTCCAACTCGGCCTTGGCCTTCTGCATCTTGGCCTCATAGATGTCGGCCATCCAATCGGTCATGTCGCCCTTCCCAATATCCGCCGCCGATAACTTGCTCATCCCTTCCTCTGTGAACAAAAGAAATCCAAAGTTAGAAAAAATGAATAGACCAACGCGGGACGGCACATAATTTGGCATACAACCTCGAGTCATAGAATATCCTAAGCCTACGGCCGCTAGAAAGGCCTCATTCCGAAACTGACTAATGTGCGGCAACCACTCGGCCGGCACATGGAAAGTCTTGTCAACGGTTAAGTGGTAAGTGTTGGCCTTGAACAGGACCATTATTTGATCCCACTCCTCAGCAGTAAGGGGTGGGAGGGGCTCGTCACGGTCCATATAGTTGGCGTTGCAATTCCAGCGGCTCATCCTCTCGTACATCTCCTGGTCGTCCGTGTAAAACACGACCCATCTTTTCCTCCACATATGCCATTTGCTGAGCTTGCCGACCACTGTCTGGTATGTACCACAACTGCTCAGATTGAACCACCCTTTGGCGGCACTGGGGGAACGAGAGAGGGAGACCAGATGCAGAAAAGCGTTGAAATTAAGACGGTTCCACGTCGTTCAGCGCACATTTGGCAATATAGCCAAAGATATCAGCCCACGAGTTGGGGGTCAGCTGGGCCACCCCAATGTTAAAACCATCTAATACTTCCACAACGAAGGGGTGTGGAGGGAATCTCATGCCGAGCTTGATGGATGCGGCATACACTGGGAATTCTCCCTCGGCAAGCAGGCTGACGGTCGAGTCCAGACCGGCCGGCACACGCATCTGGTACCCCTCCCCCACGCAGAGGTCGTCCCTCATCTGGGCCCCATGCCTGTCTAGCCACCGCATCCAGCCTATGTCTGGGTGAATCTCCGACGGAAGAAGTTGGGCCTCCTCACGTCCTCTGGGCCTAATAGGCTGGGGAGCAGCCTCTTGAAGGAAATAATGCCCTTGGTCCAAGTATGCATTCAATGTTAAGTCTAATAAATGCGGTTCAGTATTAATTAACAAGTTAATAATTCAGTGAGATCAGGTGAGCTGAATGCCTAGCTAGAGGTCGCTTCAGTTCAAGTGGAATTAAAGATATTAATCCACAGCTTACTCTTGACTGAACCCGTAGGGTCACACAAATAGTACGTAAACGGATCAAGTATTTAATGGCATTAAATACTCCATCTATGGATATTCGGGATCGACGGATCTTGGTTTCAGTGGGAGCTGAGATCGTCACGGGCAAGAAATGAATACTCCGGAAACGATGATATTGCCGGAAACGGAAATATGGATCGTATCGGAAATATAAATATTATCCAAGTCGTAGATGTTGCCGGAAACGGAAACATGGTACGTATCGGAAAATATTATCGGAAATGGAAATATTGCCAGAATCGGAAATATTGCCGGAAACGGAAATATTGTCAGAATCGGAAATATTATCGGAATCGGAAAATAATTCCGGAAACGGAAATATTAAATATTTGTTCGAAACGGAAATTGATTCCGGAATCGGAAATATTAAATATTGTTCGTATCGGAAATGAATTCCGGAATCGGGAATTTAATCGGAAGCGTATCGTACGAATTACCATCGGACGAGGCCCGCTAGACGAAGGCCCAGCACGAAGCCAGGCCGTCGCCCAGCGAGCCAACGCGCATCATCGCACGCCAAGCCTCGACCAGGCCCAGCGCAAGGCCAGGCCCAGCCAAGGCCTTGGGCGCGCGCGCTGGAGCACAGCAGTGGGCCGAGCGTTGTGCGCCTAGCGTGGGCCGCAAGGCTTGCGCGGGTGTACGGTGCTCGTGCAATGCTTGTGCGAGAATCCTGAAGCAATCAGGATTCGAAGTGTGATTAAATCCTAAAACTATTAGATAATGATTATTTAATTAGAGTCCTAGTAGGGTTATAATTAAATAAATTAGTATCCTAATAGGATTCCAAAACCCTTTCCATAACTCTATAAATAGGTGCCTAGGGTCACATATTTTATAGATTATTCAAGTATTCAAAGTGAGTTTTTGAGAGAAAATTCAGACACATTTCTTGACTATAAGTGCCGAAAATCTTTAGTACCTTAAGGGCGATTCTAGTTGGTCAATCTTAAGGCGGATCCGGACGTGCTGTGGACTATCTACGGAGGGTCGACACTTGGAGTCCTAAAGACTTGTTCTTGTTCGGTTCGGGCGCAGCTAGGGAAGGCACGCAACAAAGAGTATGCATCTAAACTATGCTATATGATTATGTGTAAATAATATGTATTCCTGGCTAAATGGTTTTTTCCGCATGATTTATGAATTGTCATATGTATCATAACCTAACAGTGGTATCAGAAGCCTCTTATTATTTTCATAATCTAAATTGCATGAACATGGTTAAATATTACAAATTTGCAAGAATTAATAGGGGTGATTAATTTTCGTAATTGTTAATTAATTGCAAATTGCGTTTATTTAATTATACGTACGAAGTTTTTCGGTAGTTTCTTCGTTACTCATCCAAATCGAGTGATTTTTGTGTCAATTCCGCATGTAAAAGGCATTCTAAAATTTTGACAAAAGTAGTATTTTTCTGCCGAACCCAGAATTCTCAAATTCGAAGCCTAACTATGACTTTTCGAAGGTTTTAGTTTTTCGAATGCAAAATTTCGTAAATTTAAGATGTTAAATTAAATATTTGCGATTCTTGTTGATAAATCTTGAATTTTTGATTGACCTACTGTATATGTTTAACAAGTTTGAATGCCTAGCCTTGTTAATTATGCAATCTAATTTGTAATTATGATTAATTTGTTGAAAATTAGAATAATTTAGAATTAATTTGATTTTCATAATTAATTATAATTTAATTAGAAACCTATGATTAAAAACCACCATAAAAATTTTAAATTTATGATAAATTTTAAATTTTTATGACCTAGGCTTGAATCCATGATAATCGGAAATCAATTGAATAATAAATTTTCGATTTTTCGCCCTAAAATTATGAAATTAATATTATTTATTAATTTGTCATTAATTTTAAATATAAATTTTAATTTTTTTATGCGATTCGTTCATATAACTTGCACGCACAAAGCAATGGACGCTTCGTGTTACCCTTAAGGGGTGTTGTATAGTGCGGGCATGCGACGACGAGCAAGGGAGCTCGTCGCCCGTGCGGCACGAATGCAATGAGCAGGGGCATGGTGCACGAGCACAAGGCAGCAGCCCTGCCTTGTGTCGTGGGCCACGAGCTATGGATGAATGGGCATGGGCGAACGCAAGGCATGGCATTCGCGTGTGGGCAGCAAGCGAGCTGCGCCACAACGCGCACTGCCTCGCGCAAGCGAGCGCAAGCTCGCGTGCCACGAGCGCTGCGCCCAGTGTTGATCACGCGCAATTGCTCGCGCACAGCGAGCGATGGCTCGCGTGCATCAAGCGCTGGAGCGCGCGCAGCAAGCGCTGGCGAGCGCGCACAGCGAGCGATGGCTCGCGTGCGTCGAGCGCTGGCGCGCGCGCAGCGAGCACCACTTGTGCGATGGCTTGCGAAGGGAAGATGCAGCAGCTATGCGACGAGTGCATGGGCTGCGCGCACATGGCCAGCGATGGCTGTGTGCGTGTGGCCCATGGGCGTGCGATGCGTAGGGTGTTTGCGTTACGATTAGATCGTTTTGAATGTTTAATTTGAAATTTCCAGTTTACGTAATTTTAATTAATTTTAAAATTAATAATTTAAATTATTTTCTTGGATTTTAATTTTGAATATTGTAATTATAATAAATTTTATTTATTCTAATTATTTTACTAAAATTAAAATCATGAATTAATTTAAATACGACTGAAATTAAATTAAACTTTTTGGATTCAATTATAAATTTATATGAGCTTTAAATTTTAATTAAATTTGTATGTTTCCGGTTAGACTTGAAATACATTTTTATGTTTAAAATTAGTAAAGCATATGAATTTATTGGTTTAAGTGGGAGCGCTTTTTAGTCATAAACTCTTGATTAGGTCTACAAATCCTTAAGGTTAAAACAACTTGATTAGAATTAATAAGGACTGAATAATTGGTAGATTATTGGTGCCCTTGATTAATTGCTGCAAATGTTTACGTGATGCATAATGTGTTTTACTAACCAGCTATGTGGGCCATTCATGATAATGAATGGGTGAATGGTATATATTGTATATGTACTGTTTTGCAGGTTATGAAGTGACTAGTATGGCCCAAATAGGATAGAAAATATGGTCTGCGCACCATTAATTTGAATGTAATTGGTCTAAAGTACCAAAGTTGTTTTTCAATTCAAATATGGTCTGCGTACCATCAAATAGTTGTAATTAGTTTTAATTATAGCTTATCCTATTTGAAGAAAATGGTGCCTCCCACGGAGATTTTCAAGACGGACTTTGAAGTCAAAGCTTCAAGATGAAGTCGGGCCATACTAGATCACAATTATCTTATGCATGCTTTAAGTTATTTATTGCTTTAAATATGTCTTAATTATGCATAAGATTGTGGCTTGATTATGTTTCATGATTAAGGATTTTAGTTCACTTAAAATCTAACCAACATAGTAAGAGCCTTAAGTTCCAAACTTAAAAATTGAGTTAAAAGGTGCCATGCCAAAATATACACTTGCTTGGATATCCTTTACATCAATCTAGTAATAGTTTTCGCTCAGCGAGGTGTTACTCATTGGTCCTAAAGGGGCAAGGTACACAAATAATTGTGAGTACATGTTAGTTTTGGTGAAACTCAACGATATAAGTAAGGAGTCCTTTTATGTCGTGGAAAAATCGATAGGTTTACCTAATAAGTTCTTAGACGTACCTATCAACCAAGACTAGTTTCTAGACTATTAGCAAAAGGCTTTTGCTTACCTAAGATGTTTTAGGATTAAGTCGACAAACTGTGCTTAGTTCTTCAATGATTTTAGGATCTTGGAATCATTTTATTCACACCTGCCGGAACACCTAACTTGAATAAAATGCTTAATAAACATTGAATTATGCATGTATGCTAGAATTTAAGTTTATTAAGAGAAACTATGAATGGTTATTTATTTGTTTATTCTTTTCAATTGTAGTTTTTAAAATGGCAAACAACAATCAAAACATCATCATAGGTTCTGAGCTTATGGTCAAGCTGAACCTGGCAAATTTTCTTGAATGGGAAGCTAAGCTAGTTGAAATAGTCAAACTCAATGGACTTGAGTATGTACTGTCACATCCCATGCCAAGCTACTATGCCAGAGACATGACCCCTGAGAGATTTTACGCCTGGGATGCGGATCTCAAAAAGGTTATGAGTCTCATGCTGAACAATATCCCTGATGATTGGGCTAAAAGGTTTGTAGCCTATGAACCTTTTACGCTCATCAAGAATCTG
Source organism: Spinacia oleracea (assembly GCF_020520425.1). Lineage (NCBI taxonomy): Eukaryota > Viridiplantae > Streptophyta > Magnoliopsida > Caryophyllales > Amaranthaceae > Spinacia > Spinacia oleracea. The sequence continues at coordinate 165,660,518 of NC_079490.1, forward strand.
AGGGATATCTGTCGTGGAAGCACGGAGGACAGGGACCTAAACGTCCATGAGTTGATTGAATCAATGTCTGGTCTAAATTAAGGTTAGTTCTCCCAACAGGTGTTATAGGATGGAGATCCAAGAAACACATGTTCAGCTCCTTCGCACTAAACAGAGGGTAGGCGTCCCACTGAGGTTCCATGTGGATCTTATGCGTTCATACTTTGATCGCCTAAGTCTACTAGGAACACCAATAAGCGAAAGGATGGCAGTCTCTATCTTGCTCAATTCACTACACATTGGGTTTGGTCGCTTCAAGAAACTATACCTAAGTGAACCAAGAGAAGAAACAGTTGCAGAATTTGTTCACCTTGTCAGAAAGGCTGAAATAATACTGGACTGTGAAGCCAAAGATTTACTCAAGGCTAGAAGGAGACCGTTCAAGAAAAGTGGAAAGTCCAAGGGCAATGCTAAATCAAAGCAGGACAAGTCCACATCAAGCTGTCTTTATTGTGATGGAATAGGCCATTACAAAAGAGAATGTCCAAAGCTAAAGGAAGATCAGAAGAACGGAACAGTCGTTCCATCTTCAGTTATTTTCGTTATAGACTGTATACTTGCTAATTCAACTTCTTGGGTATTAGATACAGGTTGTGGCTCACACTTATGTTCCAATCCACAGGGACTAAGAAGAAGTAGAAAGTTAAGCAAGGGTGAAGTCCACCTACGAGTGGGAAATGGAGCACGGATTGCTGCATTAGCTGTAGGAACTTACTATTTGTCGTTGCCCTCCGGGCTAGTTTTGGAACTGGAAGAATGTTTCCATGTTCCAAGTCTTACTAAAAACATCATTTCAGTTTCTTGCTTAGATGCTAAGGGGTTTTCCTTTTTAATAAAAGACAATAGTTGTTCGTTTTATTTTAAAGAGATGTTTTATGGATCTGCTAGATTAGTCAATGGACTTTATTTATTAGATCACGACAAACAAGTATATAACATAAATACCAAAAAGGCCAAAAAGGATGATTCAGATCTCACCTATCTGTGGCATTGTCGATTAGGCCATATAAACTTGAAACGCTTAGAAAGACTTCAAAAGGAAGGAATTCTAGAACCATTTGACTTAGAGGATTATGGTAAATGCGAATCATGTTTACTTGGCAAAATGACAAAGCAACCTTTCTCTAAAGTTGGAGAAAGAGCAAATGAACTATTGGGTTTAATCCATACAGATGTATGTGGACCAATGAGTACAAATGCTAGAGGTGGTTTCAGCTACTTTATCACTTTCACTGATGACTTCAGTAGGTATGGTTATGTCTACCTAATGAAGCATAAGTCTGAATCCTTTGACAAATTCAAGGAATTTCAGAGTGAAGTAGAGAATCAATTAGGCAAGAAGATTAAGGCACTGCGGTCTGATAGAGGCGGTGAATATCTGAGCTATGAATTTGATGACCATCTGAAAGAATGTGGAATTCTATCAGAATTGACTCCTCCAGGAACACCACAATGGAACGGTGTGTCGGAACGGAGGAACAGAACCTTGCTAGACATGGTCAGGTCAATGATGGGTCAGGCCGAACTTCCATTAGAATTTTGGGGACATGCACTAAATACAGCTGCACTCACTATAAATAGAGCTCCGTCTAAAGCTATCGAAAAGACTCCATACGAATTATGGTTTGGAAAGCCTCCAAATGTGTCTTTTCTTAAGATTTGGGGATGTGAAGTATACGTCAAACGATTAATTTCAGACAAACTTCATCCAAAATCTGACAAATGTATCCTTGTGGGCTATCCAAAGGAAACAAAGGGGTATTAGTTCTACAATACATCTGAGAACAAGGTGTTTGTTGCTCGAGATGGTGTCTTTTTGGAGAAAGATCACATTTCCAAAATGACAAGTGGGAGAAAAGTAGACCTCGAAGAAATTCGAGTCGAACAACAAACTCTAGAGAATGCTCAAGATGACATTCAAGATGAAACTCAGAGATCTTTAGAAGAATCTAGTGAGAATCATGGTCAATCTAGAAATGTTACCCCGCGTAGATCGCAAAGATATAGATCTCAACCGGAAAGGTACTTAGGTATTTTGACGAACGAGAGCTATGACGTTCTATTACTTGAAAGTGATGAACCTGCGACTTACAAACAAGCTATGACGAGCCCTAGCTCCAAGCAGTGGCAAGAAGCCATGCAATCTGAATTAGACTCCATGTCTGAAAACCAAGTATGGGATTTGGTCGATTTGCCAGATGGTTAACAAGCCATTGGAAGCAAATGGGTTTTCAAACTGAAAAAGGACAAGGATGGGAAACTTGAAGTTTTCAAAGCTAGATTGGTTGCAAAAGGTTACAGGCAAGTCCACGGTGTGGATTACGATGAAACCTTTTCACCAGTTGCAATGCTAAAGTCTATTCGGATAATGTTAGCAATCGCTGCATATTACGATTACGAAATATGGCAGATGGATATCAAAACTGCTTTCTTAAACGGCGTTTTAACAGAAACTGTGTTTATGACACAGCCTGAAGGTTTTGAGGATCCAAAGAATGCTAAAAAGGTATGCAAGCTAAAGAAGTCAATCTACGGATTGAAGCAGGCATCCAGGAGCTGGAATATACGTTTTGATGAAGCAGTCAGTGACTTTGGTTTCATCAAGAACGCAGACGAATCTTGTGTATACAAGAAGGTCAGTGGGAGCAAAATTGCTTTCCTAGTATTATATGTCGACGACATATTACTTATCGGAAATGACATTCCTATGTTGAACTCTGTCAAGATTTGGCTTGGGAAATGTTTTTCGATGAAAGATCTAGGAGAAGCACAGTACATATTGGGCATCAAGATTTACAGAGATAGATCTAAAAGGATGATTGGACTTAGTCAAAGCACTTATATCAATAAGGTGCTTGATAGGTTCAAGATGGCGGACTCCAAGCGAGGCTACCTACCCATGTCTCATGGAATGACTCTAAGCAAGACTCAGTGCCCAAAAACACTTGATGAGCGTAGACGAATGAATGGGATTCCATATGCATCATTGATTGGTTCAATAATGTATGCTATGATATGTACACGCCCGGATGTTGCGTACGCACTCAGTGCTACGAGCAGATACCAGTCAGACCCAGGAGAGGCGCATTGGACTGCTGCCAAGAACATTCTGAAGTACCTGAAAAGGCACAAAGATGACTTCCTGGTCTATGGTGGAGATGATGAATTAATTGTTAAAGGCTATACGGACGCAAGTTTCCAAACCGACAAAGATGATTTCAGATCACAGTCTGGGTTTGTCTTCTGCCTCAACGGAGGAGCAGTAAGCTGGAAAAGTGCTAAGCAAAGCACCATTGCGGATTCTACAACTGAAGCGGAGTACATTGCTGCACATAAAGCAGCAAAGGAAGCTATATGGCTAAGGAAGTTCATAGGTGAACTCGGTGTAGTCCCCTCCATTAAAGGACCAATAGCCCTGTATTGTGATAATAACGGAGCTATTGCACAGGCAAAGGAGCCTAGACACCACCAGAGAGTCAAGCATGTACTTCGTAGATTTCACCTTCTACGAGAGTTCGTTGAAAGAAAAGAAGTCGAGATAAGCAAAATTGGAACTGATGACAACATATCAGATCCATTGACTAAACCTCTGCCGCAAGCGAAGCACAACTCGCACACTGCAGCTATGGGAATCAAGCATATTGGAGAATGGCTTTGATGTCTCTGTTTAATGTTTTAAAGTTTTAGAGTTTAAATCTTTGTAAAAAATTATTGGTTAATCATTCACAATAAATGAAAAGAATTCATTTTTCCATTTAATTTGTGGTTTATTAAATGATGAGTCCCTTCAATTTGACGATATATTCAAGATAGACTGTCAAGACCAGTCCCGTGACTAAGAAATGTCTATCAAGTGAACTTGAATGTCAAAGGTTGAAAATGGTCCCTAGTCGGAGTTTTCTGTAAAATTGGACGCATAGAAAACGTTAGACGACTAGAATGCAAGATGACTAGTAGTTCTGTTTCTTGAACTATGTGGACATGGCAATGTCATAATCATTTTCATAGATACTTACTTTGGGAAGACTAGTATCGGACAAGACCTATGAAACTTTACTGTAAGAGATGAAAATCTGTCATAAGTAAATTTCATTAAAATTATTAGACACTAAATCCTCAATACCTGAGTGATTTGAGATTACTTGTTTGAGAACTGGTTGCTTTGACGTTGACCAACCGTCGCACCGTAAAAGGAGGCTATAAAGGCAACGCTCAGGTAATCACCTATCAAACGAAGTCTAATCTCAAGATCGCAAGATTGAAATTGTCCTCCCATAAATCGGGATGAGATGCTTAAAAGTTGTACAAGGCCACTCGGAGAGCTAGAAACTGTGAAATGCATGGCCGTGCTCGGATGAATCATAGGCTATGATTATCTGTTTATTTGATCAGTTGAACTCTGAAACCGAGGAACACCTCTGGACATAATAAGGATGACAACTCTTACCTTATGTTCAAGAGCAAGCATCGAGCGACAAAGGAATTAGGAAATGCACACTTGTCCCTAAGGACAAGTGGGAGACTGAAGGAAATAATGCCCTTGGTCCAAGTATGCATTCAATGTTAAGTCTAATAAATGCGGTTCAGTATTAATTAACAAGTTAATAATTCAGTGAGATCAAGTGAGCTGAATGCCTAGCTAGAGGTCGCTTCAGTTCAAGTGGAATTAAAGATATTAATCCACAGCTTACTCTTGACTGGACCCGTAGGGTCACACAAATAGTACGTAAACGGATAAAGTATTTAATGGCATTAAATACTCCATCTATGGATATTCGGAATCGACGGATCTTGGTTTCAGTGGGAGCTGAGATCGTCACAGGCAAGAAATGAATACTCCGGAAACGATGATATTGCCGGAAACGGAAATATGGATCGTATCGGAAATATAAATATTATCCAAGTCGTAGATGTTGCCGGAAACGGAAACATGGTACGTATCGGAAAATATTATCGGAAATGGAAATATTGCCAGAATCGGAAATATTGCCGGAAACGGAAATATTGTCAGAATCGGAAATATTATCGGTATCGGAAAATAATTCCGGAAACGGAAATATTAAATATTTGTTCGAAACGGAAATTGATTCCGGAATCGGAAATATTAAATATTGTTCGTATCGGAAATGAATTCCGGAATCGGGAATTTAATCGGAAGCGTATCGTACGAATTAGCATCGGACGAGGCCCGCTAGACGAAGGCCCAGCACGAAGCCAGGCCGTCGCCCAGCGAGCCAACGCGCATCATCGCACGCCAAGCCTCGACCAGGCCCAGCGCAAGGCCAGGCCCAGCCAAGGCCTTGGGCGCGCGCGCTGGAGCACAGCAGTGGGCCGAGCGCTGTGCGCCTAGCGTGGGCCGCAAGGCTTGCGCGGGTGTACGGTGCTCGTGCAATGTTTGTGCGAGAATCCTGAAGCAATCAGGATTCGAAGTGTGATTAAATCCTAAAACTATTAGATAATGATTATTTAATTAGAGTCCTAGTAGGGTTATAATTAAATAAATTAGTATCCTAATAGGATTCCAAAACCCTTTCCATAACTCTATAAATAGGTGCCTAGGGTCACATATTTTATAGATTATTCAAGTATTCAAAGTGAGTTTTTGAGAGAAAATTCAGACACATTTCTTGACTATAAGTGCCAAAAATCTTTAGTACCTTAAGGGCGATTCTAGTTGGTCAATCTTAAGGCGGATCCGGACGTGCTGTGGACTATCTACGGAGGGACGACACTTGGAGTCCTAAAGACTTGTTCTTGTTCGGTTCGGGCGCAGCTAGGGAAGGCACGCAACAAAGAGTATGCATCTAAACTATGCTATATGATTATGTGTAAATAATATGTATTCCTGGCTAAATGGTTTTTTCCGCATGATTTATGAATTGTCATATGTATCATAACCTAACACCTCTTGCTCCTCGGCGGCCGATGGCGATGGAGCGACGCTCGACTCCCCCACCGCCTGGCTCGCTGTACCCCCTGACGAACTTGCCGTTTGCTCCTCCACCTCGACATATTCATCGATCTCTTGAAAGAGTTCGGCATATTCTTCGTCGGCTGCCGGGGCGGTGGAAGAATATCTCTCCCTAGGGGGTGTGAATGTTTCCTCCCGCAAGCGCAGGCGCGTAGGATCTGTCGTTTGCTTGGTTCTAGCCATGCCTTCTGTATAGTGAACGAAGCACGGCTTAGGAGTGACCAACAATGAAGAAAAAGACGCGATTGGACGTCCGCCCCGACAAAAGACGAACGGCGGAAAAATCTCAATTAAAACCTTCAAACCCTTACCTAGTACTAGGAGGCCAGCCGCTAACAAAGGGAAAGAATGACGAGGGGATAACAAAAACAAGGAAGAAAGGCGAAAACTAACCTTGAAAGATCTGTGAAATACTTGGTGAAGAACAGGTTGAGTTTGGTAAAGAACAGGTTGAGTTTGGTGAAGAACAGGTTGAGTCTCGCGGTGGCCGGAAATCGCCTGCTGGTGGTGGGAGTTCGCCGGAAATCGCCTGTGAATAGCTCTGTGAAAACGAAATGTAATAAATGAATTTTACCCCCCTCTATATATAGGGAGGGGCAAAATGGAGAAAGGTGACACGTGTCACCACCTCAACACCTGTCCCAAAGACGAAGATGCAAATCAAAGGTCAAGAAGCGATACCCGGAAAGTGTTTCCAGAAATGCCCTTCTTGAGGGGCAAATGTTGTGGGCAAAATTACCATGCCTTCGTGTACCAATGAGGATGCGACACATGGCACGTATTACGCCCCACCTAAGCAGAAACCATACGAAGACTAGACCACAGCATGGGTAGCAATCTACGTATCTACAATGTATATGAATTTGTATTTAAGAATGTATAAATGTATGTAATGTACCTATACCTGAAAAGAGGCCTAAGTAGTAGGTATTCCAAGTGGTATGAATAAGCACAATAGGCCCAAAAAGCCCACTATTGCCAAAAGGGGCCAGGGAATTGTAAGGAGAAAGGACACATGTCCTCCTCCCATACCCTAGCCAATCATGTAAAGGGAATATTAGGTCATTCCCACAAAAACCTAGTACTATAAATAGTCCCACTTCCCTAGAAAAAGGGGTCACAATCAATACATTCAAGAGCAATTGCTGCTCTGCCTTCTCTCTACTTTCTCTCTCTATAAAAATACAATCTTGTGAAATCCTTAGAAGTTACCGGAAAACCTCCAAGGTATCTCACCGGAAAAACCCCACAACATATATAGTTTACAAAGTCAACTAGGGTTTACCTATTACTATATTTACAATGCTAATTATGTAACAATAATATTTACATATTATTGTGTCTAACAGAGAGTTCACAGTTGGCTAGACCCATTAATATAATCACTACTCCTATTTCTTTAATCCTCCTTTTTTTAAACAAATTGGGCCCCTAATCGTGTTCATAATTAGACATCGTGTTACATATTTATGCGCAAATTTGACATACATGCTAACGTGTTTTTTTTTCTTCTGAAACTGGGTTAGGAGAAATCACTCAAATGAGTCTCATGAGATTAATCTCTAACCCATATGAATATGAGGTGGAAAGCGATACCACTAGTCCACCACCTCACCACCTCAATCTCAGAATTAAGAACCACAACTTTATATACTCTTAGAACGCCTAGAGTATGGTATAAAAACTAAGATTAATTACGAAATAAAGTTTATGAGGCTATTACATAACATACTTTCCTTCAATTACATTTTTACATGCATGTATTTTCTCTCAAAACTATATCCTATTTTTATCGACCATTAGTGATGTTATTAGTAGTCCCTCTCATTTGTATTTGACTCTTGGCATTGACATTATTAACCTCCTCTTTTGAGGTAACTTCATCACTTGACTTCTTGTTACCATGTAATGAATTTCTCCAACTAAAATCCTCAAACAAAACATGCATATCCTCTAATGTACGCCCTTGAGTCTCCGGTAGAAACGTGAAGAAGAACAACCAAGCAATAGTAGCCATCCCTCCGAAGAGGAAGAACGCGCCACCTGTTGTAATCGCCTTACTTAGGGACAGAAAGTTGTAGAAATTACACCACTCACAACCCTATTAACCGCCACACCAACACTTGTACCTTGAGCCCGTAACCTCAACGGAAAAATCTCTGAACTATAAACCCATGCAATCGGGCCTAACCCAATCGAAAACGACGCAACAAAGGTGAGAACCGTGGTTATACACAACGCAATAGCCCATGTAATCTTCTCGTTATTGGAACCAACGCTCAGATTGTGCAGGGGTGTGCATGGTGCTCTTGGTGCACCTGTCCCAAAACGCACATAAATAACAATAAAACGCAACAAAAATAAATACCGCAAAAAAAAAAAACATTAACAAAAAGAAAATTAACAAAAAGAACACTAACAAAAAGAACATTAATATTGACAAATCAGACAAAATGTACAAATATAGAAAGCAGTTATATTTTTTCTTGTTCTTTTAAGTTCTGGAAATGTTCTTTTCCAACCAATTTACAGTATGTTCTAATTAAAAAATAAAACGGCGAACCTTTGATGAACTTTAAAACCAGATTTATAATTTTTCTTGTTCTTTTAAGTTCTGAAAATGTTCTTTTCCAACCAATTTATGTTCTAATTAAAAAATAAAACGACGAACCTTTGATGAACTTTAAAACCAGATCTATATTTTTTCTTGTTCTTTTAAGTTCTGGAAATGTTCTTTTTCAACCAATTTATGTTCTAATTCCGTTATTTTATTTATCAAAAGATATCTGAAAACAACACTATAAATATGTAAAAAGAACAATTGCTGATTCTAAAAAAGAACACACTGTTTTGATGCCACAGAAATAGAAAGTTATAAGAAAAGAACATTAAAATTTAAAAAGAACATAGAATTAAGAACGAGAAAATTTACCTTAATCACCCGATGCACCTTCATCAACAGCATAAACCTCTTTGAATGAATAAAAAAATTCAAAAAAGAGTGAAATTGAAATAGTATTTCGCTTAATAAACTAGTTTTTTGTAAACGTAATTCAATTAAAATCACATTTCAGAGAAAGAAGGAGGAGAAATTTTGTTTTGAACTTTCTCTCTCATAAAATCTCTCTTTTGTTGGGAGAAACTAAAAGCACTCATCTTTCTCTCTCAAGAATGTGTTTCTAAAATGAGAAGTTATGAATCCAACAGGAGAAATATTATATATATAGAAAATGAAAAATAAAAAAAATAAAAAAAAAGAGGGGGAAGGAGAAGAAATACAAGCCATGTTCATGATAAGAACGGTGCACTTGTTTTTTTTTTTTTTTTGGGTTTTGTTGTTCTGTTCTTTTATGTTTATTAGATATAAATCTTAATGTTCTTTTATGTTTGTTCTTTTTTCAAAAAGTACATTATCGAAGAGAAAATGAAGCTTTTACTTGACCAGCAACAAATGATGTTAAATCTTCAAAAACAGCTGAGAGAACAAGAAGAGAGGCTGAATAAACAAAGCAATTCCTCAAAAGAACAAAAAGAGGATGAACCTAAAAGAACATTATAAATAAAGAAAAAGAACATTATAAATACAGAAAAGAACATATCATGTAGAACACTTATTTTAACCATGTAAAACAACATTACCAATAAAAAAAACGAACAACAATAGAGCATAAAAGAACATAATAAAGTAAAGAAAAAGAATATTAAAAATAGCAGAAAAGAACATATCATGTAGAACACTTATTTTAACCATGTGAAAAAAGAACAACAAAAAAGATAAAAGAACAACAAAAATGGTAAAAGAACAATTTGATCTGAAGTGTGTAATATCAAAAGAACAACAAGCTAAAGCAAAAAAGAACAAAGAACAACAACTTAAAGCAAAAAAGAACAACATGTTTAATAATTATTTTCTGTATTATTACAATCTCTTAATACATATATGAGAACCAATATATAAAAGAACAAAAGATAAGACTAAAAGAACATATAAAATCGAAAAAAGAACAGAAATCAAAATCATCAGAAATATATAATCAAGATACATTAATCATCAAAATTATCAAAATATAGAATCAAAATACATTAATCAAGGTTATTGAGAAATGCAGAAATCGAAATGATCAAAAAAATCAAAATAAATTGAAATGATGAAAATAATGAACATGGAAATCAAAATCATCATAAATAAGTAATTCGTTTTAAAAAATTGAAAAATTACCTTCACAAATCGGATTATCAACAGAGGAATTCAAATTTGAAGAAGAAGAATCAATAGAATTTGATATTGAAGTAGAAAAATCAACCAATATCTGAGAATTTTCCATTACTTTCTCTCTCCTCTTCACAGTTTCTCTCTCCTTTCCATAGTTTTTCTCTCTCCTCTTCACAAATTCTGATTTGAAAATCATAAAAAAGAAGGTATATATACCAGAAAAATGGAGTGAAAAACAAAAGAACGAAAAAAAAAGGGACAGAGCAGTCATTGTTCTTTTTTTTAACAAAAGAACAACGTTTGTTCTTTTTTTTAACAAAAGAACAACGTTTGTTCTTTTTTTATCAAAAAAACAACGTTTGTTCTTTTCTTCTCCGGATTCAACAAGATATCCGCGTTTTATATTTATTGCATGTCGTTTGGACACCAGTGCACCAAGAGCACTGTGCACACCCCTGCACCATCATATTTGCGTTTAAAAACTCCAACAGCTACAGTAGCACGTAACTTATCAATATCCCTTGAAATTCCGGCTTTTGCAAAGATCCTTGGACTGTATAAAACGACGGCGTCTATGCCCGACGCTTGTTGGAAGAAATGGATCCCGATACTGGCGATTACCACGCGCCTTACCGCCGGTGTGGCGTGGATAAATAGCTCCTTCCAAACTCCCTTACCGGATTTATTATTCTTTGATGATTTGTCTATTGTAACAATGTCTTCGTTACATTCAGCTGAGATCCCTACTGCCTCCTTAATTTCACTGATTACGTACATACAAAAATATATACACGGTTAACAAAAAAGATTGATCCAAGGATCCGAAAACAAAGTATATTGTATTTTGTATACATAATATATACTACCTCAGTTTCAGAAAATTCTTTACGCTTTGGAAAATGTGTTCAAAGTATAAAAACTTTGACCGTTAATTTCATCATTATATGCATCAAAACGTTACATGTAAGATCTTGTTAGATTCACTACAAGAATTTGTATCTTTAACGAGAACCTAATTACGACGGGTTAAAAATCCCGTCGCAAAAGGCTTTTGCGACGGGGCAAACAACCAAACAATGACGGAAATAACCGTCGCAAATGTCTTTTACGACGGGTTTACGACGGATTTACAACGGGATTTCTATTAACGACGGCCCCCTTTTATGACGGGTTCGCGACAGGAAATCCCGTCGTTAATCAACGATTATTGGCCTTTCGCGATGGGATTTCCCGTCGTTAATAGTACAATTTCTTGTAGTGATTGGTCTCAAGATGTATTTTCAGAATATCAAATTTTTATAATTTTTCCACATACGAAATTGGATATATATATTAGTAGTTAAATATTGCATCGCAATTTGTGCAAATAGTAACTGTAAAGATCTTTTTAAAACGGAGGTACTACGTTAAAGGTAGAGCTGATCGTTTGCGGGTTTGGACGGGAAACGGACGGGCAACCTTCCCAAAAATCTGTCCAACGGGCTTAAAAATGCTGCCCTTACTCGTCCGCCAAAAATATATTTATTACCCTTACCCGCCCTGTACATAAAATGCGGGCTGCCCGCGGGCTAACGGGCTTATGAAAGTGTAATACATAATTTTTTCAGCACTATTTTAACTGGTAGTTAATTAATTAACCTTGTTATACCTACTAGATATATATTTGCAATAGAGTAAGAGAGTAGAGCAAGAAGAAGAAGAAGAAGAAGAAGAAGAAGGTAAGAGAGTAAGAGAGTAGAGGACTAAGGGTAACTGGCGGCATTTTTGTGAAATGAAAGTGTTAGTCTATTAGATTGCCTTTGGGCTTTAGGGTTTCTTTTAGGCAATAGGAAGTATTAATTAGTTACTCTAGAAACCTAGAATGATCTACCATCAGAATTGTAAGCAAGTACCCTTGGATTTAACACCCGCGTGTTTCGAAATACATAATATACACCTATTTAAACTTAGAGTGCACCAAATACCCTTGGATTTAACGGCCGTTAGTACTCCATTAGCGTTAATTTACGTTTATGCCCTTATTCACCAAATATTATACAATTTGACTTTAAAAAAAATCTCATTTCTTCTCTCTCCTCTCATCTCCTCTGTTGTTTCTTACCCATCTTCAATTTCACCCCCAATTCATCAATAGCCATTGATTCACCTCAAATTACCCAGAAATACAAGCCTCTTCTTCCTGTGATTTGGTGGTGCATGTGGGAATTCCGGCGGGAAGTCCGGCAGTGAAGAGCTCTGTTGATTCGAAAGAGGTAATTGAAACTGAAACAAGGTGCTCGAGCTTTAAAATTGAGGCTCTGAATTGAAGATGGGTTAGGGCATTGAAATCGAGGCTCTGAAACTGAAACAAGGGTTTTGCCGAGTCGTTGATTGAAGGTTTAGGGTATTCTACTTCTTCAATTTCCCCTGAATTGCTAAGAAATTTCCGTATTACAATGCAAAATTCGGATTAGGTATTCTCTAAATTCCAGCGTTTTCGAATTCCGCTAATTTCTACACCCTAATATTGGGAATTGTGTCTGCATTGATATGAATCCTAGATTGGGAACGCAATTTTAATTTTAATTTTGGGATTTCTTGCTATGAATCCTTGATAGGGCGCGTAATAATTGTGATTTCGGAGGTGAGAGAATGGTGAATGATGCAGTTTCTGCGCTGAAATCTAACGAAAACGATGATGGTAGTTCGAAGAAGTTGAGTAGTGGTAAAAATGATTCATCAGCTTCAGCCTCAGCCTCAGATGCTTTTGGGTTAAGGAGAGCTCAGAGAAATTCGAGCCTGGTTAGTCTTAGGAAGTAGCAGAGACTAGAAAAGAAGACGCCATCAGTTACCCCTCCTTCTAAGAACAAAATTATAGTGTTTTTGGTGTTAAATGATTTTTTATTCTTTAGTTTTCCCCCCAAATTATAGTGTTTCTTGAAGATTTTCGAGCAATTTCATGTTTGCAAGAGTCTTAAAATTCCTGATATGGATGTTTACTTCCTGGAGTAATTATGTGTTATGGGAGCAGTTTTTTTCCCATGAGTCCATTGTGCGAGAATCTAGAAGAGGTTGATTTAAGTACACTTAAAAATACGCATTGCCCAGAGAGTTTCAGGTTTGATTTTGAGGGTTATTCATCTGAATTTGGCGGGTTCTCTCTTGCACCTGTCGAGCCTGTTCTTGATTTTGATTCTATTAAGGATTAAATAGAAGAAATGCAAGGCCCTGATGGTGGTGCAGCGTGTAAAGCTGATAGTTGTTGCTGGGTATCTGTGGGCAGCAGGGGGAGTAACATCATCATTGTATCTGTTAAATTTAGTTGAATTCTATAGCATGTTCAAGTGTCAAGCACCTTGATCTTATTTCTATTTTCAATAGTGAAGTATTATTTTGTTAATTCTTTTATCATCATAGTTCCATTAGTTTGTTAGTTTAATCATCATATTTCTATTTTCAATAGTGAAGTATTATTTTCAATAGTGCAGAGTATATTTTGAACAAAGACAGCTGTTTCACGAATTGATTTTCTTTATCAATATATTTTGTGATTATCTTGACGCATTAATAAAATTAGCCGTTAGATTCAATTTCTGTAATTTGGGTATTTTGTGCAAATAAGTTTACAAATAGGTGTATATTGTGCAATAAGTTTATAAATAGGGGCATTTGGTGAATTATAAACATGACTTAACGGAGGACTAACGGAATGTCAAATCAGGGGTATTTGGTGAACAGTACGGGAAAAATAGGGGTATATTATGTAATTTGAAACACGCAGGTGCATTTGGTGCATTTCGTTAAACCTCAAGGGCATTTCATGAAAAAACCGTTATTTTAATTTAGCGGGCTGGACGGGCTTACCCGTTAATAAATTTTGTGTGCCGTAATCCGCCCATTTTTATTAACGGGCCGGGCCTAGCCCTCCCAACTTTCAATTTTTTTCAAAAAGCTTTGTCCAAGCCCGCTATTTTAGAGGGCCGAGCGGGTCGGGCCTAGCGGGTTACCCCGCCCATGATCAGCTCTAGTTAAAGGTCCAAGGCTAAGACAATAAACGTGTTATATTTAGTACAATGCGCTAGAGGTATAAGGTCGCTAATGAAATTTCTTTTAGATTTTACCATAAATATTCAAATGTATATGTCACTTACTTCCTTCATTCCAAAATGATATTTATAGTTATTATTTGCACTAAATCACTAATATTTAGACAAAAGAGGAATAGTGTATAAAAAGGTGGCGAATATAATAAAATATAGATAAATAAAGTAAGAGATCGAAATGTGTAAAAAATGGGTGGGTATAAGAAAGAGAAATAAATAAAAATTGAGTAAGATTAATTAAGTGGAAAGATGTACGGAGTAGGGATAAGATCGGTAAGTTAGTAATTTTGCATGTCCAAAAATAGTATAAATCACAATGTAAAAATATTATAAAATTGACTAAAACAGACCGTGCAAAGACCATTTTGAACGGATGTGGCAAACTGTACAGATATATTTACCTGAGCCTAAGTTGAGCCTCTTCAGGCGAGTCGGATGTACGGTCGAGCACTTTCTTAGCCTCTTTAAGCCTTCCTTGCATAACAAGCCACCTCGGCGACTCAGGCATAGCAAGCACTCCAATAGAGCATAGCCAACACCAATTAATAAAAATAACCAAGAAGAACGCCACTATTAATAAAAACCTCAGGAAAAGATGTAAGAAATCCCCTACAAGAAGCAGGGGAAACCTCAGCAGTGTAAACAGGTGCAATCATGAGAGCATAGCCAACACCAATTCCCGCCACGAAACGGCCCACCATTAAGAAGGCGTAGTTGGTGGCGAACCCCATCAGTATTGCTCCGGCGAATACGATTGTGTATCGTCGGCCGATCCGATCAGATGTTTTACCGGCTGCGAAGGAGCCGAAGAGGCAGTAAATATTTATGATTCCTGTCAAAATTTCAATTTTTGTGTCCGAGAGTTTCCAGTCTTCCTGGATGTAAAGTGCTGCTCAACTCATTACTCCAATGTCCGTAAATAATTGTGAAATGACGGATTAGTTTTTACTAATAATAGTTCATATGAACTAGCTAGATAAGTTATACCGACGGTTAACGTGAAAGAGATGGTTAGGCCCAACCCTACCCGGCGCGAAAAAAGCCCGGCTCATCGTAAGCACAAAGTCGTGGGTCGGGCATGACCCGTATTTTTAGGGAAAAGCACGACAAGATTCGACCCGGCACGACAAAACACGCTAAATATAGTACCATTACGATTAGGTAAGACAGCCTGTGGGGCTGGGCCCTGTTTTGAACTATTCAGCCCGACACGATGCAGGGGGGCCCAGCTTAGGCCCGGCCCGGCTTAGGCCCGCAGCCTATGGGCTCAGCCCAAATGGCCCATAGATATAGCACCCACCTGAGTACATATCGATATTAAAGGAATGTTAATGGGTCTGGATAACTCTGGACGAATGCTGATGTAGTCATGTAGGTCTCTCGCTCAATCCCGAATCTCACCTAAAATACAAAATTCATCATCATCCTCGCCTTAATGGGTACAAACTAAAATTTATTCCGACCCTACAACTTACCTGAGTACATATCCATCTTCATCTCATTCCTGCCCCATAGTATCGATCAATATACTCTTAAAAGCCACACTTGGACGTGCCACACTCCGCACCCATTTTGAAAATAAGACTGGTTCTAGATCATAATATCTATCATATTAGATTATTACTCCCTCCGTCCCGGAATACTTGACCTGTTTTCCTTATCGGGCCGTCCCTTAATACTTGACCTGTTTCTAAAAATGGAAATATTCTAACAATAGTATATTATTTCTCACTCCACCCCTATTAACCCACCTACCCCCCTACTCCATACACAAAATAATTAAAAATTCAACCCCTACTCTCCCCCAACCCCACCTCTTAACCCAACTCCCACTAACTACATTAAAATAATACCCCACTATCAACTACTACCTATTAAATTAAATAAGTCAATTCAAGTCCCTTAAACTCTGTGCCGGTCAAACCGGGTCGAGTATTCCGGGACGGAGGGAGTATCCATTTGCCATGTTGGAAGTTCTCCAGTGTCATGAATGACCACATATTATATAGTTGGAAACTTCGTGGGTAACAAATAGTTTAATTAAATTTTAAATTCGATCTTACTTTTATAGTTTTTTTTAACGTTCTCGGTCATCCAAACTCTTGCTGAAATTTCGTAGTTAGTTAAATACTCCCTCTGTTTCGGAATACTCGTAACGGTTTGACTTTATAAACTATTCACATAATTCACTTTGACTCTATTTTATTTATAGTATATGAAAATAAGTGTTAGCATATAATATATTGTTGGTTTCATCTTAATATATACTCCCTCCGTCCCGGAATACTCGACCCGGTTTGACCGGCACAGAGTTTAAGGGACTTGAATTGACTTATTTAATTTAATAGGTAGTAGTTGATAGTGGGGTATTATTTTAATGTAGTTAGTGGGAAATGTGTAAAGGGGTGGGGTTGGGGGAAAGTAGGGGTTGAATTTTTAATTATTTTTGTATGGAGTAGGGGTAGGTGGGTTAATACTTAATAGGGGTGGAGTGAGAAATAATATAATATTGTTAGAATATTTCCATTTTTAGAAACAGGTCAAGTATTAAGGGACGACCCGATAAGGAAAACAGGTCAAGTATTCCGGGACAGAGGGAGTATTTTCAAAATATTAATATTTTATAAGTTTTTATAATATATAATTGAATATATTGATGGTCAAAGTTGTGCATTGTCAACATGTCCAGTCAAACCGTTACGAGTATTATGGGATGGAGGGAGTACTAGATACATCAATACATCATAACAGTCTTTAAACAGGTGAATAAAATTATACGGAGTAAAAGAGATAGAAAGAGGGGAGATATTTACCGTATCCAAGTAAAACGGAAGTCATAGAAGCCAAAATAGCACAAGCAAAGGCAAACTTGTTTCTCTTAACAGGTTTCTTCATAGGATCAAATTCTGCTATTACTTTACTTCCTTCTCCCATGCCTGCCTTTGAATTCTCTTCCATTTTCTCACCAAAATCGGAGAGAAACTAAAAGAGGAGAGAGAAAATGAGGAGAGATAAAGCGTTGTTTTTTGTATTAAGATTTTACAAGGAAAGTGTAAAGGAACTAACACTTAAATAGAAAAGAAATATGATCCGAAAATGATGATTTCAGGTGGTCCGCTCAATTTCTAAGACAAAGTGGTCCAACTACAAGTTAAATTGAGCATTTTTTCTATTTATCTATATATCGTTGGGAAAAAACTTGTTCTCCGCAAATTTTAATGTAATGAAAATTAGTCATTGACTGAACTCGAGAAAATTCCGACTATTTATTTTTTGAACAACAATTCCGACTACTTAGTATTTGAAATTCGCTCTTCAAGCTACCTTGCAACAATATTGCTCGAATTGGATACAAAAACCTTGACTTCTAGCTCAACTTGGGTTCAAAATGCTTGACTAGAACTCAAATGTACGGCCCAATAAAGCCAAAAAGGTTGTTTCATAGCATGGTTTTTACATAGTACGGTTTTCTTCAACCATTAAGAGTATAAGGAGTTGTATGAAAACTAAGATTAATTACCCAATAAGCCGAAAAGGTTGTTACACAACATGATTTTTTCTTCAATTATACTTATACATACACTTTCTCTCAAAACTATAACCTATTTTTATTGATCGTTAGCAGTGTTAGTAGTAGTAGTAGTCGCCCCCATTTGTATTTGGTTCTTGTCATTGACATCTTTTACCTCCTCTTTTGTAGTAACTTCATCACTTGACTTCTTATTACCATGTAATGAATCTCTCCACCTAAAATCCTCAAACAAAACATGCATATCCTCCAATGTACGCCCTTGAGTCTCAGGAAGAAACGTGAAGAAGAATATCCAAGCAATAGTAGCCATCCCTGCGAATAGAAAGAACGCGCCACCAATAGTAATACCCTTACTTAGGGACAAGAAAAACGTTGAAATCACACCACTCACAACCCTATTAACCGCCACACCAATGCTCGTACCTTGAGCCCGTAACCTCAACGGGAAAATCTCCGAACTATAAACCCATGTAATCGGGCCTAACCCAATTGAAAAGGACGCAACAAAGGCGCAAACCATGGTTATACACAACGCTATAGCCCACGTAACCTTTTCGTGGGACCGGTCAATAACGGTTAATGATGCAGCTAAGGTTACTAGGGCTATGACCATACCCCCAACACTAGTTAGTAATAAGGGTCTTCGTCCATATTTGTCTAACATAAATGTAGCGACCAATATGAATAACGTTTTAACAACTCCAACTGCAACGGTGCAACGTAACTTGTCAATATCCCTTGAAATTCCAGCCTTCTCGAAGATTCTTGGACTGTATAAAACGACGGCGTCTATGCCTGATGCTTGTTGGAAGAAATGGATTCCGATACCGGCGATTACCACGCGCCTTACTGCCGGTGTGGCGTGGATAAATAGCTCCTTCCAAACTCCTTTACCAGATTTATTATTCTTTGATGATTTGTCTATTGTAACAATGTCTTCGTTGCACTCAGCTGGGATCCCTGCTGCCTCTTTAATTTCACTGATTACATACAAAAATACATATACACGGTTATAATGTAATTATCTATATGGTTTAGCTTTTAAAATACTAGGTATAAATTGTATTACATTAGATTAGACCGCATCATTTTGAGCTCAACCTGCTGGCCCGACCCGTGAAGTAGTAGGCCGGGCCAATTTTGAATGTTAGACTGGGTTTTGATCAACTCAAGATTGGAATTTTAGCTATAAAATTGACCAAGTCCAAAAAGGTCCGAAATGTCCCTACGTTTCACTAGAAATAGTGGATTTTGGCAGAAAAATCGGCTTAAGACTAGCCCAAGTAGGCCCGATATAAGGGGCAGAAATTTTTGGCCAATGTCCCGAACCCAAACCAGCCCTCCTTTTGATCAGGTCTAGTGGTCTACCTTATAGGTATATGTTAGCCATTAGCAATTGTGATTTACAACATATATATTTACCTGAGTCTAAGTTGAGCCTCCTCAGGCGAGTCGGAGGTCCGATCAAGCACCTTCTTAGCCTCTTTAAGCCTTCCTTGCATAACAAGCCACCTCGGCGACTCAGGCATAGCAAGTACTCCAACAGCCAAGAACACACTCGGAACAGCCCCGATCCCAAGCATAAACCTCCAACTCAAATGAGTCGGAAGATTCGCAAACGCAAGATTCGATACATATCCAAGAAGAATTCCGCCATTAATAAATACCTCAGGAAATGAAGTAAGGAATCCTCTACAAGAAGCAGGGGAAACCTCAGCAGTGTAAACAGGTGCAATCATAAGAGCATAGCCAACACCAATGCCCGCCACGAAACGGCCAACCATTAGGAAGGCGTAGTTGGTGGCGAACCCCATTAGTATTGCTCCGGCGAAGAATATTGTTCCGGCGAATACGATTGTGTATCGTCGGCCAATCCAATCTGATGTTCTACCTGCTGCAAAGGAGCCGAATAGGCAGTAGATGTTTAAGCTTCCGATTAAGATTCCGATTTGTATGTCGGAGAGTTTCCAGTCTTTTTGGATGTAGAGTGCTGCTCCACTCATTACTCCAATGTCTATATCAAGTCAATAATTGCAAATAATTAGAATCAGAGATTAGTTGTTATTTAATTAGATACGGAGTACTAATTATAGTTTTAAAAATAAAAAAGTTCGCAATATGCTACTTTTAAGTCGTGTTATAATGATTAACATTTCATGCTTATGTGTTATAATTTAAATTCGAAACTAAAATATTTAACTTATATAACATACTTCCTCCGATTATTAATACTCACAACGTTTGGACTTTAACCACTATTCACATATTTTACTTTGACTGTTGTTTGTGATTTATATGTAAGATAAAATATAGTGTTGTGGGATCTTGTTAGATACATCCCAATGTTTATTTTCAAAATATCAAATTTTTATAATTTTAAATTAAAAAGATTTAAAGATATTAATAATTAAAGTTGTGCATTGGCATGCGTGAAAATGACGGCGAGTAAAAATGAACAGAGGAAGTATTATACATGCTACTCCCTGCGTTCCTATTTAAGTGTCCAGTTCCCATAAATAACGTTCCCTTATAAGTGTTCAGTTTCCATTTTTGGACATACAATTTTCTATACATTTTTCCCACTTTTCAATCACCACATCCTTTTTATTTGTACTTTAAACATTAAACAATTATTTACTTTTTACTTTTCAAAAAAAAAACACTCTTAATCATTACCTCTTCCAAACAATTCAGTTTTATTAAAAACTGCGTAAATGTCCAAAGTGGAAACTTAAATAGGAACGGAGAGAGTACAAAAAAAAAAAAGTAGGAAAATTTTAATATTCTAATTTGTTTCCTTTTTTATATCGACTATCTTATTTGCATATTTTTATAGTAAAAATATTGCATTGATAGTAAAAATATTCTGATAACGCATAGCCTACGTGGCGCCTATATGTAGTCATTAAACTCCAACACGTAAGACTGCGATAACTAAATGTTATCGCAACTTACGACATTTATCATCACCTACATTGTTTATATGAATTAATGAGGTATTGACCTAATAGTTAAAACCGATGGTATATATTATGTGTATAATAGGGTCTAAGTTTAAATCTCCCTATATCATTTATAATTTATATTACCATGAATAAAATAAAGTAGATTCAGTGGTGATAAATTCGTCATAACGTACATAACTGTAATCCGAAGTAACATCACAACTTCACAAGGGAATTGAGGGAGTATAATTTAACGGAGCAATAAAAATGTGACAGCAAATAAATATACAGTCTTATTCTTAGTAAATCTTTCTTGTCATGAAATATCCTAGTTGGTGGTGGTAGACTTGTGGTACCTTCAACTCCGATATTTTAGACTAGTTACGTCTTATACTCTTCGACCTAGAATTACTAAACTACTCAACAAAGTATTTGTTCATAAATTATTTACCGTAAAAGTTTCATTTTTTCAATGTTTCGAAAATATCGTATCATAATTAACTTTTAATTTTCTAATCATTACTTTGGCCCTTAATATCTCAAATCGTGTGCAAGTAAAAATTATAAAAATTAATATTTGGAAAATATTTATCCGATAAAAATCTAACATGACGCTACATAACTACATACAAATCGCAAAAAATAGTCAAAATCGTAGTGTAAATAGTATAAAAAACAAATTGGATAATATTCTCGAAACGGAGAAAATATTACGAAGTAAAAATACCGGTACTCCACCTCACATCCTCACTCCATTTACTTCTTATTACTCCGTATTGTTTTTTTTTTTTTTTTTTTTTTTTTTGACATTGACTCCGTATTGTTTAATTAGCCCAACAAATGAAAATATATACGAAGTTTCAATACTCCACAGTAAAAAGGCCGATATGTATAGGGATAAAATAATGATACTTCTAGATTTATTAATGATTACAAAGGTAACCTTCTAACTTTTACCCTTTTTTTTTTAAGAAAATCCAAATAATTAAACTTTTGGCTTTCGATAACCTTTGACTACTAGTCCTTCAAGTTGGCCATAATAAAAATGTCATGTTTACTAGAAAAAGTGGATATAAACGCAATTCGACAGTAGCTCTTTTAAGGAGTACTCTCTCTATTCTTAAAAATATCTCATATTCTAATTTATTTATTTTTTAAGTATACAATTTAAATTTCATAAATTTATTTAAATAACTTAGCCTTGATCAAAAGTCGGGCTGGGCCATTGTAATAAAATCTGCCATTATGTCGGGCCGGATGAAGATTCGGGTCAATTTTTTCTGCCCTACCCTGTTATTTCGAGTAAAAAATAACAGGCTTTTCGGGCCATTTCGAACGGGGCTAAATTTATAACTAAAATTGTTATTTTACGTTGCCCAAAGCCCACAATTTTTTTAAAAAGTTTGGACTAGAAAATTCTACCAAAACACGGCATTTTACGGGCCGGGCTGAGCCGCCCATGTTGATCAACTCTAAATAACTTTTTCCACTTATTCTCTCTATCAAATTAAATTTTTCAAAATCTATACTCCGTTAAATTGGTTATAAGATTCAGAAACGGAGAAAGTAATGTACAATTTGAATCTCATAAAGTTATGGGCAAACTCAAAATACGAAGTATAGTACTAGCTGGCTAGTTGCTCACAACCAGAGTGTACAACCAAGTTGTGACTAAGACGTGCAATTCTCTTAAAAAAAATATCAGCCTGTTTCATCTTATTAAATGATTTTTTTTTTTTGGCAAGGATCTTATTAAATGATTGAATGGTCATATCATATATCATAAGTAGGACTAACTCAAGGGCCATACACGGACCACACTTCACACACACTTTGAAAATGAGTCTCGTTTTACATCTTAGTTGCAACATTTTGATTATTATATTATTTATATACTTTCTTTTGACCGACTTTGATGAATTATACATAAATTAAAACATGGTTATGGGATCTTATTATATTTATTTAGATTTATATTTTCATAATATCAATTGTTTTATAATTTTATACTCTCTCCATTTCTTTTTGTTCTTTACGTTTTCTTTTTTGGGTATTTTAAAATGTTCTTTACATTTTCTTTTATATTATCGCATAAATGCTTTAATATTCTAACAAAATTTGTGTCCATAAATATTTTAACCAATTAAATTCATTGGTTCATTTAATCTCTTTCACATTTTTCCACTGGGACAATAAATTTTTCTCATTTTCCCAATATCAGAATTTTGATAAAAGTGAAAACATTATAAACAAACGTAATTTGCCTTGTTTAAATAAAAAAAATAGAGGGATCTCAATGTACATTAATTAGTCGTTAAAAAAGCCAAACATAAAGAACAAAAAGAACGGAGGAAATACATATTTAGATATATTAATGGTCAAATATGTGCCTTGACAAGCGAGAAAGTCAAAACATCATACTTAAAAAGAACATAGCATAATTGACGGAACACATTATCATTATCATTATTATTACCACCGTTTATTAATGAAAGTACTAGAAAGAGGGGAGAAATTAAATAAATTACCATATCCAAGTAAAACAGAAGTCATAGAAGCCAAAGTAGCGCAAGCAAAGGCAAACTTGTTTCTCTTAGCAGGCTTCTTCATAGGATCAAACTCTGCTATTACTTTGCTTCTTTCTTCTGTCATTATGTCTGACTTTGAATTCTCTTCCATTTTTCTCACCAATATAATTGGAGAGAAACTCAAAGAGGAGAGAGAGAGAAAAAAAATGAGGAGAGAGAAAGAGTTGTATTATTTGGATTGAGATTTTACAAGGAAAGTGCAAGGAAACTAACACTTAAATAGAAGAAATATAGAGTTTTAGTCGTAGACCACCTTGTTTGCTTACATCATATTTAAGACAAAATGGTCCAACTACAAGTTAAATTCAGCCATTATATTTATCTTATTAGGACATGTGAGTTGTGACAAGAGTCTAATTAGCTAATTTAGTAAGCCTAATTAAACTATACAAGTTGACCATTGGTTATGTTATATGGAGTATGTCTCATAAGGGACACAAGAAAGATAAGTTAAGAACATAAAATAAGGTAACACCATTCACTAACAAAATAATAAAGTCATTAATGTATTAGCTACGTTCAAATGTAGATCAGAGGATCTCCCTAAAAAAATGTAGACTAGAGGAAATATTAACCGTGAGATATACATGTTTATTATAGAATAGCATTAGGTTGTAATCAGTGGCGGGACCAAGATTATTGCATCAAGGGGGCCGTTATCATAGTACTTCATATTTCTTTTCATTAAGAAAAACTTTGTAAATCAAACGTTTAAAAATAAGGAAATTTTGTATTCCTTAATTTTACTTTACACTCCTTAAATTTTATACTTCTGTCATCCCTTAATATTCGCCCCGATATATATGACCGGTATAAAGTTTTAGACAATTTAATTGACTTGTTGATTTATTAGGTGGTAGGAGTAGTTAATAGTGGTTTTTTTATATATATATAGTTAGTTGGAAATGTGTCAAATAAAGGAGAGGTGATGGGGTGGGATGGGGTGAGGATTAAATTTATACTTCCTCCGATCCCTTTTGTTTTTCCTCCCTTCCCTTGTGTCGAATAAAATGGGAGGGGCGAGTGGAGTTTGAATTTACAATCTTAAACTTTCCATTACTCCCTCCGTTCCTAAATGTTCTTCCCGTTTCTATTTCGGGCGTTCCTATATGTTCTTCCCATTTCTATTTTTGGACATGATTTTTTACCATAAATTCTCCACCATCCCTTATTTAATTCATTCACATTTCTCTATTCAACCACCCAACCCCACTTTTATGATTTTTTATTACTTTATTAAAAATATCTTCTCTCTCATTCGGATCCTACTACATGTACACCTAATGTACAAGGCATCTTGTACACCATGCTTTCTATTGGTTGAAATTGCATATTTATTGTCTTTCATTCTCATTTTTTAGTGGGTTTGATGATGTGTCAACAAATTAATGGTGTTGTATAAGAGAATCTTGTACACTAGGTGTACATGTAGTCTTTTCCCTCTCCTTCATTTCTTTATTACTTTTCTTTACTACTTTATTACTTTCTCTTACATTCAATTATTACTCTTACACCCAATCATTACTCTTACACCCAATCATTACAAGATTTCATTTTCTTAATTCCCACACCATTTCCCAAACGGGAAGAACAAAAAGGAACAGAGGGAGTAGTTGATAGTTGGGTATTTTTTTTAATACAATTAGTGGAAAATGTGTCAAATAAAGGAGGAGGGGTGGGGGTGGGTTGAATTTTTTTAATATTTTTTTTAAGGAATTAAGAATATATGCGGGTCTACGGTAAGTGAGAGAAATGATACAATATTAGTAATATGTCATTTATAAAAACGGGGTGAGTATTAAGGAACGGATGAAGTACTTCACTTTAAATCACAACCCGAGTCATTTAATTTTCGACAAAGACCATCAGAATATGAATTCATTAATATATTAATCTGAAGGAAAAAAACCCAAAAACCCTCTAAACATAAATTAAATAATTCCAAAAAAGGCAAAAACAAATTAATCAGAAATTAATTGTTCTTTTATTTTATTTTTTCAGAAATTATGAAAATTTGTTTTAATAAAATTAATGACATCATATTCTAACTGATTTCACCAGAAAATGATTCGTGGTTGTAATTTAAAGTAGAGATGTAAGTTTAAGTTTGTAATTTACAAATTTGAAAGTTTGAGGTTGTACCGATTTTCTGTTGGTTCAATGGTGTTTGGGGATAAACTTGGTAGGAAAATAAGGTTTAAATTTGTTTACGGAGTATTATTAATTACTCGTAAATAATAGTTTATACTCCGTCCGTATTTATTTAAGAAATACACTTGCTTTTTCCGACCGTATTTATTTCAGAGATACACTTGCCATTTTAGTAACTTATCAACCCCACCATCTAATTAAATAGTCTATCTAATTTACCTACCCCACCTCCCACCCCAAAAATGACATGATCCGCACTTGTTTACTTATTAAAATATCTACCCAACCCCACTTGCTTTACTATTTTAATTCATTCAACTCTTCTTCTTAATACACGTGTCTGGCCAAGTATATCTCTTAAATACATACATGCACTCACCGGCGACCCACAATTAGCGTCGGTCTGCCCACACCTAGTTTACTGACCACTGACTCGCACTCAGCTGCAAACCATCGTCGACCCATAACCAGTAAGAATTTCGAAATTTAGAATTTTCTCTCTCCCACCTCCTTCTATCGAATTCTCTTTCCCCCATTTTCTATGATGCCAACATCCACCTGCGATAATCACCACCAAATGCAGCCACTAAAACCTTCATTTCACCTTGTAATTCTTCTCTAAACCCCCTTAATAGTCACCTGGTTACCCAAAATACACATGTTGCTTGGATTCCCAAAATGTTACAAAGGGAAAATTAAAAGGGTAGATTTTTTCATGTTATTTATGTTCAAAGATCTATAATTCGATTTTAAATGGGCTGATTGAGAAGCTCAATGGATTTGATCTTCTGATTGGTGGGAACCCGTGCAATAATTTGGCAGGTGGCAACCGGATGACCAGAGCTGAGCTCAAGGTAGAACATTCAAGTCTATTCTATGAGTTCCATCGCATCCTAGACTACGTCAGGCGATGAAAAAGAGAGTAACATCTTACAGTTTTAAAAAATGAGGCTGTCAAAAAATCATTTATTTTGGTTATTTTGTTTTTCTTTAAAAAAAATGGGTCACTAATTAAGAATTGGATGAATTATATTGGTGATAGATGATGATGGTGATGATTATGGAGAAACTATGAAGCAGAATTTATTGGTTTTATGTGTTATGTGAGATTGAGAAAATATAAGGTACAAATTAAAAATAACAACGCAGTAAAATTTTCACTTTGTGTAAAACATCTAGTTCAAATTGTTTAATTAAGCATTGTGGTATACTAAGTAAAATACAAATTTAGATCTTGTTATTTTCACTTTTTTCGGGGAAACATAAAACTCTTGTTGTATGTTAAAATCTGAAAGAAATATCTCATTCACCTAAGGTGTATTAGTGTAATACCAAGGTGCAGATTAATTACGAATAATTAATTCAGAGATCAAATGATCGGAACAGCTAGCTGGAGTAATATTTCCGATCAGTAAGTTTAAAAATTAATGTAAAATTAACCAAGTTTAAGTATCTAGAAAACATATGGAGTGGGGTCATTATTTAAAAATTAATGTAAAATTAACCAGGTTTAAGTATTATTTTTAAAAAATCATGAAAAATTAACTAAATTAGGTTTTTTTCCAAGTGGGGTAATGTGACCCACTTCCTCTATGCGGGATCCGTCAATGCTTATATGTAGCTCAACTCCGGGTCACAATGTTGCAGGATCTGCCAATGCTTGTAGGTAGCTCAACTTCAGGTCAAAATGTAAGGGAGTTCCGCCAATGCTCGTAGATAGCTCACCATGGGTCCACTACAAGAAAATGGTTCATTTACGACCAAATTTAACGACCATACGCGTTACTGGTCGTAATTAACTATAACAACGACCAAATTTTGCAGCGGTCGTAAATAATAAGAATTATCTACGACCATACGCGTTTCTCGTCGTTAAAATTAAATTCTGGTCGCCAAAAAAAAGAAATTCTAGTGAGATTTTTAATCGAGTTACTTAGGTTATTTCTTCACTTAGGTTAATTTGTTTTCCTTCATCCGCCGCAACCTCCTTTTTCTTATGTTCTTTTTCTCTCATTCTCTTTGCTTCTTAATTACTTTCCTTCTTTCTTTTAAGTAGATCTACGACTTTCTTTCACACCATACTCATATGTGATATTCTTGTTTTAATATAGGGCAGTGAGCGACTACTCAACTCTATTTTTAATCATTATCTCTCTCCATCTCTCTTGGTACGTTTTTTGGATTTCTTTTTGAACTTTGTGTTAAAAATACCATATAATTTGTTATGTCAAATAAAATTGGTTGATTAATCATACTTTTAGTTCAATGCTTTTTGTTTAATCATCTTATAATATCTATTTTTTTCGTATGTGTTTGCAGGGGATTTTGATCGATTTTGGAATTTCAAGTGATGGGAGCAAAAGAAAAAGAAATACAGGACAAAAATAAATATTGTAACATATATTTATCAAAATTTTCCATGTTGAATTGTTACTTTCCGTGGATAGTAATTTTCCAGTAAAATAAATGTTTGGAATGATTTCCTTGTATATTTGTATCTTTGTAATTTTCCATACTCCTTCATAAATATAAATAATTAAAAGGTAGTTTTACTTTATAAAAGAATTTTCCATACTCCGTATATATTGGGTTTTATATTTGTTGTTCATTCATATTAAAACAAAGGATATATGGTCGCAATTACATATTTATATTTGTGGTGAAAAATGCGTCATTGATTTTTCAAAAGGAATAGTTGCGACGAGAATTTTGGTTGTAAAATATACCAATTGCGACAAGTTATAGATCTCGTCGTCAAAAACTAATTACGGCGACCAATTCGAAACCGTCGTAAAAGTGACATATATCTTTCGCGACCAAGCCTATAGCGACGACCGACGACCATACGCTTTTCTCGTCGTAAAAGACCTTTTACGACCAAAACGGGCTTATTTGCGACTGAAAAAATCGTCGTTGATGAGAGTTTTTCTTGTAGTGGTCAAAATGTTTCGGGATCCGTCAATGCTCTTAGCTAGCTCAACTCTGGGTCAAAGTGTTTGACTCGAACTTGATATGTAGGGCTCAAAATTCAAGTCATCAACTCAGATGTCTGTGTTATGTAAGAGCATTGTTAATCATGTGTATTTTCTTTTTACACTTGGGGAGAAATAAGGGGGGAAAACTAAAATTAGGGTCTTGATGGTTGGGGAAATTTTGTACTTGGGGAGTGGAAAACCAAAAATCCCCTTGGCATTGGGATTTTTAAGATTTGGAGTGGGGAAATTCATCCAATCTAAATCCGTCATGTGGCATGACATAAAAAAATCATGTAACGATTATTTTTAACGGGAATTTTTTTATATTTCTGATTCATAAAAAAATAAAATAAAATTACAATCATTCATAAAAATTCAAGATCTACAAATAGACACCCACTTTGATATAATTTAACAATCTTTTTTCATTTCTCTCTCTAATTTGCTTATTTACATATATATGTACCAAAAACTTAATTAATGTCTAATTTTTTGTTGTTGTTGTTATTATTATTATTGTGTTGTTGTTATTATTGTTGTTGTTATTATTAGTATTGTGTTATTGTTATTATTGTTGTTGTTGGAGAGAGAAGTAGGGTAGAGAAAGAGGGGTGGAGAGTTTTTTTTTTTTTTTTTTGCTCGTGGATAAGAGAGGGATGGAGGATTTTTTTTGTTAATGGGAAAAATGAAAAAAGATGAGTGAGGAAGTGAGTAGAGAGAAAGAGGTGAGGACTTTTTTCCCCCATGATTAACAATGATCTAATATAGAACCGTAGGGGGATAATGTAAAGGGATAATAATTTCGACACATCATTATATTGATATTATTACGGAGTATATATCTATGTGAGTGTAACACAGTTTTCTGTGCCTTAATAACGGATGTGACAAAATCATTTCATATAAGTCATTATTAATTAGAGCATCTCCAATGGTTGTAGCTAGGGACTAGCTTGAAATTTATAAAAGTTTCAAGCTAATAGCTAGACAATTGGAGTGCAAATAATAAATTAGCTTGGCCAAGCAAATTAGCTTGTTTAAGCTAATTTGCTTGACAACTAGCTACCAAAGTTGTCAAATAATTAATTGACAAGTGGGACAAGTGAAACTAATTTAATTAACAAGCTAGTTGCTATCCATTGGAGCACAAATTAGCTAGACAATAAAATAGCTTGAAATCTTATGTGGCATAATAAGCTAATTATCAAATTAGCTTACTATTGGAGATGCTCTTAAGTGACCTTCAGTTGTATGTTTAAGCCTTTAAGGGTGATCATCTCTCGAATTATACCAACTGTATGGTAATTTAATTGAATAATTTTATGGTTTATAAAGTTAAAAGTTGTCATGTACCAATATTTATGCATTACTTGTTTGTATTTTTCCAACGATTCTATAAAATACATAGTGCTCACATGCGCATTCAGCATCTTTCAATTTTACGAGTATATTTTTTTGGGTCCGATGATGCTGTCGCTTCGACAAGAGTTAATGTTGCCAGCTCCAGCTCCAGCTCCAACTCCAACTCCAACTCCAACTCCAACTCCAAGTAGTTCAAACTTAATTCTAAGCAAAACAATCTTATACGAATTACTCCGTATTATCAAATTTTCTTGTAATCTACTGGGCGTGGTAAAACATTTAAATAGAACTAGCGTTTAAGCCCGTTCATATATAATTATTGTTAAGCTATCTTTTAAAGTACTAATTTTATTAAGGGCTTGTCCTTATATTGGTAATATATGATTTATATAGGATTGAAATTTAAATGTAGAAAAAATATATAAAATAGATGGTTAATTAATATTGACTGTTGAAGAGGAAGATGAAGTGAAAGATGTTGAATGAATAGATAAACTAAATGGTGAATCGGTATTGAATGAGGAAGATGAAGTGAAAGAGGTATACAAACTGTAAAATGGTTCGTATAACAAACAACAAAATGACATTTTTTTTTTTAAAAAAAAAAAACCGTGGATGAAAGTTGGAGTGACACGTGTCATCTAATCGTTTGTGGTTTTCCTTTTTAAATACTACTAGGTATAGATGCATTCTCTTTCGTCTAAAAGTTTATGCACTTTTTAATTAGATCTAATCAGAACTTAGACTTTGTTTTGTTCGACTTATTTTGACTTATTTCAGATAAAATAAGTTCAGTTAAGTTCAAATAAGTTCAGATAATATAAGTTCAGCAAAAATAAGTTTTTTTCATACATTTTCACACATAAATAAGTTTATTTATGACAAAATAAGTTTTTTCCAGATAAAATAAGTTCAGATAAGTTCAGTTAAGTTCAGATAATATAAGTTCAGTCAAAATAAATCCAATAGAATGGATGTTAAAGTATTAATCTAGAAAAATCTAGATAATATACTTGTAAAAATCTAGTAGTAAAATGTATTAATTGTGTAGAAAAATCTAGAAATATGATTGTAAATTATAATCTAGAATAATCTTAGGAAATACCCATTCCTAAGAAAAATCTAGATGATGAGGGGAGTAGAAGAATCTAGAAACCATAATACAACAACTATAAATAGGTTGTATTTGCATAAGTTTAGGGATGAGCAAATCAAGAGAGCTCCCACATAAACATGAGTGGGGTAGAAACAAGAGTTTTATCAAAGATATAAGTGAGGGAGATGGGCTCTCGCAAATATTATTGTACAATTCTTATTAATGCAATCAATAATGGAAATACAATTTTGTTATATAATTGAGGTCCATTAAAACTTCCGTGTGCATCCCCAACATTACTCCCTATTTGAACTTATTGAATATGAAATTTATTAGTTATAGGTTGAAGAAAAAACACCCTTATATGCAACATTACTCCCTATAACATCGACTTTGTAAATCATGTTATATTCTTAATCATGATAAATCTCATCCTGTCACAATGTGAGAAATAACTCCATCAACTTGTAAATTGTATATGCTCAACAAAATGGTCCTGTTGGCTGCTCCGTGTTGATAAAACAAGTTCATGCCGTTACCAATCCACCGGTACAGAACTAGACTTTGATTATTGAAACTGCTAGCTTGCTGGTGGAACATTTATAATGAGGTTTTGACGGTCTAAAGTCAACCGAGTCAATTACTCACTAACGTGGTGCGTGCAGATATAAGAAATAGATTTGCGTTATTACATTTAAACTTAAAATAACATGTAAAAATATAATATAAATGCGATGCATGTGAATATAAGAAACATATAAGTTAGATAGAGCCGAACACATAAAAAGATTGATTAAAATGGTACTCCCTCCGTCCCGGAATACTTGACCTGTTTTCCTTATCGGGTCGTCCCTTAATACTTGACCTGTTTCTAAAAATGAAAATATTCTAACAATATTATATTATTTCTCACTTCTCCCCTATTAGCCCACCTACCCCCTACTCCATGCAAAAAATAATTAAAAATTCAACCCCTACTCTCCCCCAATCTCACCTCTTAACCCACCTCCCACTAACTACATTAAAATAATACCCCACTATCAACTACTACCTATTAAATTAAATAAGTCAATTCAAGTCCCTTAAACTCTGTGCCGGTCAAACCGGGTTGAGTATTCCGGGACGGAGGGAGTAAGAATTTATTTAGCGGCTAGATTGATTAAAATGTTTATTTGGTCTTTTCCTATTGGGTAGGTTGTCATTATATTCTCTACTCTATAAGTGTAGAGGATATTTTAGTAATTCAATGGGGACACCTGTGAATTTACTAAAATAACGTCTCTTCACTTATATAACAGAGATAAGAAATGTAACTTTGATCCTGTTTTAACTGTGCACATTTGTTAATACACATCTTTAATTTCGTATTAGTAAATAATATTATAAATAGATATTGTTAAACTGTCAAGTCTTCTATGAGACCGTCCACACCATCATTTGATGGTGTGACGTGTTTACACTATATGGATTAATTTCTCATTATATCTTCAATTTAAATCCGACAATGCTCATTCATGCGAAAGCAGAGGCTTCATACTCATTATTAAATATTATTCCAATGCCTTCCTTTGTGCCTTTTCACTTTGTCCACCTCTATACCCCATCTCAATTTAAGTTAATAAGTTCTTTAAAAAATAAATTAGTAACCTTTAAATGTAGTGATAGGTAACTTCTCCCACTGAATCATATGTTTATTGAATATTATGTTGGGTAATCCAAAAAATATCATGAAAGATCTGCTATGATCTTCAAGAATTCGAGTGAGTAGTAACACGTAGGGGTCGTTTGGTACAACAAAGGAAAAGAGATATACTTGTAAAAAAAGAAAGAAGTAGACATGTTACTTTTTTTATACGAAGTAGTTTTAGGGGAGGTACCTTTTTAGTTTAGGTATGTTACTTCTATAATTTAGACATGTTACTTTTTTTTATATAATTTTAGATGAGGTACTTTTTTAGTTTAGGTATGTTACTTCTATAGTTTAGACATGTTACTTTTTTTTATACGGAGTAGTTTTAGGGGAGGTACCTTTTAAGTTTAGGTAGGTTACTTCTATAATTTAGACATGTTACTTTTTTTTATATATATATATATATATAATTTTAGAGGAGGTACTTTTTTGTTTAGGTATGTTAATTGACTTACTTCTATAGTTTAGATATGTTACTTTTTTTTTTATACGAGAGTAGTTTTAGGGGAGGTACCTTTTTAGTTAGGTATGTTAATTCTATAGTTTAGACATGTTACTTTTTTTATATATATAATTTTAGAGGAGGCACTTTTTTAGTTTGGGTATGTTACTTCTATAGTTTAGACATGTTACTTTTTTTTATACGGAGTAGTTTTATGGGAGGTACCTTTTTGGTTTATGTATGTTACTTCTATAGTTTAGACATGTTACTTTTTTTTTATATATAATTTTAGAGAAGGTATTTTTTTAGTTTGGGTATGTTACTTCTATAGTTTAGATCTATTACTTTTTATAGTAATATTAGTAGTAATTACTTTAATAGCTTTAGAAAATATTAGTAGAGTTAGTAAGTGATTACTTCTTTTTATAATTTCAGTTACTTCTTTTTATAATCCGCTCACCAGACGTTCCATCCCCAAGAAATTAAAAACAGAACAAGATCGCAGTGGCGGATCCAAGAATTTATATATGGGGGTCCAAAAAATTTATGATTTTCTTTCCTTTTAGCGGCTTAAAGTTGAAAGGTAACTAGTCGAAATATTATAAATGCCTTAATAAAATATGTGGAGAATTTAAGAACTTTAATTTTAGGTTTTCATAACAATAAAACTCAATACCTAGTCCAAGTTACAACAAAAACTTGGCGCGATTTCAATTTAAAATGAAAACGAGTTTTTCATACTTTGAAAGAGATTTACTTTATTACAATAGTTGTCACTGAACAAATAGCACACAAAGACCCTGGGCATTATAAATCTATATACGAAGTAATTAATTAGACCTCTAAAAAGTTTGAAGTAACATGCAACTATAAGAAAAAATTGAAGTATTACATACATTATTAAAAGTATATCTTATGGGAATTCCGAAAACTTTTTTAAGAAAAAATTACATTACTAATTATTTTTTGTGTTTTTATAAAGCAAAATCATTCATCATTATAGAACTAAAAAGAATAAAAAGTGAGAAGAAAAAACGACTTACAAAGGAAAAAACAAAAAAAATTGAAGAATTTAGAGGATTAACGAATAAAATTGTAAAAAATGTGCTTTTGTGAGGATTCGAACCCAAATTGCATGGGTAAAACATAAATCAATCAATCATTAAGCCAAGGGTATTTCATTGCCATTATTGTAGGTTAACTAATATATTTTAACTATTTTAAGTATAATTAATTACCTCAATATCAATTTAACAATTTTTTTGGAAAATAATGGGGTCCCCTTGAACCCCTCCGGGGTCAAGTCGGTCCGCCCCTGCAAGATCGTCGTCATTCAGATGATCAAGTGTTGGAATTATTGCGTCAACACATCAACACCAATAATATGGAGTTTAAAGATGTGAGTGATGCCAAGTTAATCCTGGAGAAGAAGCTTACACTTAAATCTTCAATGTGAATGTGTCACACCATCAAATTGATGGTGTGACCGGCCACACAAGAGACGGGCTGTTGTTAAACCGCTATCAGACGAATCAAATAAGATCTTACATAACTAATTTTTTTTTCTTTTATGTTAGAAATAGATTAGTAACTTATCTCAAATTCTAAAAAAGTTGTAAACTTCCAATAAACATCTTTAACTTCTCTCTTTACTCACGACTCAAATGTTTGGCGATTAATGATTTGAATTTCTCTTTGATCACCCAATTTCTGTTATTTCTCTCTACATTAGTTCTTACACAATTACCTAAAAACTTTTATTATTTTGAGAAGAAGACAACCTAAACAGTTGGCAATTTTGGCATCCATTTTAGTAATCCATGTAGTATGTATTAGTGTATTACTAGTACAATTATTGAATAACTTATGTGACCAAATATAAATATTAAAATGATGAAAAAAATATAATTATTAAAATGATGACAAAATATAATTATTAAAATGATGAACTGTTTATCTGGATATTTTGGTATACAAAAGATTTTATGCAAAATAATATACTCCTTATATATTGGAGGAATGGAGGGTCAACCACGGTGTGCTAATAGAGACATCTTAGTCATTGTTTGATAAATAAAAAACTCTATGGCCAGTTGCATACTTTCCATTCTTTATGAAGCATTGCTTAATTGCTTTCAAATACACTACCAAACTCAAGGACCCTTCAAGCCCGTTTTACTTCTCATCTAAGTTGAGGGTCGGATTATATCACGACCCAAATATTACACATATTACCAACAAGGTATTGACTTAGTGATAAAGACCGACAAATGATCTACTGCACTAGTATTTCCAGCCAGCTTTGCAGGTCAAACTCATTGGAAATGAGGGGGGTTATAGGGAAAATCTTCACTCACAAAGACCCCCTAGTGGGTTCGATCCCATAACCTTGAGGTTATGAGGCCAAACCTTTACCACTAGGCCAAGCCTTGCTTGGTCTTTGTAATTTATAATGATCTTGGCTCTTTCGTAACCAAAAAAAAGTACGTGTTACTCATATTAGGAATGTATTGTCGTTTCTTAATCATACATGAAGCCTAATTTTTTTTTGGTATCATTACGTTTTGACCTTGAGGTTGAAAGTTCAATTCCAATAATAACACTTTAGGAAGGATCGGTTGGAGGTTTCTTAACCCCGCTCATACTGGCTCTTACAGTGTACAATTATTGCTTTTATTCTCAATCAATATTGGTAGTGTACAAGAATTTTTGTACACCTAGTGTATATATAGTGTATGTTGTTTTAAAATAATGAATTTCTGAATGAAATTGGGTTTCCCAAAAGTTGTTTAGATGAGTAAGTACTCGTAACATATTTTTTTTAAACTAAAATCAATTTATTGAAAAGTCTTACAATATCTACCAAAGAAGTCAAAATTTAACAAATAATTCATACTTGTCAAATTGAACTGAAGCAAATAAATTCCATTTTAGCAAATCACGGTAATTGTGAATGAGATCGAGAACTTTAAATACTAAATAGCGAAGTAATTTTCAACAAAATAAATTTTATTCAAGTAAATAGTCCGTACGTATTGCTTTAAAAAGAAAAACAACTAGTGTCCTGTAGAATTTCCTACAAGAATTTGTAAAACAAGAAAGCTAGAAAATTAAGATGAGAAAGTCATACTCCGTAGTAGAAACAAACAGAGTCACGTAAATTTTACTGAAGAAAATTCAAGATTAATGTTTTCAATTATACGACATGTTAACAGTCAACATTCAACAATACATTACTCACATTTTGACTGAAAACGTCGGTACTACTTAATCAAATTTCATAGCGCTGACCTATGCTTGGATAAATACATCTATAGACAGAGTAATTATTTAAATTTATCTGAATCTATCTGAGCTTATTAAAAATTATTTTAGTTAGAAAATTATACTTGGTTATCAAACATGCATGCTGCATGCATGATATATAGTCTGTTAGCGGCAAACTTTTACCCAATTAACAAACATTATGAAACAAACTAAAATGAAAAGTGAAATATCATTCTGAAACGTAGGTAGTAAGGGGTTTTATTCACCTTATTTTTACTTATTTTTATTATTACTCCGTAATAAATTTAGATAAAGATTAAAAAGTTTATATAAGGGTTGATAGGATTATTAGGATATTTTAGTTCAATTTCTAGCTAAAATAAGTTCTAATTAATTCATATATTTCCAGATAAGATTGGATAAATGAAAATTATACGGTACTCTGTATTATATGCTCATAAATGGAGGTCCCACCCGTAATATACGAAACTCCAAAGGAATCAATTCGAGTATAGTAGTCAACCAACTAGCTAGCTCAATCATGCTTTGAATACTCTGGATCCCTGCTTAGGAAGGTATTGACTACTTGTGCAGTTGATCAATCACCACCAAGACCGTCATCATCATGGTTTATTACTTAGAGCAACATCAACGCTAAGTCGTAAGATTTGAATTTTGCTGACATGTCATATGACTCATCTAGTCTTAAGATTACATATATCAATTTGTAGCATTGAAGTGAGATAGTCTTAATAAAATCTTAAATGGAGTCTTGAAAAACTAAGACTCAATGTGTGAGTTAAATAAAATAAAAAATTAAAGATGTTATATTATTTGAAATGTTTTAAATGAGTTTGAGGGGTGAAGAGCTAAATTTTGATGAGTCTGAAGAAATCTTAACAAAATTTAATTAATTAAATATTAGTGGAAAACTGACATGGCATATGAAGAAAGTCTTAAAATAATACTCCCTTGATGTTGCTCTTAGACTAATCTTCGTTATTAATTTCAATGGTTTGTAACATACACGATTAACCATATTCAACACGTAAAACATCAAGATGTAATCGTTAATTAGACTAATCTTCATCATTTCTTTCATGGTTTATTAGACTAATCTTCATTGTTTAATTTCCAAATCCGGTTTGCCTAAGAGTGGTATATAAATAGACCTGTTATTGGATAGTGTAACCCAATAGGTATAGAGTTTGGGCCAAGTTAATAAGGTTCTGATTGGGCACGACTCTTATTGGACATGGTCTTTATTGGACAGGATTAATATAAGACCAAACTTAAAATACATGAATTTTAAAAACTAAAATAGTTAAGAATTTCGTATTCACTTAAAAATTTATATGGATAGTTTCGTATTCACTTGTATTTGCTTACGACTTTCATTTTTTTCTTTTTTCCTCCCTCGTTTATTGACCCGCATCCCACTTTGACTTGTCCATCGTTGACTTGCTAAAAACGACCCTTTGTTCACCCGACCCTCTTTCAACCCGTATTGACCTTGAACCGACCCGTCCAATAACCAGATCTATATGATATTATGTAGGTCCACGATTCCCAGGAATATATGAATCTTGACACATGTGTTATAGGATGTTTTGTTTTTAATTTATTAGCTCAACTCGACCATATCAAAACTCAAAAGAGAGGGCTATTGTAATGTACTACTACTCCCTCCGTCCCGGAATACTTGAAACCGTTTGATCGGCACGGAGTTTAATTCATTATAATTGACTTCTTATTTAATTGAAAGGTAGTTAGTAGTGGGGTATTTTTTTTTAATATAGATAGTGGGATGTGGTGGGGAGTCATGAATTTTTTAATGTTTATTTGGGGTAGTAGGGTTGTTGGTGGGCCTTTAAGTAAGGTGAGAAAATAATAAAATATTATATAAAGTTTCTATTTTTAGAAGCTTTTCAAATAATCCGGGACGACTCGAGAAGGAAAGCGTTTCAAGTATTCCGGGACGGAGGGATTACTACGTATGACGCATTCCGGATTTCCGGTGCCATATATGTTAGTGTGAATGTTTGTGGTGTGAAAAGTATTAATTAAAATAAAATGGTCTAATCATTTGTGGGAAGGGGGTGTAACATAAAAGTGATGGACAAATTGATTTTCTATAAATTTATTAACAGTCAACAATTTGATCTACCAGAAGGGCTTTATGATATTGTAAAGGTCTTGTTGGAAAAATTTGTACAAATAATATCAATAAATTGAATATTTAAATAAGTAGGTAGTACAGAAAAGATGTTTTAAGATAAGTTCCAACACTATATAAAAGAATATTCAATTATTCATCTTACTACATACGTAGATGTCACTTATCACATACTTCCTCCGTTTCGGAAATATCGCACCATTTGTTTTTTACACTATTCACACGACGATTTTGGCCATTTATTGTGATTCGTACGTAAGGAAATTTTAGTCATGTGTGGTCATGTTAGATTCATATCGATATATATTTTCTAAATATTAATTTTTTATAATTTTTACATGCACACGATTTGAGATATTAAGAGTCAAAGTAGTGGTTAAATGAGTAAAAGTCAACCATGGTGCGATATTTCCGGAACGGAGGAAGTATAATATATTCACATCTAGAAGATTTTCACATCATTTATATAAAAAAAATATTAATTGAATTAAAAGGGTCTCTTTAGAACTTTCATTCATTAAAAGTGCAATAATCATAGTGCAAACAAAAATAATCATCAAAATAAAAAGTTATCTTTGTAAACTAGCTAAAATGAAAAGGAATTTAATTACTACTAGGAGTATAATAACAAAAAAAGCATTTGAAATGTTTTGAAGGAACAAATCAACACAGTCAAGTAGTGAAGTAGTATCAATTGTCCGTTGGTTCAGTGGTGATTAGGGCTGAACTTGGTAGGGAGGACCCGTGTTCAATCTCCCGCAACAACAATTGGGAGGGGACTGGAACCTATCCACCCAGAACTCACCCCGAATCCGGATTAGCCATAAGGATGAACCGGGTGCTAACACAAAAAAAAAGCAGTGAAGTAGTCAACCACTCCATAATCCATATAGCCAAAGAACAAAGCAGTTGATTTGCCTAAGACTCGAGTAATATTCACAATATGAATTGGCCCAATATGGCACAAACAAATTAAACTTAAATTGGCCCAATAGGGCATAAACAAATTAACTAAAACTGTCCCACACATCCACACTCGTATCAACATAAAGGTCTTGTATACACCAGGTGAATAGTAACAACCTAACAACAATCTCAATCACCTGTTACTCGCCCTTAATCACATAAAAATCACTCCTTTGCGAAGTAGACTTTCATATGATTTGAAACAATTATGTTGTATACGATACACCTATGTACAAGTGTTTGCCTATAATACACGGAACTTAACCAACCAAACAACGTAAAATGATTGAAAAGGGGAAAATCGTTTTCCATGAAAACGTTTTACGCCCTACCAAACGGAGCCTAAGGTAGTTAAGAAGCCAACATTTTCTCAATAGCAGCCACATAGAATTCCTTTGGCATGGTACCGATGACGCTACTGTGTTTTCTCCCATTTTTGAACAGAAGAACCACTGGAACAGCTTTGATGTCATATTCCTCTGCCATTGCTGAATCATTGTCTGTATTGAGTGTAAAGCACTTGAGTTTACCCTTGTATTCCACGGCTATTTCATTGATCACTCGATGAACCATCTGACAGGGCCCACACCAACTCGCGTAGAACTCAACAAGAACAGGAGATTCATTTTTCGTAACTAGATTGTCCCATGATGTCTGTGTTACTGTTCCAGCTGCGCCAGATACATTCGGATGAGAAAATGTGAAGTGTTAACCACATCAATATATCCGTAAATCAAGCACGATTTTCAGATTATACGATGCAGCAAACTCCACACCCTTTTATAACATAAGCAGTTCGAACTTCGAAATATACACCATGAAAAGTAAGGGTGTAAAGCTCAAATTTCAGCATACTATGCTATGTGTAAGGATCCTCTCTATTTCTTTCCATCTATTTCCTATCTTAAGATAATGACACCAAAGGTAGTTAGAAAAAGAATTCCCAAATGCGTTTACAACTGT
This sequence comes from Spinacia oleracea, assembly GCF_020520425.1. Taxonomy (NCBI): domain Eukaryota; kingdom Viridiplantae; phylum Streptophyta; class Magnoliopsida; order Caryophyllales; family Amaranthaceae; genus Spinacia; species Spinacia oleracea. The sequence goes on from NC_079490.1 coordinate 165,700,976, forward strand.
TGATTTAAGAAATGAACCCATCCATTTCTTTAGGAAATGGAGAGGGTCCTCACTCCCATGCTATTGGCCTCTGTGTATCTTAGTTAGCTGCAGATCCCTGATGGAAAATCCTAGCGTAGCTTAAGTTTTGTTATAAAAGTCTAAATTTATAATACTATATTCATACTCTCAATATTTTTTTTTTACATTTGTCTCACGAGTAAAAGATCCTAATTGATTCGAGCATATGGTGAATGCTATAAGATTACTCTTCAAATAGCGTAGGAATACTTAATTTACGCATTATAATTTTCTTGATTAATTTATTGACAATCAAACTCTATTAATCTACTCTTCTAGATATTATACTACATATTTATTTAATCAATCTAAATCTATATATTTATACTTCAAGATTTTAGTTTACACGGAAAAATATCGCATGCTTATATGACGCTCTCTATGTTGTTGAGAAGTTTTTGTTTTATATAGATCGATGCTCCATTTTAAACCATCAATTATCATGAGATTTTACATAAGCCAAGCATATCCAGAGGCGGATTACTCGACTAGAACAAACAATTGTTTCCCATGGCTCCGGGCAATGAGGCACCAACGAACTAAGATTGAAATATTTTGGGACAGGCAAAGCAGACTAAATTCAGTCCTGATAAGCCAGAAGCACAGACAAAACTAGAGCCTTATAGCTCAGGGCTTTTAGCCCTCTGAATTAAGGATGTATCATGACAAGTATCAATGATTCACTTGTTTCCAAGATTGCTCCCTTGCCCTGATAAGCCCCACTAAGGTATTACAAGCCCAATCAAATATTTCAACCATCCCAGATGAATTCCCTAGTTCAGTAGTTCTTAACAGACTAATTTTTTGGTCCAATTTTGATAATGTTAACCATTGATTTGCAAAATATGTTGTAATAGTAGCATTTATCCTGAAAATTTCTTTCCAAGATTAAATTCTGGGAACAGCCAACTTTGATCTTAGATACAACAAAAGGCAACTGGGGCATCTATAATTCTATATGAAACACATTGAGTAGCTAGCAGCTTAAAGTTGCAGTTGAAATAAGGATGATAAAGACAAAGTCACAAACACACTTTGGATAAGTATATGGGGTAAGTACTTACTCTTGGGGCGGATGGCACAAACAACTGAAGGGCGTCGTGTTGCTCTGAGACACCCTATGTGATTTTTCTGATGTAGAGAGAGGAAAGACGGAGCTGGAAATAATAATGCTCCCGGACTTTCATATGCAATTGGAAATCTTCCCTTGTATTGCTGGAAGCCTTGGCAACAATCTGAATATGAAATTAAGGCTACAGAGGCTGCTGATGCCATTTAGGAAGGATAATCGATCGATTCGATCCTGAAAAGTACACTTAAACTTTGAATTCTACATTCATATCAAAACAGTCCCAAGCCGTGAGGCCTCAAGTTCACACTTGCCCAAAAAGGTGCATTGAACCACAAACAAAATTCACAGAGATCATCAAATAATCCAATGATTCTTTAAAACCTGAAAATCCAGTTGTTGACATTCTATTCTCTTCTATATTTCTGACTTCTGAGCCTCAGGTCATTGCAAAGTATTTTCTAGGGTTCATTAGCTTCATTATCACTTTATCAGCTTAACGGTGGAGAGGGAACTTGCTTTAGTTGCTTATACTAATTTAAAGAGAAAAAACACTTGAATGAGTTGAATGCAACTTCTGGTCCAGGAAACTTGATTATGTTTTTCCAAAGTCACACAGAACCTACCAAGTAATCTAACAGAAATAGTCCATCGGTCCATCCATCAAATCATAATTGCATAAATAAAAGTGGAATTCAAGTAACAGCTTGAGAAACACAAGTATACAACAGGCACAACCGTACAAGCTAATATACCTCCCCTTGTATCCAAAGAAGAATCATGACTAGTTCCCAGACATCGAAAAGGAAGAAACAATATCATAGTTATCCTCTCTTTCTTCCTCCTCCCTAAAAGAATGGTAGACCAGTGACATACTGACTCCCACATAAATAAGTAACAGCAAAATTTACTCTCGCAAAATTTTATTCAGAAAAGCTTACATCTTGTGCTATGACTTGAGAAATACGAAGCATATTTGAAGGTTTTATGACGAAGGGGTATGACACTAGACTTGTAAAGTGCTCAGGGACGTCTTAAAGAATTAGGGTGGTAAAGAAAGATGAAAAATCGTTGAGGGCGTATGGCCATATCCTTTGGGACCAAGCATACTCATACAGTCATACTACTTGTTTGGTTCCAAATTCCCATCCCTGAAACTGATGCTTGGACCCCACAGAAATGGGGTTCCATTTGCTTGCCTCACACCCCCTTATTTCAATGTTGACGCCTGACTTTTAAAGGCTCTACTGAAGCTGTACTCACGACCAAGTTCAGGAGCAAGTGCTTTGTGTTGAGTTAACAACACATCTTCTCACAAAAAGCTCGACCACATCCCCATCCTTCGAGGATAATCCTGTGAAACGTAATCCTTCGTGATCCTGAGTAACCTAGAGTCTTAAAACATCTCTTTTCCCATTAATCTTCTGCAACTATATCCCTTGACTTTCCTCACTGCTTTCAGATTCAAGTTGTTCTTTAAGCATGCTCTTTCTATTCACATTATATCCCAAAGTATTTTTAGAATAAATACTTAGAACAGTGGATCTAAACAAAGACCTAATACATTAATGCTAGAAAACCCATCCAATGGCATTGCTCAAGAAGATCTGCAATCATATCTTCAAATCTTACTCATAATCCCCACTTTGATAATATCATTAATAAGTACAGTCCAAGTGATTTGCTGCTGATTGTTGTGGCTGAAGAATTATATGAAATACACACCTATATTGAACTCATGGAGCCAAAATGTTCCATAGAAAATAACCAAATATATTCAGCTCTTCCCAGACTCCTGCTACCATGTATGATCTCCCATAACTGTAACCTCCTTTACAGAAGCAATGCCAATACAACCGGGTATATTCCAAACATAGGCATAATAACTTCAACTGGACATCATATAAATCCACTATCTCAAGAGAAGTAGTGCTACCAGCCCCATACTGGACAGCCCCCTTGGAGTTACCCCACCCCCCATAAACACATTTGCATATTCACAATTGCAAGAGCTGCAATCAAACTAAGTTACATCAATAGCTATCAACTGGAATTAGTACAAGTACACATCTGAGTCGAACCTAGATGAGATTTATCTTTGCACCAGCTGCTCGACCATAAACAACCCGCAGAGGAAAATCACCCAAACACGAAAAAGACAAGCCATCCATTCCAGTACCTTAAGGATTACATGAGCATAAATACACTTCAAATACATTGCTTCTAATCAAGGCCATAAACCATAATTTAAGCAACATTGTTACTCTATTTCTTAAACAAGCAACAATGTAACAAAAACCGTCAAAATCTAAACCAAGTCTCCATTCTAATCTTCGGGCCAACAGCAATTATTGACATAAAGTTCCCTATATCCTACAGGAGGCGCGACTCAAGTGTATTTGCTGTACATCTCCTTAGAAGTTTGAAAAGTCTTTAAGATAAACAACACATAATTAACTGCATTTGACCAACTGAATCAGCAACCTCAGTTTTATCAAAAGTGAACCACCAAAATTCTAATTTCTAACCTCCAAATTTAGTAAGTAGCCAATAACTGGAACTGGATCATGAAATGTTAAATTTTGGGTAAAACTGAAAGGATATACAGTACCTCAATTTTTCACACTTTTCTCAAATCAAAGGGTAAAAAGATTTCAATATTTACTGCTATATACATGAAACATTCCAAAATCAAATCACTAAGACACTAACTCGCAAAAAAATTTAAAAGTTCGTCAAATTTTCAACTAATTAGTCCAAAAAAATCAATAAAAAGCCCTAGAATTCATCAGAAATCTGAAATTACAGCTCATTATATACACCATTACACAATTAATCACGAATAACAGCTTACTTAATCAACTATTAACGAGTGATTACGAGTGAATAGACAAGAAAATCAAGATTTGACTTCGTGATTTGATTCACTTACAGTGGAGGGTGATCGCGTGACTCGCGTCCGTAGTGAGCAAGCTGCAGACGAAAAAAAGAGTTTGGTACTTCTCCCTTGGCCCTTGCTCGGTTGCTCAGTTGCTCAGTAGTTCGCCAAATCGCCGGTAATGAAGAAAATGAATATGCATTTATTTATTATTGGTATGGTACTTTCGAATGTTAAACACTACCAATGACTCTGAATTTATATAGACTAGATTTTAGCCCGTGCGATGCACGATTTCTATTAAATTGTTACGTTAAAATAAAACTCCTACATATATCAACCGTTATATTTTATATATTAGATTAAATTGATTTTTTTTTTATTTTGGATTGAATTTCATTTTAAATTTATTTTTTAATTATTATAGTGTTTGATTTTGGATGAAATTGTATATAAGAAATATTAATAATTATTTAATAAAAATATATACGCGGTACCTAATTATTTATCTACGTGGCATTCAACTTTTTAATTCAAAACTAATTTTGAAGTCTTATTTTTCATTGGCTGAAACCGTTAGATTTCCTACGTGACGCTCTAATATTGGATTAATGTTTGATTTCGGATTGAATTTTGTTTTAGATTTATTTTTAATTGTTAGAGCGTTAGATTTTGAATGGAATTGTATGGAGTATATTAGTAATTAATTAATTAATTTAAATATCTACATGGCACCTAATTAATTATCTACGTGGCACTCGATTTTTTTAATTCAAAAATAAATTAGAAATCTTATTTTTCATTGGCCGAAACCATTAGTAATCCTAGGTAGCGCTCTAATAGTTCAGCAAATATGTCTCCTTTATATATGTATATTAGATTTAACTGAACTTATATTATCTGAATTTATATAGATTTAACGAATTTATATTATCTGAATTCATATAGATTTAACGAATTTATATTATCTGAATCTATATGGATTTAACTGAATTTATCTGACTTATATGAACTTAACTAAACTTATTTTATCTGAAATAAACTTATTTTAGTATGAAAATGTCTGAAACAAAATTATTTTTGTTGAACTTATATTATCTGAACTAAACTGGACTTATCTGAACTTATTTTGTCTGAAATAAGTCAAAATAAGTCGAACAGAATAGAGCCTAAGTTACTATGTGTGAGGCAATCACAATAATAGGAGTAGTCCAACTCTCGACCAGGAGGAAAATTTGGACCAAAAATATTACTCCCTCCGTTTCTTTTTGTTTGTTACGTATTTTTTTTAGGGTGTTTCACAATGTTTGTTACGTGGAAGAATCTTTCCTTTTATAAACTTATTATACTATTATTTTTTGTGCCATCTTTTAATTTTAATTGGTCCAATTGTTTCAACTCATTAAATTTATTTACAATTTCCCAAGTATGTTAAGTTAGCAATCTTTGTGCTTTTCCATTATTGGCTCATTTTGATAAAAAAAAAAACAATATTATTGGTTGTTGTAATGATTAGTGGATTGAGGTTTTACATATTTTTTTTAATAAAAAAAAGAATCTTTATTATACATTAATAAACGTGCAAAAGTCCAAACGTAACAAACAAAAAGAAACGGAGGGAGTAATAGGAAAATAATCAAATATGGACCAGAAAAATGAATCAATGGTATCAAGGGCATGATATGTTGCAAAAATGAGTCAACGGTGTCAAGGGCATGCTATGTTGCAAAAATGAGTCAATGGTGTCAAGGGCATGCGATGCCTGAAATTACTTCGCATGAAACATCGATCTCAAGCAACCATGGGGCGGTTGAGCATCACAAGCAACATCGCAGGCAACTAAGGGGCGGTTGGGGCAAAACATCACAACTTTGGGGGCGGTTTGGCATCGTTGGGCTCCATTGTCGTCCATTAGGCCCGTATCATCGCCCATCGAGTGCGCCCTAAGCTCCGAGAGCAGCTCACCTATAGTGGTTTATTTTGGATTGACCAAAAATTTATAGTTAACACCAAGGCGTTTGCGGGGTGCAAACGATATCCAAGTGAGTCAAAAGTAAAACTCACGTATTTTGTGTCAATAAAGACCATGGGCGGACCATACTTGGGTTTGAGGCCTGCAAATATGGGTTGGTGCAGCAAGGTACTCGATTGTGCAATGGAATTGCGTAACATAATAATGGAGCGTTTGGGGGGCCACACGGTATCCAAATGGGCCAAAACTTGGGGTAACTGATATCCAAATGGGCCAAAACTTGGGGGTCCCACGTATTCTGGGCCAGTAAAGACAATGGACGGGCCATAATTTGGGTTTGAGGCTCGTAAATATGGGTTGGTGCAGCAAGCTACTCGATTGTGCACCGAAATTGTGTAACATAATAATGACCATTTGGGTGCCAAATGATATCCAAACAAGCTCAAACTTGGAGGTCCCACGTACTTTTAACCAACAAAGACAATGGTCGGGCTAGAAATCGGGTTTGAGGCACGAAAAGAAATGTATTCGGCTATGCACCGTAATTGCGTAATATAATATAATATAGGGTTGTCTGGGTCCCAAACGATATCTAAATGGGCTAAAGCTTCGGGGTTTCACATATTTTCAACCAACAAAGACAATGGTGCAACCAAAATTTTGATTTCAGCACTGAAAATATGGGCCGGTGCATCAACGTATTCAGTTGTGCACCGGAATTGTGTAATCCTCGTACGTCAGTCAACCCACATAGTCACATACATATTCATCCACCCTGCTATACGCGGATGATTTTTTTTTTTTGGTGTTAGCACCCGATTCACCCTTAGGGCTAATATTTGTTCTGGATGGATAGGTTCCAGTCCCCTCCCAATTGTTGTTGCGGGGGATCGAACACGAGTTGTCCCTACCAAGTCCAGCCTCAATCACCACTGAACCAACTGGACCAATGATAGGATGTCGTACACCCGTCAAAAATAAAATCCTAACTAAACCTTCTAACAATGTAGCCGGGTAAGTAGGGTCGAATACACACTAGTAGAAAAAACCTTTATTGCAGCGGGCTTTTAGATCCCTGTTGCAGCGTATATCGTATGCTGCAACTGGGGGGCCGAACTTGTTGCAGCGTACAATGTTCGCTGCAAAAAGTGCTTTTTTGCAGCGTACATATGCATGTACGCTGTAACAAGTGCCAAAATTTCGCCAAAATCTTGACTTGTTGCAGCATACAAATTCGTGTATGCTGCAAAAAAAACCACCTGTTGCAGGGTACATCTATTTGTACGTTGCAACAAGTCTGAAATTTTGCCAAATTTTACACCCTTGTTGCAGCGTACATATATATATGTACGCTGCAACAAAGCACTTTTGGCGGGAAAATTTTAATCTTATTTAGGGTTACCTAGAGTGCCTTGCACCAAATATAGAAACCTGTCACAACAATAATAATATCACAACCTGTATAACAATTATTAAAACAATAACTGGTGTTTTAATTTGTATATTATATATCCCAAAAAAAAGTGCATGTAGTACATTTAAATATATGTACGTTCCAATTTCAACGTACCGCATACATTTTAATATAAGATATTGTTCAATAACATCTAAGCCAACTCGATCAAACGCGCTCAAGCCAATAATAAATACTTGCTGGTAAAAAACTTAGCCCATTGCTCACGAACCACATCAATTTCCTCACTAGCATAAGGCGCATTCCTCGTAGTATAGACCTTCAAAAACAAAAATTTGATGGGAGCATTAGATTAAATGTCATTTTAGTCTAAATATGACCTATAACGACCCAATGAGCCTTAAATGTGCATAAATAGATTGGAATGAGTATTGAAAACTTTAAAACTAAGCATATTAATCATGTAATAAGTTTGAAATAAGTCATTAGGTTATTTAGTTCAAAGTTGGGAACGAAAATGTCATTTTAGTATAAATATGACTTATAACGACCCAATGAGGCTTAAATGTGCGTAAATAGTTTGGAAGGAGTCTTGGAAACTTAAGACTAAGCATATTAATCATGTAAATGGTTTAAAATGAGTCTTTAGGTTCTTTAGTCCAAGATTAGGAGCAAAAATGTCTCATTTTAGCCTAAATATGACCTATAACGACCGAACAAGTCTCAAATGTGCATAATAGATCGGATTGAGTCTTGAAAAGTTAAAAATAATCATATTAATCATGTAATAAGTTTGAAATTAGTTTTTAAGTTCGTTAGTTCAAAGTTGGGAGCGAAAATGTCATTTTAGCCTAAATATGACCTATAACGGCCAAAGAAGTCTCAAATGTGCATAAATAGATTGGATTAAGTCTTGGAAAGTTAAAACTAATCATATAAAACATTTAATATGTTTAAAATGAGTCCTTAGGTTCTTTATTTCAAATTTGGGAGCGAAAATGCCTCATTTTAGCCTAAATATGACCTATAACGACCAAACAAGCCTTAAATTTGCATAAGTAGATTAGAATGAGTGTTAGAAAGTTAAAACTATTCATATTAAACATGTAATAACTATAAAATGAGTCATTAGGTTCTTTAGTTCAAAGTTCGGAGCAAAAATGTCATTTGAGCCTAAATATGGCCTATAACGACCCAATGAGCCTTAAATGTGCATAAATAGATTGGAATAAGTCTTGAAAACTTAAAACTAAGCACATTTATCATGTAATAAGTTTGAAATGAGTCATTAGATTCTTTGGTTCAAGTTGGGGACGAAAATATCATTTTAGCCTAAATATGAGTTGTTTATAAATGAGAAACTAAAGACTAAGGTGATGAATTTTTATGCTTTATTATTGTTTTTCATGAAGTTTCAGTTAATTTTTCATAGTTTGATGATGGTTTGGAGATATTGGCCTGACTCCATGTTGTATCGATCCATATAAATTAAGGTTTATTGTAAAGTAAATCCTTTGAGGATTGATCATAATAGCAAGTAGTGTTTATTACTCCGTACTTTGTATCTATTAAGGACCAACAAGGAAAGTAGGAAACACTCCACTTGTTACCGTATATTAACCATGTTCTAGGACTTGATTTCAGCAAATATTATTGCATTAGTCTCTAACTTGCAGCATCCTCAAGCCCAAAATCTCCAAATTTTAATAACGTGGTTCATTTAAACCGAAGGATATAACATGAAAACATGAAAACATTCAGAATTTGGTCGAAGAATGGTAAGGGGCTAACATTCAGGATATAACATGAAAACATTAAACCTTATCCTATTTTTGGTTTCTAACAATCAGCAGAAAGTAGCTCACATCTGCTACGAAAGTTGTATAGTAATTCCATCAAGATGATGAAGAATAGCATGATATTTCTCTTTAGTTTGTAATGACAATGAACACAAACAGAGAGAGCAGTGTGAAATTTTCAAGATGGTCAGAAAGTAGATAGATCATACCTTCACTTTCTTTGAGTTAGGAATGATCTTTTACAATTTTGTTTTCTCTTTCTTCTTCTGGCTTTTCTAAGGATGTCTGCAGTGTCTAGCTCCAATTCGTCCATAAAATAAATATCTGCATTTCGTGTGACATAAAACAGTGAACTTAGTGGTTATGAATCATGGCGTAATTTGTATGAACGACATGAAAAGGAGGATGTACTAGAATCAATGTTGTTAGTCCAAACTTATGTTACTCCAAGGTGGCTACAAGATTAGCTCGATCTCAAAATGCTTCTTTCTCTGCACTTAATAGTTAAAACACAAATTCTCAATTATTTGATTATAACTCTGTTACATTTACTACCAGATGAGGTCTTCTTTGTTTCAGATTTTGTCCATGTTGATTTGAGAAAGCAATTTGCTCTGCTTTTATATAACAAATGGTTCAGTTCAATTAGTGGAACAGAATTAGTGTGCTAGCTGAATACTACTGTGAGAAAATACAACAAATGGTTCAATTCAAACTCTATAAAGCTCCCTGTGCAGATAACTACTTTCAACAACCTAAATGCTTAATAATGTGGTCCTGCTGAGACTCTACATTTACAATAGCAGATTAGCAGGTGATCATGAAGTTAATATAGCATTACAGGAAGCTACAAAGTGATTAGATGGCTATTCTGTTCTTATGCAAAGCACATTTGGTAATAAGAAAAAGAACCCAGAGAATAGTGCTTCATGCATCATGACGCTCTTGACCCAAATATAATCTGAAACAAAGCAAGAACAATCTGGAGCTAGTGGAACTTATTCCAAGTACCTTATTGTGAATGGTTTCTGTAACGAAGAACCAGCAGCAGAAACCTGCAGCATTTAGAAAAGTGAGATCTATATCCTCCACATGTTACAACCCATAGCCCCATAGATGACGAATATGATGAGTACCTTTGGCCGAAGAATGGTAAGGGGCGAACTCTGATGTAAAGTTTTTATGCTGCACATAATCTCCTGCTCAAGAAGTAAATAGAAAACTGTCACTTGAAAGTTAAAATGGACTACAAAATTAAAGTCAACTCATCATCAGATAAATAACACTAGGTATATCAGAATGATAGTAATACAAGTACATTAGATTCCAACACACAAGTAAACGAAATAAGGCATGTCAAAATGGTGGACCTTGAAACGGGAAAGTTCACATTCCTTCAGATCTCTAGTGACTGAATATTCTGATAATTAATGGCATTCTGCTCGTGCAATTTCAATACTAGCACAGGGCAATCAAATTAAAAGTAGAGATCAATCTCATAGACATAGGGTTAATAACAGTTAAAAGCTACTGGAAATCAAATTACAAACTTGAAATAGGTACTTTCGGAAAGGATGAAACAGGTATGCTTGCAAATGCAGATGTCAATGTCTCTTGTAACGAAATGGGCAACTTTTTTCTACTTTGAACTGTCTCAAAGTAAGCATCATAGCCAACTATTGTCGCAGTATCCATTGTTTTGTTCTGTGATTTATCCATGTTTGAATTAACAGGAAAGATCTTTTAAATTTTCACTTATAATCTAAACTCATCAGATTCATAATTTCTGAAGTTAGTAAAATTGTAACAAATCACTCAGGATAATATCATAACAATTAACAAACACAGAATATGAATTCGATTACGTTTCCGATAAAATGCAGGCTTATATATTTCTTCAAGGATTCCAATATTTCAAGGCAGAAAATATAATTACAGTTTCTTATTATTATGACAAACTCTATCTTGTTCCATTTTCTTTTGTGGTATTCTTGTTCCAGTTTAGGTTGCACGAAAACAGACACGGATACCGCGACGGAAAACGACAATCTTAAGGCAATCTGTGACTGTAGTGCAAAATAACAATAACTAGATACGGAGTATAAAATAGTTATGGAGATTGATAATACCTGTTGGCTGTTGCAGAATAATACCCAGAATGATAATACCTGTTGGCTGTCCGAGTTTCTGAAACTACACTTCAATGCACATTGCGACAGGAGTTTCAGATATACATTTGGAAAAAAAAACTTCTGATGTAACATAGAATAACCTTTTGTCGATTAACGATTTAACAAGATAGTCATAGAGTCAAAAGAGGAATGTTTGATAGACTTTTTGGGATCGGTTCCATTAATATAGTTTATGCTGAGATCACTTCATCACAAGACAGCTAATAAAAATCTTTACCAATATACCTGGCAACACCAACAATATAAACAACTTTCTGTCTAAATGCCACATAATTTTAACACCATGTACATAATACCTGTAAACAACTATGTTGTACGGAGACACAATTTTCATCAATTAGGAAACTTGGTACCCAAAGACTGAACCAATAAGATGGTCTTAAGACAAACAATTTAGTGAAACATCATTCTATTAACTTAACAGCCTGCATAACATAAAGCCAGACCAGGTAATCCATTGCTTAATTCGTTAACTTCCCAACTGACCACTAAACTAATACTTTGTTTAACTTGCCAACTCCAGTTAACTAAATCAAATCAACCTACAATCGCAGTGCACAAGGCTCTTGATTCTTGAATTCATATTTACAAGGTATAAACATAATTGCACAAAATAATTCAAATACAATTTAATTAGTAATTTTAATTGAAAATACAAAAATAACAAAACAGACCTAGCTTGCTCCGTCGACCACCACTGCGGGCTGTCGTCGGTCACTCACGCCGCTGCTGTGGACTGGTTCCGAGTGGTGCTCTGCCGCCGATACGAAAAGCCCTAACTCCCAAATCCCCAAATTCTAATTCACAAACCCTAATTCCCTAAACTTAATTCCAAATGAAAATCCCGGCAAAAACCCTTATTGATCAGTTGCAGCGAGGAAATAGACCCTTGCTGGAGTTACCACCGGTGACAGGCGAGACCCAACGGCGACTGGCGAGAACCACCGGCGACGGGCGAGACACAGGGAAAACTGAGGGAAGAAGAAGGGAGTACTGCGCGGGATATGATTTTAGAATTTGGTCTTCAAGTTTGAGATAAAATGTTGCTTAATTCGTTAACTTCCCAATTGGCCACTAAACACTTGGTCTGAATTAACTTTGCAGCGAAAAAAGTTACAACATGCAATTGCAGGGGGCTTTTACCATGTACGCTGCAAAATAAAAAGGCTATTGCAGGGGGCTTTTACACTGTACGCTGCAAAAAACTCTTTTGCAGGGGACATTTAATTTGTACGTTGCAACAACCCTTTAAATGATTTGACCCGCGTTGACCTTCTTGTTGTTGCAGCGTATAAATACATGTACGCTGCAACAAGGGGGCTGCAACAACGTATAATTTTTTTTTTTTTGGTGTTAGCACCCGATTCACCCTTAGAGCTAATATTTGTTCTGGATGGATAGGTTCCAGTCCCCTCCCAATTGTTGTTGCGGGGGATCGAACACGAGTTGTCCCTACCAAGTCCAGCCTCAATCACCACTGAACCAACTGAACCAATGATAGGCTGTCGTACACCCGTCAAAAATAAAATCCTAACTAAACCTTCTAACAATGTAGCCGGGTAAGTAGGGTCGAATCCATAGAGAGATGACTATTTAAATCTAGCTTTCAAGGTATGGCGAAACTAACAATGTCACGAAATTTAGGATTGAATGTTTAAACTAAAATAAAGGAAAATAAACTAAAAGATCTAGGGCAATGGTTCACCATGTTCATAGTTCAGAATCAATCAAAACATCATCAACAACTCAAATATTCAAATTATCTAGAGCACAAGTTAATCCTACGGTCGAGTCTTAACACTCTCAATTCAACATATGCAGTACGATCGCTAACATAATCAGAATTGCTAGTTGTAGGTAAGCCTCTAAAATTCGATCTTTCGATTCTAAATCCTATTAGCATGATTTAATCAAACAATTGATCAGATTGCAAAGATTAACAATATAAACCTAATCAACTAGAAATATCAATGAATAATCAAACCATCAACAATAATAATAAGGATTCATAATATAAACATGGATTCCCAAACCCTAGAAAGCGAACTACTCAATCATGAAACGAACAATGAAAATCAAATCTAAGAATGAAAACATAATTAAAAGCAATAAACAAAATAAAGAGAAAAATCGATAATACCTCAAAGAGTTACATTGATGGAGTTTTAAGAAAATCTAGGGTTCATGAAAGGAGAAGAGAAAAGAAAACGTTAAAATAGAATTCTAAGGGAATTAAAACCTAAAGAAAAATAAAGCATAAGGGAAATAAATTAATTCCCTTGAAGTATTTATATGCTACCTAAATTCTAAACAAAATAGGAAATAACAATAATTACATAAGCTATGATTTAATTGAACGATCACGAGAACGAATGCAACGAATCCACGCGGAAACCATATAGGCGCAGAAACCAGCGGGCCCACTGGTGGGTCGCTGGTTTTCGCGCCCAAGGGGAAGAGTCGGGCCAGCTTTGTGGGCCGTGGGCAAATCGGATAGTCGAGCCACCTTGTTTATATCATAACTCTTGTTCTACAATGCCTATAGGGACGTGTGACCTGTCGTTGGAAAGATCTTGAAGCCTACTTTCTAGAACAATCAAAATCGTCTCATTCCGACATGTAGAACTTGAGATATCATCAAAATAGTAAACGCTTGTCCGTTTTGATGCTTAGAAAAGTAGAGTTTAGCTTCGTTGTGGACTCAAAATTATCCCTAGAGACCTGCAATGATCCTCGAGTCAACATTCTATCCGTTCATCATCCAAATCAACTCATAACACTCCGAAAACATCCAAATGACCGTAAAATCACCTGAAACATTAAGAAAACACAAACGGGTTCGCGGATGATAGTAGATCAGCAATCCGTGTTATTTCCCTTTTCTTCAATGATAAAATCCGTTAAATCTATCTTTTACTAACCCTGGTTTAACTCATCGCCGTTGTTACCGGTTACCACCCCTCATCTTCGCACTATTTAACCTCCACACTCCCCCCCCCCCCCATTGACCATTGTTACCACCATTCAACGGTTTCACCTCCACTTCCTCTTCCTTCAACCTCACTCTGTTTATGAGCAGTGGTCGATTGAGGGTGCCATTGTTGCGGAAGGTTGCGGAAGGTTTTTGAAGGTTGGTAACTGGTAATGATTTATTGTAGTCTAAATTTTCTCGACTGGGGTTGCTGCCGATCATCTTCTTTGCCCTTAAATTTAACCCATCTTCATTCCCTCTCTTTCTCTGTGTAAAGGTTAATTGTTGTGTAAGGGGCAAAAGAGATGAAGAAATCAAATGCAATGCCAATTATAATTGGAGGAATGGTGTTGGATATTCATGCCACTGCCTCCGTTCCTTCTACTGCTAAAAGCACCACGCCTGGTCAGGTTTGTTTGTGTTTCTTTTACCCCCAATAATTTCCTGAACTTTTTGAGCCCTAATATCCGTTGTTTCTCCTTAGATTTAGATGATTTGGATGAATTTGCTAATCCTCAAAACTTTGTTGGTAGTATACAGTTTGCATTTGATGGATTGTAATTTGTTGTTAGCTAATTTTCTGCATAATACTAAGAAATGAGCACCTCGTACAGTCGAATCGCACGAAAATTAAGAAATCGCGAGTTTCTCAATCCTTAATCAGATGATCTGTATTTGTCCTGTTAGTATGAGGAATTACTTGTGTTTCTGAAGTTGTGTTGAATTAATATGAAAGAGCTACAGGTACTAAATTGACTCTGGTAATGGTTTTTATCAAAGAGTATCTTGGAGAGGTTAGCTGGACTAGGATTTTAAGGAAGTTTTGGATGGAATGAGAAAGTACAACACTGATGTTTAAGAAATGGATATAGTGATGAGGAACCTAACAAAGTGAAGCGAGAGAAAGAATGAGATTTGAACTCAGAGGAAGATTGTGATTTGTGAATGTCTAACTATTTGCACATCTAAATAGTTTGATACTCTGATATGAGAATTGATTTGTGTGAGATGCTAATTTTCTGTGTATAGGTATTGACGTATAGCAAGTAGTGAATGAGTTGTTATGTGAATGAGTGTATCTCCCGAAAATGAGGGGTGAGCTATGTGAAGTAATAAACGAGTTCTAAGTGGATCATTCATATCGTTAATGGTAATGAAATGATGTCTTTTACGTAGCACCCATTGACATTTTTGTAAGGAGTGTCTCCTTGTGAGGAGATTATGTGGTCTTAAAGAAGAATTGGTAGAAATTAATAACATCAGGGCCAATAGAGTTCTAAAATTGATGGATAAGCAAGGTTTTTCTCACTATTGGCCCCCTATTCCGTAAATTCAAAATTGGTCTTAAGAGTGACTGTTTATTCCTGGGTTTAAAGGTAGATTATGGCTGGGGTGACCCTTACTGCTAGTTTCCTATTCCTGAATCTAAGGGTTAGCATTCACATTAAAAGAATGAGAAACCCTGCACAGTTGCACACACATTCGAGGCCCACTTGAGTTGAATTCAATTCAAGAAATACCATGTACTTCTTTCAGCGCCTTCCTTGGGAGGTTGAGGCAGAAATTGAAGAGGAGCAGGATCTGAAAAGCGGTGGCTTCTACAAGAATGGAATATTCCAAAGCAATTCGTCAGCGAAGGAAGGCCAACCGAGCGAAGCTATTTCTATGACAATGATTCGGATTTGGGGATTGAGTTTCACATACGTGTATTCGATTATTGTATTTTTTATAGTTTCAAAATACAAATCTCATATTACATCAATTTTTTCATTAAGTACATTTAAGGCCCATATGGTGGTTCGGATTGAGACTAAGAATTGGTGATCAAAGGTTCAAACTTCAAAACATTCTATGCCATTGGATAATACTACCAGCCAAATGCCATAATATTTTCCATGTCTTATGTAAGTGTGATGTGGTGCCAAGTTATTGATGGGGTGGGGAGGCAACATGGAGGACTCTTCTGAAATGTTGCACCTTTTAGACAAATAGTATAGGTTCATTTGCTTTGCTGCTGCAGTTGAACCTTTGTTAGTGAAGCAAAGTCAATGTCTGACTGTTTGGTCACTGAACTCTGAAAGTTATGGTAGAGGCCTCCCGGCTAAGGATAAGCACACATGTCATCATACTGTCTGGCTTCATGTGCCTAGAGGACAGGTCTGAGATAGAAGATGAGTTACTTCCCACAATGGACAAGTTCGCTGGTAATTTGCGCATCATATGCGGAGGGTGTTCAGCTGTTCTAGATTCAATCATGAGCCATCTTTGAATTTAGAGTGACACCAGATTCTATATGCTAAATACACGTTTTGGTGGTTCCTCTCGAGATGTCCATTCCAGATTCTGTAATTGTCCCTAAAGTTGATGTCTTAGCACATTAATTCCTGCGTGTGGAGATTTTGGAGTATTGACTAGTGGGTCTGTTAATGTATTTGTTGCCCAAGGTATATCATTGTCAGAATGTAAAAAATTCTGAACACCACATCCCTTTTTTCCTCTGCAGAATGAATTTATACTAGGAGGTGTAGCAAGGAACATTGCTGAGTGCCTGTTAAAGCTTGGAACAAAATCGTTCATGATCAGTGCTCTGGGATGTGACCTGCCAGGTGCTTTACTGTTTTGTTTGATAATTTGCATCTTGATTATTTCAAATGTGCTTGAACCTGATGTCATTTCTTGAATTATGCTAAATAACTGTATGGAGCTGGTTATGTTTTCCACTAATTGAGTCCAAGTTTCTGCAAAGTTCTGTCTCTACCAAAATCTCATACTATTGAGTATTGACTATATATATTGTCTAGTTGTCTTTAAAGAACATAAATATACATATTACTATTAGTTCCCAATGCAACTTTTATTAGTCAAATCAACTAGATTCTAGCTTGTGGATGTGTTAATTGCCCATTATTTTCCCGAGAAATTAACCAATTTGTTGTGGAAGCTACTTGTCATACTATGCCAAAAATGACACCTTTTGCTTAACAGGAGACTTGTTGTTGGAACAGTGGAGATCAGCTGGGTTACTGACGGAAGGTAACTTTTTACTGGAACGTGATTGCCAATTTATGTACATTATTGTGTTTATTATCGATGATACTAGGGCCTCTCATAGGCTTTTTTACGGCATAGAAAATTCTAGTTTTAGGCCCTTGGTTGGAATTTGTTGGCAGAAATGCTGCTTTGCAACAAATAAATACAGGGTGATTCTAGCAGGACATTTGATGCAGTTTGTAATAAACTATAGTTGAAGTACAATACAGGTGCTTTCAGCTCCTTCTATGCAATGTATCTGATTACTTATAAAGAACTCATAACTAAAGAAGTGAAGCCACTTAGTATTCAAACACTCTTAAGATAATTTTACCGCCCGCCTCAAGGGTGTAACCAATATCACTGTTATTGAAGCATCCTTGAGAACCTTTGGAAGTTAGATATTAGTACGTATTCTGTTCCAACTAATGCTATATTTATAAAACAATTATTAAGTTCTAATACTGATGGTCTCACTGATCAGGTATACAACGAGGCCTGGACATTACGACAGCTTCTGTATGCAACATGTTCGACATTAATGGAGATTTGACAGCAGGTGTTGCTAGCGTGGAATCAATTGTGAGTGAGAGGATTCATTATTTGTACCTTGATATGTGTATGTCCATTTGTGACATGGTTTTGTTAAGTTAAAATCAACCAGTTCTTGAAATTATTATAGTTTCAAATATGTAATTTTGCTACATCAAAGGGGGATAAGGGCTAATGTGTCTTAACAATCATATTCAGGAAAAATACGTTACTCCTCAGTGGATTCAGCAGTTCAAGTCCATTGTACATTCTGCTCCAGTGATGATGGTTGATGCTAATTTGAGCCCTGAAGCTCTCAAAGCTTCCTGTAGAAGTAAGTACACCTTTCTTCTTTGCAACTATTCAGATTAAACCGTGTGTCAGGGTAGTGAACTTCTATATTTTAAATTTCCTCGATTTTAGATGTATCTGACATAGACTTGGTTGTTACTAACAAATCCTCTCTTGGTTGTTACAAAACAAAACCTCTCATGTCCTGGCCTGCTCGTGGGCTTGCTGAAGAAGATACTCTTTCTCATTAACTTAATGCAACAAACATACAATTTAGAGCGTGACCCTAAATTTCTTGCTTGTTAGTTTGAGATGTCTCCCTAAATGGCCACCTTTCAGCAATTGAGAATGTCTGCTGTTTTCTCTTGAAGCTACTTATTATAGTCGATTACTTTGTAGAAGTGAGACATTTGAACTGGAAGGGAGATCGGAGGAAGTATATATATATATTTTTTTTTGAGCTTCAATTGCTTAGATAATGAGATTTTTCTAAGTTTTACATTAGTTCCTCTGAGCTTCATTTGATGAGATGTTACAAAAATTTTTGCCTTTTTTCTTTCCTATATTTTGTCTTCTTGATTTCTTAGGGGTTAAGGCAGCATACATCTTGACTTCCCTAGACCCTATCTTGCATGAATTTTACTTGATTTTTGTTGTTTTGGGTCTTATTTCCTGAAGCTTATGTGAGCTGTACATTTCAGTGGCCGCTGATTTTGATGTTCCGGTGTGGTTTGAGCCAGTTTCAGTTACAAAATCTGAAAGAGTCGCTGCAATTGCCAACTATGTGAGTACCAAAATCTTCTTGCTATAGTACACAGCAAATTGACAGTGAATGAAAACATCAAGAACTTTTAGAACAGATTCCGACATATTGGATACTAGATCAGATTTCAATATATTGCTCAGTAACAAAAAGTGGTAGTCATCAAGAATGTTTAGATTTAAATTTGAAAAAAGATGTGTGCAGTTGTTATAAAATGGGAGTTGACTTCTCTGTGATGCTACCCACTGATATTGTGGATCTTTTCTTGGTTTGCTTCTTGAGTCATATGTAACAGTCAGTTGATTATAAGATTTATAACCAGATTTCGATCCGAAAATAAGAGTTAAAAAGTAGCAGTCTCAAAAATTGCATACCATCTGTGTTCTGGTACTGTGATCTTAACACCGCTTTCCTTTCAACAGATCACTTTTGCCTCTCCAAATGAGCATGAACTTATTGCAATGGCAAATTCCTTGTCCCGTAAAAATAAATTTAGGCCTATTGAGAGGGATCAAAGGAAGATGAATGCTTCCATAGAGTCCTTGTTCAAAGAGCTGAAACCAGCAATCTTAGTCCTGCTGCAAAAAGGTATCAAGTATGTGCTAGTGACACTTGGACCTGATGGCGCATTCTTATGTTCCGGAAGTGGGCCCTCTGGTTTGAGAGAATGTTTGAGCAGCACAAAAAGTTTTGATAAAAAGAGAGAGATCTTTGATAAGGTCAGCAATAGATGCCCTACACATCAATATTTGGGTCCCACACCATACAAAAAAGGCTCTCAGTTATTTGTAATGCATTTCCCTGCACTTCCTGCAACAGTTGGTAGGGTTAGTGGTGCTGGAGATTGTTTAGTTGGTGGGATGCTTGCATCGTTGTGTTCGGGTTTGGATGTCATGCAGAGTGTAGCTGTTGGTGTTGCTGCTGCTAAGACAGCCATTGAGGTGAAAACCAACGTGCCTGACAAATATGATTTAACAACAGTTGCAGGTATATGAGCTATCTCCAACACCTTGAAATCAAGTTTTTACTCCCTCTGTCCCCTTTTTGTTATTTATGTATTTCATTTCGGGTGTCCCATTTTGTTCTTTACATTGAAAATGTTTCCTTTTATATTATCACATATATGACTTATTCTATAAAAGTTTGTGCCCAAGGATTATTTTAACCCACAAATTAGAAGATGCACCCGGTTGTATGTAGTTCTACATGCAACCGGGTTAAAAACAATTTTTTTTACGCCTTAATAGCACATTTTACCTATTTAAAAGCACATTTTAACGATTTAAAGCACATCATCTATTTAAAAGCACATACTTGTATATCTTTCGTTTCTTTTACTTACAACACTTTTTTTTCCATCTGTAACAACATACTTATGTGCTTTTAATTTGTAAATATGTGCTTTTAGGAGGTTAAAGGTATAAAACAAACCGGTTACATGTAGTTCTACGTGCAACCGGGTGTACCTTCTACCAATTGATTTTAACCAATTAAATTCATTGAGGGTATTTAATCTCTCACACTTTTCCATTGACGCATTAAATCGTTCTCATTTTCCCAATATCAGATTTTTGATAAAAGTGAAAACGTTTTAAATAAACGTAATTTGTCTTGTTTAAATAAAAAAAATTAGAGGAATCTCAATGCATGTTAATTAGTCATTAAATTGCGTGCATAATACCAAACGTAAAGGACAAAAAGGGGCAGAGGGAATATTTTGGTAGAGTGCTTTAGAAGAAAGAACAGGGATCCCCCTTTCACCACTATTAAGTTAGTCTAACATGTGACTCTAAGATAGATATATGAAGATATATCCCTTCTCTCGAACCCTTGGAATGTGGGTGTGAGGCCTTTTCTTCATCTCTCGTCTCTTCCCTAGTTTTCATCTTTTAAGCTCGGTCTTGACATTGAAGTTGAAACTTGGTAATTTAGATCAGTGGCTTTATGCGTGGGCCCAAATTTCTATGTACCATATTTTCATCAGTGGTCGTAGGATCATAGCTTCAAAGGAATAGTCTTACTATCCTGCATGAGCAGATTAATTAAACACAGAATTCTCTTATGAACTTCACATTGTAAAGGTTTTGAGGAAAAATCAGAGCTGAAGATTTTACACTGATTTAATGCTTTCTAATCTCTGTTACTTCGATTATTATCGACTTTGTGAGGCCTTGAAAGTATTGATCTATGTAACTAACTGGTGTAATTTCTGCGAATGCAGATGATGCAGGCGCGGTATACAGTGCTGCCAAAGTTGTGTTCCAGGAATCTATGTTGTGAAATTCTCAGACACGAGTAAACAATCAATGAACGATTTACAACTGTGTTTGAGATTGAGAATCCGCGTTAGCCTTTTTGGCTAGAGATCGGGGATTGGATTTGATGAAACCATTTTTAAGGTGTAAATTAGAAGGAGATTGAGATGGGAAAGGTAAGGCTGGGAAAAGGTTTGGTTAATGTACATGAGATTTGATACATTAGGAGTAGGAAAGTTTCATACACTAAGAGCTAATTATAAGTGGTCTATTATTTTGGGACGGAGTTAAATGTGGTCTATTGTTTACGACCAAAGTGAGTGTAAATATATTGTCCTATCAAAAAAAAAAAGAAAAGAAATGCTAGCAGTATTGATTGAGTTTGTCGATTTACACATATTTGTGTAGGTAATTGCCAACAGGAATTCTATAAGCGTTTTTTGAAAGAATTACAATTTAATCATTGTTTTGTATTTGATGGAGCTTACTAATTGTATTGTCATGCAATTCATAATTGAAAATGCTGGAAAGTTTGACACATCTCAAAGGAGAGGTATCGGTGTTGTTTTGGTCTAACGGTTAAGATTTAGAGCCTTGTATATAATAGGTTAAGTTCTAATTTCCCCTCCCTTGTTTGTAATTTATACTAGATTTTATCCCGTGCGATGCACGGTTTTTATTAAATTGTTACGTTATAATAAAACTCCTATATATATCAACTGCTATATTTTATAGTATTAGATTAGATTTTTTTTTTTTTTTTTTATTGAATTTCATTTTAGATTTTTAGATTGTTTTTTGTAATTATTATAGTGTTTGATTTTGGATGAAATTATATATAAGAAATATTAATAATTAACTAATAAAAATATCTACGTGGCATCTAATTATTTATCTACGTGGCATTCGACTTTTTAATTCAAAAATAATTTTGAAGTCTTATTTTTCATTCATTGGCCGAAACCATTAGGTTTCCTACGTGACGCTCTAATATTGGATTAATGTTTGATTTTGAATTGAATTTTATTTTAGATTAGTGTTTGATTTTGAATTGAATTTTATTTTAGATTAGTGTTTGATTTTGGATGTATTTTATTTTAGATTTATTTTTTAATTATTAGAGCGTTTGATTTTGGATGGAATTGTATAGATTAGTAATTAATTAATTAATTTAAATATCGACGTAGCACCTAATTAATTATCTACGTGGAACTCGATTTTTTTAATTCAAAAATAAATTAGAAATCTTATTTTTCATTGCCCGAAACCATTAGTAATCCTAGGTGGCACTTAATAGTTCAGCAAATATGCCTCCTTTATATATATATATATATATATATATATATATATATATATATATATATATATATATATATATATATATATATATATATATATATATATATTATTACACTTATAGTTCATCTGCACCCAATTTATTGTACACCACTTGTAAATAAAAATTGGTGTATTAGAGGACTCTTGTCAAGAGAAGATGACGTAGATGAGCAGAGAGACTAAAAGTGGTCAATGAAGAGTTAACACCACTATTCTTGCGTGGACATGCCTGTTCACAATAATATTTAAGTAAGGACCCAAAGCCAACAATTTTCTCTGGCAACCCCTTTACACATAACGATATTTATTGTTCTTATACTAACTATAAAAAAATTGTAACACCAATTTTCTTACTGTAGATATAGTAAACCTTTTTTAAAACTTAAATCACATTATTCAAGCGTAACTTTATTCAAAACACCAATTTAATTATAACCCTAATAAACATGCAAAAATAAATGAGTGTTTTCCGACAATAATGTTAGTAAATGCAGAAAATCCCAAAGCGCCACAATTTATGTATAATCATTCTACCTTACACATAAGCCAAAGTTACTAAAAAATATATCTATATATATTTTCTAGGTTTAACGATAAACTCGCTAATTCAAAAGACAGTTTTATATTGAAGCAAACAATTGGTAGTTTACTTGTAAAAATAATTTATTAAATATATTAAAATGCACTACACACGCACACACGCACACACGAACAAATTGTGTAAACATCACTCAACTAGTTTCTAGCACTGGCACAAGCATGCCCACATAGTATTTTGTAACATCTAAAATTGCGTGAAGTAGTTTCTAGCGCTGGTAACATCTAAAAATGTGTAAAGTACTGTAGTTTCTAGTGTTAGAAATAATCATGTAGGCCTACATGTATGACAGTATGTGTAAAAGTTATCTTAAAGTTAGCCCATAAAAGTGATCGGTTTTATATTTAGGTATCTTATTTGGGCTAATATGTGTAGAGACCCACTTCTATATCTCTTATTTTATGATGGGCTTAATAGGGAATATGGAAGACCCTATATATATAGGTGCTAGGTGTTAGAATCTGTTAGGTTATGATACATATGACAAAATATAAATCATGCGGAAAACCTTAATGCCAGGAAACATATTATTTACACATAATCATATAGCATAATTTAGATGCATACACTTTGTAGCGTGCCTTCCCTAGCTGCGCCCGAACCGAACAAGAACAAGTCTTTAGGACTCCAAGTGTCGTCCCTCCGTAGATAGTCCACATCACGTCCGGATCCGCCTTAAGCTTGACCAACTAGAATCGCCCTTAAGGTTCCTAGGATTTTCGGCTAAATGGTTGCAAGTGTTTGGCTGATTTTTTGCTTCAAAATCTTACCTTTGAATACTTCAATGTTGTATGTAAATATGTGACCCTAGGCACCTATTTATAGAGTTATGGAAAAGGAATTATAATCCTATTAGAATACTAATTTAGTTTAATTAGAATCCTGCTAGGACTCTATTTAAATAAACTTTATCTATTAGGATTGGATTTAATCATATGACGAATCCCGGTAGCTTTAGGATTCGAGTAACACACACGAGTGGCGCACAAGCACCGCACGCCCACACGCAGGCCTTGCGGCCCACGCCGAGCGCACAGCAAGGCCCAACTCGTCGCAGCCCCTTTGCTCCGCATGCGCGCCCAAGCCTTGGCTGGGCCTTGGCTTCGCGCTGGGCCTGGTCGAGGCTTGGCATGTGTTTGTTGCGCTTTGGCTTGCTGGGCGATGACCCGGCTTCGTGTTGGGCCTTCGTCTGGCAGGCCTCGTCCGATGCTAATTCGTACGATACGCTTCCGATTAAATTCCCGATTCCGGAATTCATTTCCGATACGAACAATATTTAATATTTCCGATTCTGGAATTAATTTCCGTTTCGAACAAATATTTAATATTTCCGTTTCCGGAATTATTTTCCGATTTCGATAATATTTCCGATTCTGACAATATTTCCGTTTCCGGCAATATTTCTGATTCCGACAATATTTCCATTTCCGATAACATTTTCCGATACGTACCATGTTTTCGTTTCCGGCAACATCTACGACTTGGATAATATTTATATTTCCGATACGATCCATATTTCCGTTTCCGGCAATATCATCGTTTCCGGAGTATTCATTTCTTGCTTTTGACGATCTCAGCTCCCACTGAAACCAAGATCCGTCGATTCCGAATATCCATAGATGGAGTATTTAATGCCATTAAATACTTGCTCCGTTTACGTACTATTTGTGTGACCCTACGGGTTCAGTCAAGAGTAAGCTGTGGATTAATATCATTAATTCCACTTGAAATGAAGCGGCCTCTAGCTAGGCATTCAGCTCACTTGATCTCACTGAATTTATTAACTTGTCAATTAATACTGAACCGCATTTATTAGACTTATCATTAAATGCATACTTGGACCAAGGGCATTATTTCCTTCAGTCTCCCACTTGTCCTTAGGGACAAGTGTGCATTTCCTAATTCCTTTGTCGCTCGATGCTTGCTCTTGAACATAAGGTAAGAGATGTCATCCTTATTACGTCCAGGGGTGTTTCTCGGTTTCAGAGTTCAACTGATCAAATAAACAGATAATCATAGCCCATGATTCATCTGAGCACGACCATGCATTTTACAGTTTCTAGCTCTCCGAGTGGCCTTGTACAACTTTTCAGCACCTCATCCCGATTTATGGGAGGACAATTCCAATCTTGCGATCTTGAGATTAGACTTCGTTTGATAGGTGATTACCTGAGCGTTGCCTTTATAGCCTCCTTTTACGGTGCGACGGTTGGTCAACGTCAAAGTAAGCATTTCTCAAACAAGTAATCTCAAATCACTCAGGTATTGAGGATTTAGTGTCTAATAACTTTAATGAAATTTACTTATGACAGATTTTCATCTCTTACAGTAAAGTTTCATAGGTCTGTCCGATACTAGTCTTCCCAAAGTAAGTATCTATGCAAATGATTATGACATTGCCATGTCCACATAGTTCAAGAAACAGAACTACTAGTCATCTTGCATTCTAGTCGTCTAACGTTTTCTATGCGTCCATATTTATAGAAAACTCCGACCAGGGACCATTTTCAACTTTTGATATTCAAGTTCACTTGATAGACATTTCTTACTCACAGGACTGGTCCTGACAGTCTATCTTGAATATTTCGTCAAATTGAAGGGACTCATCATTTAATAAACCACAAATTAAATGGAAAAATGAATTCTATTCATTTATTGTGAATGATTAACCAATAATGTTTTACAAAGTATTAAACTCTAAAACTTTAAAACATTAAACAAGGACATCAAAGCCATTCTCCAATATGCTTGATTCCCATAGCTACAGTATGCGAGTTGTGCTTCGCCTGCGGCAGAGGTTTAGTCAATGGATCTGATATGTTGTCATCAGTTCCAATCTTGCTTATCTCGACTTCTTTTCTTTCAACGAACTCTCGTAGAAGGTGAAATCTACGAAGTACATGCTTGACTCTTTGGTGGTGTCTAGGCTCCTTTGCCTGTGCAATAGCTCCGTTATTATCACAATACAGGGCTATTTCCTTTAATGGAGGGGACTACACCAAGTTCACCTATGAACTTCCTTAGCCATATAGCTTCCTTTGCTGCTTCATGTGCAGCAATGTACTCCGCTTCAGATGTATAATCCGCAATGGTGCTTTGCTTAGCACTTTTCCAGCTTACTGCACCTCCGTTGAGGCAGAAGACAAACCCAGACTGTGATCAGAAATCATCTTTGTCGTTTTGGAAACTTGCGTCCGTATAGCCTTTAACAATTAATTCATCATCTCCACCATAGACCAGGAAGTCATATTTGTGCCTTTTCAAGTACTTCAGAATATTCTTGGCAGCAGTCCAATGTGCCTCTCCTGGGTCTGACTGGTATCTGCTCGTAGCACTGAGTGCGTACGCAACATCCGGGCGTGTACATATCATAGCATACATTATTGAACCAATCAATGATGCATATGGAATCCCATTCATTCGTCTACGCTCATCAAGTGTTTTTGGGAACTGAGTCTTGCTTAGAGTCATTCCATGAGACATGGGTAGGTAGCCTCGCTTGGAGTCTGCCATCTTGAACCTTTCAAGCACCTTATTGATATAAGTGCTTTGACTAAGTCCAATCATCCTTTTAGATCTATCTCTGTAAATCTTGATGCCCAGTATGTATTGTGCTTCTCCTAGATCCTTCATCGAAAAACATTTCCCAAGCCAAATCTTGACAGAGTTCAACATAGGAATGTCATTTCCGATAAGTAATATGTCGTCGACATATAGTACTAGAAAAGCAATTTTGCTCCCACTGACCTTCTTGTATACACAAGATTCGTGTGCGTTCTTGATGAAACCAAAGTCACTGACTGCTTCATCAAAACGTATATTCCAGCTCCTTGATGCCTGCTTCAATCCGTAGATTTATTTCTTTAGCTTGCATACCTTTTTAGCATTCTTTGGATCCTCAAAACCCTCAGGCTGTGTCATAAACACAGTTTCTGTTAAAACGCCGTTTAAGAAAGCGGTTTTGACATCCATCTGCCATATTTCGTAATCGTAATATGCAGCGATTGCTAACATTATCCGAATAGACTTTAGCATTGCAACTGGTGAAAAGGTTTCATCGTAATCCACACCGTGGACTTGCCTGTAACTTTTTGCAACCAATCTAGCTTTGAAAACTTCAAGTTTTCCATCCTTGTCCTTTTTCAGTTTGAAAACCCATTTGCTTCCTATGGCTTGGTAGCCATCTGGCAAATTGACCAAATCCCACACTTGGTTTTCTGACATGGAGACTAATTCAGATTGCATGGCTTCTTGCCATTGCTTGGATCTAGGGCTCGTCATAGCTTGTTTGTAAGTCGCAGGTTCATCACTTTCAAGTAATAGAACGTCATAGCTCTCATTCGTCAAAATACCTAAGTACCTTTCCGGTTGAGATCTATATCTCTGCGATCTACGCGGGTTTACATCTCTAGATTGTCCATGATTCTCACCAGATACTTCTAAAGATCTCCGAGTTTCATCCTGAATGTCATCTTGAGCATTCTCTAGAGTTTTTTGTTCGACTCGAATTTCTTCGAGGTCTACTTTTCTCCCACTTGTCATTTTGGAAATGTGATCCTTTTCCAAAAAGATACCATCTCGAGCAACAAACACCTTGTTCTCAGATGTATTGTAGAAGTAATACCCCTTTGTTTCCTTTGGATAGCCCACAAGGATACATTTGTCAGATTTTGGATGAAGTTTGTCTGAAATTAATCGTTTGACGTATACTTCACATCCCCAAATCTTAAGAAAAGACACATTTGGAGGCTTTCCAAACCATAACTCATATGGAGTCTTTTCAACAGCTTTAGACGGAGCTCTATTTATAGTGAGTGCAGCTGTATTTAGTACATGTCCCCAAAATTCTATTGGAAGTTCGGCCTGACCCATCATTGATCTAACCATGTCTAGCAAGGTTTTGTTCCTCCGTTCCGACACACCGTTCCATTGTGGTGTTCCAGGAGGAGTCAATTCTGATAGAATTCCACATTCTTTCAGATGGTCATCAAATTCATAGCTCAGATATTCACCGCCTCTATCAGACCGCAGTGCCTTAATCTTCTTGCCTAATTGATTCTCTACTTCACTCTGAAATTCCTTGAATTTGTCAAAGGACTCAGACTTATGCTTCATTAGGTAGACATAACCATATCAACTGAAGTCATCAGTGAAAGTGATAAAGTAGCTGAAACCACCTCTAGCATTTGTACTCATTGGTCCACATACATCTGTATGGATTAAACCCAATAGTTCAGTTTCTCTTTCTCCAACTTTAGAGAAAGGTTGCTTTGTCATTTTGCCAAGTAAACATGATTCGCACTTACCATAATCCTCTAAGTCAAATGGTTCTAGAATTCCTTCTTTATGAAGTCTTTCTATGCGTTTCAAGTTAATATGGCCTAATCGACAATGCCACAGATAGGTGAGATCTGAATCATCCTTTTTGGCCTTTTTGGTATTTATGTTATATACTTGTTTGTCGTGATCTAATAAATAAAGTCCATTGACTAATCTAGCAGATCCATAAAACATCTCTTTAAAATAAAACGAACAACTATTGTCTTTTTTTAAAAAGGAAAATCCCTTAGCATCTAAGCAAGAAACAAAAATGATGTTTTTAGTAAGACTTGGAACATGGAAACACTCTTCCAGTTCCAAAACTAGCCCAGAGGGCAACGACAAATAATAAGTTCCTACAGCTAATGCAGCAATCCGTGCTCCATTTCCCACTCGTAGGTCTACTTCACCCTTGCTTAACCTTCTACTTCTTCTTAGTCCCTGTGGATTGGAACATAAGTGTGAGCCACAACCTTTATCTAATACCCAAGAAGTTGAATTAGCAAGTATACAGTCTATAACGAAAATACCTGAAAATGGAACGACTGTTCCGTTCTTCTGATCTTCCTTTAGCTTCGGATATTCTCTTTTGTAATGGCCTATTCCATCACAATAAAGACAACTTGATGTGGACTTGTCCTGCTTTGATTTAGCATTGCCCTTGGACTTTCCACTTTTCTTGAAGGGTCTCCCTTTAGCCTTGAGTAAATCTTTGGCTTCACAGTCGAGTATTATCTCAGCCTTTCTGACAAGGTGAACAAATTCTGCAACTGTTTCTTCTCTAGGTTCACTTAGGTATAGTTGCTTGAAGCGACCAAACCCACTGTGCAGTGAATTGAGCAAGATAGAGACTGCCATCCTTTCGCTTATTGGTGTTCCTATCAGACTCAAGCGATCAAAATATGAAAGCATAAGCTCCACATGGAACCTCAGTGGGACGCTTACCCTCTGTTTAGTGCGAAGGAGCTGAACATGTGTTTCTTGGACCTCCATCTTATAACACCTGTTAGGAGAACTAACCTTTAGACCAGACATTGATTCAATCAACTCATGGACGTTTAGGTCCCTGTCACTACTAGAAAAAGGACATTTAACGACGAACAATTTCGTCGTTAAAAGCATCAATTTTCGTCGTTAAAAGCTTTAACGACGGAAATTATGTCCGTTGTAACAGGTTCCGTCGTTATTGGCTTTAACGACGATGTTCGTCGTTAATAATTAATGTTTACTAACGAGGAATTATTATTTCGTCGTTAAGCATTAACGACGGATTATCGTTTCGTCGTTAACTTTTAACGATAAAATCATAATTCGTCGTTAATTATTAACGACGAAACGATAATCCGTCGTTACTTGTTAACGACGAAACGTTAATCCGTCGTTAACTGTTAACGACGAAACAGTTATCCGTCGTTAGAAACTTATTCCCGGTGATCAAGAAACAACGACCAACAAATCCCTTGTACAATGTCCCTCCCTAACAGTCAAAATTTTTGAAATTTGACAACAACGACCAATTGTTATGTCGTCAATATTGTACTCATAATAATATTATTTGCGTCCTTCGAAACACCTACATTTTCCCTATGAAATAATATAGAAAACTATAAATATCAATCATAAACAAATGAAAATTTCATTACTCAAAAGATGGTTGACAATACCATTTAAATTCTAAGAAACTAAAAGATAAGTCATTCTTGTTCAATCTAAAAGAACAAAATAAAATCTAACTAGTTGAAATGTTCCCTCTTGAAATGCCATCTCTTGCTTGTAGAAACACTTCTTTAAATGATTTAAGCTCATTAAGCTTATCAACTGTAGGTGCATTAGAAATCTGCAACAAATTAGAAACTTGATCAGAACACCAATTGACCAAAGAACAGAAATCCAAATAAACATAGACCAAACAAGTTCAGTGCATAGCAACAAGATGATAAGATTGACAACAACTCCAGAATTTTGTTGGAGCGTAAGCTCATTCCAGATAACACCTCTACTTTGACAAACCTGATAGTTTCCTTAAGTAGAAACCATGTATATTTTTGGGAAAGCATTAGCAAAGGGAAGATCTTACATAGATCAAGTCCTTCCCCTAGATTGTATATTTATAATTAGAGATAAAAATATTGCTCTCTTACTATAGATCAAGTCCTTCCCCTTGATTTTATATCTATAATTAGAGATAAAAAGACTGACCTGAGAGTCCCGGAAATATTTTATCCAATTGCAGATCATTGGAATTGTATCATTCAAGGTTTCACACATATCTTTTTCCTGTACTGCAAATGAACACATTAAATTGCATTATTGTGAGCAAAAGCTATGAGATTTCTCTCCTACAAGTTCAGAATGATGAAAAATGAAGACACTTAGGATAAGAGAAAACATTAAACTACAAATCAATAATACAACCTTCATATGGAATAGAAAACTGAAATCAAATTTCAAAGACCTCACCTTCACATGCATACATGCCTTGAATGTTTTTTTGAATAACACTCTTTGCAAATTCCTGAAGCGGCTCTATTGTGAGATTCTCCCTTAAAAGCCCAGCCTAAAAGATAGAGTTTCTAACATCACAACTACACAGGCTTTAGAAACCTACTCCTAATTTGATCTTAGTATTAAAACTCTAAACACAGAAACTAAATAAGGAGCAGGACCTGAAAGATTTGGTGCAGCAAGGTGCCAGTTAATGTTGCAGTAGAGGTTTCACCACCTCTCAACCTCTCATCCAACACTGCTCGTCTAGGACAATTGAAACTACCAGCGATCTAAAGGGCTGTCAGTTTCTTTTCAAAATCCTTCTCAGAGAAAATTGAATCAAATTAAATCTTAAGCCTACTATCCAAATTCTACACAATTGAGGTACTCACCCAAAATAATGCATAGATTTGACAAAAAGAAGAAAAGATTACCCGAGTCCCGGAAAGTAGTAGGTTTGGGTGTATAACAAGAAGATTATTGTCATGATTTAAATAACTAGTTCCCTGGTTATCAAATTCTCCAATAACTCGTACGGAGTCTCCATGCTCAATCACACACAATCACACTGTAGAACCTGCATGAGCAAGAACATGATTAACAATTTTAGACACAAAACTCGCCTTTTTTTCCCATCTCATAAGATAAAAAATTCTACTAGTTTATCTACAGTTCGAAATAAAGTAGGTAATGGCCACATATTGTAGCTATGTGGTGACTTGGAAAAGTGCAAATGATGTGTAATACCCCGAAATTTTAAATTCGATTTATTAAAATTGAAAATATTTATTAACTTAATTTCGTTTTAATTAAATTACGAATAATCGAATTTCGTTATTTTAATCGTTTTTACGAATTATTTTAAACGATAAATTTATAAACTGAAATTATTTATTTTCGTTAACGATAATTTATTTATTTTTAAGGAATTATTTTAATTAAACATTTTATTACAAATTCTGAATTTTTGCCAAATATTGTGAATTTATTATAAAAAAAAAAAATAAATGAAAATGTCAGCTTTATTTTCTTGCTCCCCACGCTCAAACCAGGAAGTCAAAAACTTCCTTCCTTCCCACATTTCAGTCCAAATGCAAATGCTTGGACCCCAAGCACAATTCCTAGCTTGTTCAACACAGTTCTCATGTACAAATTCAGAAACTTTAGGTGGAATTTCAACAACAATCAAATTCAATCTCAAACTCACTCCCTTGTTTCCTTCGATTCAGTCCACGAACCACCACCGCAAACACCACTGCAACCACCAGCCACCACTACTGCCACCACCGTCCAACAACCACCAGAACCACCCTAATCAAGCACAACCGCCGCCACACCCACCGCAAGCACCACCTCACCTCCCCTGCTCTCTTCGCACTCCCCTGTTCTCTCCCCTGTTTCCTCCCCCTTCGCCCCACCGCACCAACACCACACCACGCACCACCACCTCCAGCCACCTTCACCACCTAGGCAACCACCTGCTGCCATCACCGCACCGCCCTGTCGCCGCCCAGAACCACCCACGAAACACCCACCCATTTTCCCCTGTTTTCACCCCTGTTCGTGCTCCTTTCCCCTTCCCTCACTGATTCTGCCGCCGCGAACCACCCCACCGTCGCCTCCCGGCGCGGTTTCGGTGTTGCTGCGCCGCCCAAGACCCCGACCACCACCCCTCCCTCCTCTCTTTCCTTCCCCGCTCCTCTCCGTCCTCCCTCCCTGCTCGTGCCATATTCCCAGAAAAAAAACCAAAATCCAATTTTAGTTTAAGGCTTTGTTTTTTATTTTCCCTCAAAACCCACATTCAAATTTGGGCCATAATCCCTTTGGGCTTTTGGGTGAGTTAAGATTGATTTATAATTATCAGATTTTAATTTGTCAATGCTTATGATTTAATAATTTTTCTAAATGCATATTTACTAATAAAAAATTGGTTATTATTTTTCAGATTTTATTATCAACAAGATTCTAGATTTATTTAACAAAAATGGAATTTAAATAATATTCATGACAAACATTTTATAAAATAAATATATATATACATATATATTTTGATTGAAAATTTGATTAATATTAGTTTCATTAAATTTCAAAAGTATATTTTATTAAAACTCTTTATTTATAAAATTTATTAATTATAAATCTATGATTTTATAAACTATTAATTTTAAATTATATTATCAATTTAACTAAAATAAGTTACTAAATGGATTTATCAAGGACAAAATTTAAATAAGATTTTCGTGTAAATTAACTAAGGAAAATATATATATTTCGATTGAAATTTCAATTAATTATATATTCTTCACTAAAATTGGCGTTTAATTATATTTTCATTAAAACTATGAAATTATATATATTTTTTTTAAAACATTATTATTAGAAAATTGGTTAATTATAAAGTTTCGAAATTATTAAGTTAAATTATTTATCATTTTGGTACTAATTCAATTATTTAATATTTTGAAAGAAATTGGACTCGCAGCTCATGACGAACGAACCAACGAAAACCCTTAGCAAATCGCGGAAGTGAGGTAATGGCTATTGCTAGTACCCGCAATTCCCTTATAAATGTGATTATGAAATTACAACGTATGATTGATTTATTAAATGAATGTTTTGACATGTTTTATGAATTGCGGGAAATGAAATATGATTGAATAATTTATTATAATATGATTTGATGGAATTATTCCTTATTTTATGATTGATTATAAAATGCTATGATGATTGATTGAATTTCTTATAAAATGCTGTTTATAAGAAACCAGGAAAGAAAGGATGTTTGATCTTATGATCCAAAGGAATTATGTTACTTCAACTGAAGTAAAAAGACTAAAATGTAAAATTAAACGAAACATGATAAACGAAAGTGACATTCCTAGTCCGTTTGGCAGTATGTGTTCACAGGTTACGATTCTCGGTCATGCATGTACCCATGGGGCATCTGCCCATTGAGCCAAGGCTCTCATGTTTTCGGGCCAAGGCCCCATGTTTATGGACAGCGGTCCATCGTGGAAGACGTTCCACCATGTCATACTTGCCACGACTAGCATGTGCACCCTAAAGTTGAAAATGAATTAAATAAAGAACTTTATAAAATGTTTTACATTATTCTATTCTCCCTGTGTTATTAAATAAAATGAATTGAAATGAATTTACGTTGCTAGAATAGTTCGTTACTGAGTCTTCGGCTCACCGTTATTTTGTTTTCTGTTTTAGGTACCGCTGGGATCGATGGGAACGAGTAGTGGCGAGGATTTCACTTTAATAATTCCCACCTAGTTTATGTTTTAAGTTTTAATAGTTTAATTAAAGACTTTTAGTAATTTATGCACCTTTATTTTGGTAATATAAAAGATTATTATATTAATTTTTGGGATTTAATATCTTATGATTGATGGTTGCCTTGTAATTCCCAAGGGGGAGTTACGGCAGGTAAGACCCGACCGAATTAGGTTAATTCCGCTGCTAATTATGCTTTAATAATGTAATTAAAGGTCGGGGTGTTACATGATGTCTTACTAATGTTATCACGTTGGGAAATTTAAAGGATAATCAAATACCGAGTTGAATGTTAGCATGTCATAAGTTAAGTATTTCAAAGGAAATTCAAGTCAAATACATTATCAGTGTATCACGCTACATTTCTGTTTGACCTTTGGTAGAAAACATTATCATATCCAATCTTAAAATTACCTTCAACAAACACTGAGCTCCATCTGAAGTAGTGGCACGTTTCTAAGTGACCTACCAAAAACAAACAACGCACAAGACCATCTAAATCCACAGACAACAGCTCCAACAGATGCAACAAAGATAAGAAAGGGTTGGTGACAGGGGTTTAAGAAATGTAGTACCCTTAGAAGAGCATCTGGTGTTCGACACATACCTCTAAAACAAGAAAATAAGGATCAGAAAATTGCAAACTAGCCTCCTCTGGTGCCTTCATTTCCACTTTATTACTAGTTGACTTAACCTTTACAGGTCTCTTATCATTGGTTTTACTGCAAATACCAGATGAATGTATCTGGTCTTCAACCAAGCTGACCCTTCAACTGAAATTGCATTCTCTACTTGATCTAGAAGTTCAAGTAGGTCCTAAAAAAATCCGTGTATAGATAATAAGATAAGATAACCATGAGTTTTCCAAATTAAACATTTCAATAGTTTCTGTTAATTTTCTCTAAGCACACATGACATTTTAGGCATAGACTTGAAAGGTAACCACATAAATCGTAAAATGCATCACAATCTTAGGCACCGCAGACTAAGTTAAGTCATGTCCATTCTCTTAGACCGTCTTTATGAACATCACTCTCAGCAGGCTGCACTAGATATGGCCCATAAATTTCTGAATATTTTAAACCTTAATTCAAAAGACCCATATGTCTAGTACCTCATATGAGGTACATACGCAAAAAATAGAGGTTGTTGACTGCCATTCCAAAGCTAAGAAACAAAAATTGATGACTTTTTTTGATGACAAGTTAAAACCTGGCAACCTGGTGTGAACAAGTAGCCCATTTCTGTCATATATCTATTCAAAAATAAATATGCAGGCTCCAAATGTAAAATGAGGTTTCTTTAAAGCTAAAGTTTTCACATGCAAAAATATTATTTACTGTTTCTCAAAGGCATCGAATTTCCAGGGGATGCGAGCAATACACTATCCATACCAAGAAAAAGATCAACCTTCGATCAAAATCTAAACAACTGTTCAACATATTCAAACATATTAAATCATATCACTGGTCAGACCAAAGTCTAAAAGCTAATTATCATAATCCTTATTACGAAAAAGCTTACAACTACATAAATTCATGGGTAAACTTACAACTCTAGATATAAAGGTCCTTATATAGAAAGACCAAATGAATGATGCACTGCATACTGGCGTTAAGATATTGACTAAAAATAAGCTAAATGAGATTCCAACCAGAAATCCAAAATGCAAAGAGGATATTTAAAATTTGACCAACATACAATTCTAATTTCTACTCAAAGCAATACTATATAAAAGACAAAAGCTTCCATTCCAAATCAAATGATTCAAGGTAATTTACCTTACACATGCCTTGTGTTGGGTAGTATGAGAAGCTTTTAATTCTAATCGTGAGCTACAAAGTAAGGTTGTTCTTCCATAACTAGCCTTAGAAATAGATATTGAATGGGAATTTCATTCCAAATTCTATCGTATGAATCAAATTACAACTCAGAGAAGTAGAAAAAGTAAAATTGCGATGATAAAAGTCTGAATTTCCTTTATTCAACACCAAATGCTAACTTCTTCTCAGTTAAAGAACTAATACCATTTAGAACTTTGACTTTAAAATACTAGAATCACAAGCACCTAGGATAAGGCTATAGGGAGTGTTGAACTACATTTTTTTTAAAACTACAAATAATTATTAATGCACTAACTAAGTACTTATCATTACCACTTTCTTTCATTTATCTAGCTGCTCCGGTGCAGACGATTAATGTTCAAGGTCTGCAGCTGCTAGATAATGCACTAACCAAACTTGGTAACTTCATAACATAATTAAAAAAAACTTAGGAAACATTGTATACTTGACCAGAAGATGAAAAGGGGGAAGGAAAATACTTTGGCAGCCGCAGAGCATAATAAAAAGGATCCTAGAGGGAATTACAGTTCAAATTCTATCAAAATTTTCATATTGCAATTCAGATAAATAAAAACAGTAAATTTGGGATGATGGAAATACAGTCCACCTTTGCATTCAACAAAAAATACTAATTTCTTTCAATTTTCATTTCGGAGGCTATCAATAAAAAGAAATCAAAATTCCACAAACAGAGCAAGCAAATGGCCAATAATTAACAAAACAACAATAGGAATTCAATAACCCATCTGAGATATAATCACTTATGTTTCGTGTTTCAATTTAATAAATAGAAGAACTTTCAAATCGCAATAGACACTAAATAAGGATTCAAATCACAACAATTAACGTTTAGAAATAATTGTACTCCGTATGAATCAAGGAAAAAGAGAAAAATTACCAGAATTGTTGCAATTCGTGAATGACAGCTAGGTCTGAACCTAACTTCATCAATCAATTAAACCAAGAGGATAAATCAAACTATATATCCATCAAGAAGTAAAGTAATCACTTGAAGTAGAAAAGAAATTTAGAATAAGAATTTGGGAATCTCAAATGGAGGCGAGTTCAACGAGGGTTTTAGGTTAGAGGGGGGTGAAATTCAAGGCGGGATTCGAAACTCAAATATTGCGCTTATAGAAATGGAAAATAACGACGGACGTTTTATTTTGTTTTATTTTTCCTTTTTCTTTTTCACCAATTACGAGGAATTAATCCCTTTGTCGTGTATATAATAGGGCATTTATACTGTTAACCACTAAATATTGCTTTCGTCGTTATTTTGTTGTCGTTATTTATACATTTTTTAGTAGTGTGTCCTCCGTGCTTCCACGACAGATATCCCTCAGATTTTTGATGAGCGTAAAAGGTTCGTAAGCTACAAACCTTCTAGCCCATTCATCAGGGATATTGTTCAGCATGAGACTCATAACCTTTTTGAGATCCGAATCCCAGGCGGAAAATCTTTCAGGGGTCATGTCTTTGGCATAGTAGCTTGGCATGGGATATAACAGCACATACTCAAGTCCATTGAGTCTGACTATTTCAACTAGCTTAGCTTCCCATTCAAGAAAATTCGTTAGGTTCAGCTTGACCATATGCTCAGAACCCATGATGATGTTTTGATTGTTGTTTGCCATAATTAAAACTACAATTGAAAATGAATAAACAAATAATTAATCATTCACAGTTTCTCTTAATAAACTTAAATCCTAGCATACATGCATAATTTAATGTTCATTAAGCATTTTATTCAAGTTATGTGTTCCGGCAGGTGTGAATAAAATGATTCCAATACCCTAAAAATCATTGAAGAATTAAGCACATTATGTATTTAGACTCAATTCTAAAATCTTTTAGGTAAGCAAAAGCCTTTTGCTAATAGTCTAGAAACTACTCTTGGTTAATAGGTACGTCTAAGAGCTTATTAGGTAAACCTATCGATTTTGCCACGACATAAAATGACTCCTTACTTATATCGTTGAGTTTCACCAAAACTAACATGTACTCACAATTATTTGTGTACCTTACCCCTTTAGGATCAATAAGTAACACCTCGCTGAGCGTAAAACTATTACTAGATTGATGTAAAGGTTATCCAAGTAAGTGTTATTTTGGCATGGCACCTTTTAACTCAATTTTTAAAGTTTGGAACTTAAGGCTCTTACTATGTTGGTTAGATTTTAAGTGAACTAAAATCCTTAATCATGCAACATAATCAAGCTTCAATCTCATGCATATTTAAGACATATTTAAAAGCAATAAATAACTTAAAACATGCATAAGATAAATGTGATCTAGTATGGCCCGACTTCATCTTGAAGCTTCAACTTCAAAGTCCGTCTTGAAAATGGATTGGAAACTACGTCTTGAATTTCACTGTGGGAGACGTCATTTTCTTCAAATAGGAGCAGCTATAATTAAACTAATTACAACTATTTGATGGTACGCAGACCATATTTGAATTGAAAAATAAATAAATTTGGTGAATTAGACTAATTACATTCAAATTAATGGTACGCAGACCATATTTTCTATCCTATTTGGGTCATACTAGTCACTTCATAACCTGCAAAACAGCACATATACAATATATACCATTCACCCATTCATTATCATGAATGGCCCACATAGCTGGTTAGTAAAACACGTTGTATGCATCACATAAATATTTGCAGCAATTAATCAAGAGCACCAATAATCTACCAATTATTCAGTCCTTATTAATTCTAATCGAGTTGTTTAACCTTAAAGGATTTGTAGACCTAATCAAGAGTTTATGACCAAAATTGCTCCCACTTAAACCAATAACTTTATATGCTTTACTAATTTTAAACATAAAATTGTATTTCTAGTCTAACCGGAAACATACAAGTTTAATTAAAATTTAAAGCTCAAATAAAATTATAATCGAATCCATTTATTTAATTTATTTTTCAATTGAATTAAATAAATTTAAATTAATTCAAGGTTTAATTTTAGTAAAATAATTAGTATAAAATAAAATTTATAATAATTATAATATTCAAAATTAAGATCCGAGAAAACAATTTAAATTATCAATTTTAAAATTATTTAAAATTATTTCCGAACTGAAAATTTAAAATTAAAACGAAACACATCAATAGTTTGCAAGACGAGGCACTTGGGCTTGCGCCCAAGCCCCATCGAGCTACGAGGCCCATGCCCCGTGCCATTGATCGTTGCACAAAGCCCGCACAGCGACACCGCACACACGCCCCATGGCCACGCACACACGCAGCCTCAAGGGCCACGCTGCGCGCAGCTTGGTGTTGTGTCGTGGCTGCCTACCTTGCGGCAGGCTTGGTGCGTCGTGGCGCAGCGTGCTGCTGCCCACACGCATCTCGCTTGTTGCTGTGTGCCATAGCCCTCGCCCATCGCCTTGCACGCACGCCTAGGCCTGGAGCCTTGCGTGCCGCATAGCTCGTTGCTCGCTGCATTCGTACCGCACGGGCGACGAGCTCCCTTGCTCGTCGTCACGTGCCCGCACTATACAACACCCCTTAAGGGTAACACGTAGCTTCCATTGCTTTGTGCGTGCAACATATATGGGCGTTTTCATAAAAACTGCATTCGTACCGCACAGGCGACGAGCTCCCTTGCTCGTCGTCACGTGCCCGCACTATACAACACCCCTTAAGGGTAACACGTAGCTTCCATTGTTTTGTGCGTGCAACATTTATGGGCGTTTTCATAAAAAATTAAAATTTTTAATTTAAAATTAATGACAAATTAATAAATCATATTAATTTCATAATTTTAGGGCTAAAAATCGAAAATTTATTAATCAATTAATTTCTGATTAACATGGATTCAAATCTAGGTCATAAAATTTAAAATTTATCACAAATTAAAAATTTTTATGGTGGATTTTAATCATGGATACCTAATTAAATTATTAATTAATTATGAAAGTCAAATCAATTCTAAATTATTCGAATTCCAACAAATTAATCATAATTACAAATTAGGTTGTATAATTAACAAGTCTAGGCATTCAAATTTGTTGAACATATACTGTAGGTCAATCAAAAACTCAAGATTTATCAACAGGAATCGCAAATATTCAATTTAACATCTTAAATTTACAAACTTTTGCGTTTGAAAAACTAAAACCTCCGAAAAGTCATAGTTAGGCTTCGAATTTGGGAATTCTGGGTTTTAGCGAAAATTATTATTTTTGTCAAAATTTTAGAATGCCTTTTACATGCGAAATTGACACAAAAATCACTCGATTTGGTTGAGTAACGAATATTCTTCCGAAAACCTGCGTACATATAATTAAATAAACGCAATTTGCAATTAATTACGAAAAATAATCACCCCTTTTAATTCCTTGCAAATTTGTAAAATTTAACCATGTTCATGCAATTTAGATTATGAAAATAATAAGAGGCTCGTGATACCACTGTTAGGTTATGATACATATGACAAAACATAAATCATGCGGAAAACCTTAATGCCAGGAAACATATTATTTACACATAATCATATAGCATAATTTAGATGCATACACTTTGTAGCGTGCCTTCCCTAGCTGCGCCCGAACCGAACAAGAACAAGTCTTTAGGACTCCAAGTTTCGTCCCTCCGTAGATAGTCCATAGCACGTCTGGATCCGCCTTAAGCTTGACCAACTAGAATCGCCCTTAAGGTTCCTAGGATTTTCGGCTAAATGGTTGCAAGTGTTTGGCTGATTTTTTGCTTCAAAATCTTACCTTTGAATACTTCAATGTTGTATGTAAATATGTGACCCTAGGCACCTATTTATAGAGTTATGGAAAAGGAATTATAATCCTAATAGAATACTAATTTAGTTTAATTAGAATCCTTCTAGGACTCTATTTAAATAAACTTTATCTATTAGGATTGGATTTAATCATAAGACGAATCCCGATAGCTTTAGGATCCGAGTAACACACACGAGTGGCGCACAAGCACCGCACGCCCACACGCAGGCCTTGCGGCCCACGCCGAGCGCACAGCGCAAGGCCCAACTCGTCGCAGCCCCTTTGCTCCATATGCGCGCCCAAGCCTTGGCTGGGCCTTGGCTTCGCGCTGGGCCTGGTCGAGGCTTGGCGTGTGTTTGTTGCGCTTTGGCTTGCTGGGCGATGGCCCGACTTCGTGCTGGGCCTTCGTCTGGCAGGCCTCGTCCGATGCTAATTCGTACGATACGCTTCCGATTGAATTCCCGATTCCGGAATTCATTTCCGATACGAACAATATTTAATATTTCCGATTCCGGAATTAATTTCTGTTTCGAACAAATATTTAATATTTCCGTTTCCGGAGTTATTTTCCGATTTCGATAATATTTCTGATTCTGACAATATTTCCGTTTCCGGCAATATTTCTGATTCCGACAATATTTCCATTTCCGATAACATTTTCCGATACGTACCATGTTTCCGTTTCCGGCAACATCTACGACTTGGATAATATTTATATTTCCGATACGATCCATATTTCCGTTTCCGGCAATATCATCGTTTCCGGACTATTCATTTCTTGCTTTTGACGATCTCAGCTCCCACTGAAACCAAGATCTGTCGATTCTGAATATCCATAGATAGAGTATTTAATGCCATTAAATACTTGATCCGTTTACGTACTATTTGTGTGACCCTACGGGTTCAGTCAAAAGTAAGCTGTGGATTAATATCATTAATTCCACTTGAACTGAAGCGGCCTCTAGCTAGGCATTCAGCTCACTTGATCTCACTGAATTTATTAACTTGTCAATTAATACTGAAACGCATTTATTAGACTTATCATTAAATGCATACTTGGACCAAGGGCATTATTTCCTTCAAAATCCAACCCTCCTTTACTTGTATTTCTCCTTTCTATTGCTTTCTAGGATCTTTCTAATAGTTTTCTAGGCTTTAGGGAGAATTATTATGTTATTGTAATTCCAGTGTTCACTGGCAAGTTTTAGCTAATTCAAAATAAACCTCTATGAGGGGTATGAACCAATACCTCTCATCAGAAGTTGTCTTTGCTTAATTCATGTGTTGTTGCTAGGCTTTATAGATATTGTGTTGTCGCATGATTTTAAGCTTTTCAAGCTTTCCAAGACCCATCAAAGTCCCTCGTAAAACAAATACACTCTCGTCGTCGGTCCCGCTTATGCCTGTTGTGCGCACACAAGCTCCCCGATCGACCCTCGACCCTCGCTCTTGTCGCCAATAGGCAAGAGTGCTCATTCTAAAGCAAACACCCGCTCGTGCCCGATCCCTGAGATTTACTTTCCGCACAAGGCTTGCCCCCTTGCCGCCCCATAGGCAAGAGCTCGCCGCACGGATCCGGTGTCAAAACATTCGGACCGTGACACTAGGGTTAGGGTTATGGTCCCCGATTCAAATGGTTTTCTATTCTCTC
The DNA here is from genome assembly GCF_020520425.1 of Spinacia oleracea. Taxonomy (NCBI): domain Eukaryota; kingdom Viridiplantae; phylum Streptophyta; class Magnoliopsida; order Caryophyllales; family Amaranthaceae; genus Spinacia; species Spinacia oleracea. The sequence continues at coordinate 165,743,467 of NC_079490.1, forward strand.
TGACATCCCATCATCAATAGAATATCAAGGGAGACCATATAGAATTGGAAGATCCAAAACCCACCGCTAATCAATGCAATGGAGAAAGGTACGCTTCCGCAATTATACTACCGATTAATCTAGTATGAAGTATTTAGTTTGGATTAATTACAACATCTAGCACTGACACACATGCCCAGCTAGATTGTAGCGTGTAAAATCGTGTGAAGTAAACCGCCAACTGAGGGCATTAGCATTAAGGGGTTTGTGGAGATGTTTGTTTCATCTTTTTGAGGTTTGTTAACAAACATTGCTATTGTTGGATGAGGTTATAAATGAAGAGGTTTGTTTGAGGTTTGTTTTTACAAACCTCAAACAAACCTCAAGTGGAATAGTTGATGCATGGGAGTAGTTGGCACATGGAAAATGTGTTGTGGAGGATTTGCAAAAGGTTGTCCCCTAGACAAACCTTTGTCTATTGTTGGTCGCAAAACCTACACTTACCCCGTGGGTAAGTCTACTAAGCATACCCTTTCACATAATTGGTTATGTTTGCCAAGTCATATCCTAGTCAGTTCCTAACCAGATTAGAAATTTTCAGACCCTATTTGAATTTGAATTTCAAAAAAAAAAACTTATTTTCCTTTTAATTTTGATCTGGAAATTTTGATGAAACCAAAGTGTTTCATCCATTCTTGTTTTTGATCTGAAATTGATATGCTATGTCCTCCTCTACAGGCTACTTGAAGATTTCGATGTTGGATTGTTCATGTTTTAGTTTTCTTCCCCCATCAAACTTCATTTCGTTAACACATTTCCATTCAGACCCTCGAGTTTTTCAATGAAACCAAAGTTCAAGACCGCTTCAATGTCGATGATACCGAAGTTGTAGTTTTTGCGTTTTTTTTGTCAATCCATTGCTTAATTGCTGAGTGTTCCTGAATCAAGTGAATAAATCCCTTGTTTAATTGCTGAGTAAGTTTGGTCTGCGTTTTCTTTCCTTATTTTTTATCCTATGATTCAATTGAAGATATCAAATTTATTTTGGTGGTTTCGTTATTAAAATCAGATCTCGAATAATTTATCGAAAAAAATTAATGACTTTGTTGGTTTCTTAATTAAAATCCGAAATGAAACGAATTTTAATAAATGACTTTGTTGGTTTATGGAACTTATTAGAAACTAAACATAAGTTTTAAAATGTAATGACACAAAAGTTTGATTAGCATAAACTATTTCCAAGATTAACAAACAAATACATTAAGAAGATGAATTAAAATTTACCTTATAAAATTTATGGTTGTACATTGTAATGATAAGGTTGTGAGGAAAACAATGGAATATATATATATATATATATATATATATATATATATATATATATATATATATATATATATATATATATATATATATATATATATATATATATATATACATATATATATATAATCGAAAAATTGGGCGGTAGATTTTTGGCAGAAAGTTTGGTGAAATGAAATCCCCCTTATACAGGTGATAGTGGCGGTATTATCCCCAAATTTCCCCCCTTAGGTTAGTACTTTCCCCCCCAAAACATAATTTTCACTAGTTGATGTGTCAAGAGCCCATTTCAGGGTATGGTGATTAGACCTACCCTTGGGGTAAGTGTATGAGCTCCTATTGTTGGTGAAAGTGTTTGTAGAATAAGAGGTTTGTGTGATGATAATGTGGCATATGAACAAACCTTGAAGAGGTTTGTTCCATTGCTCATGCCCTAAGTTAGTGGTTTACTTTATTTAGCCGCTAATTCAATCGACGATTTTGTACTGACTGATTAAAAGAAAAAAAAGTAGACAGATTTTCTTGCTTACATGGATGATATCATCATAATTAACATAAATTGGGGTGTGTTTTAGGAATTTTAGCATCTTCTAACATTATTGTTGAAAATCGCTCAAACATATATTACTCCATAGAAAAAGAATTGTGAATTTCGTTTAGACATGACCCACAAATAAATTAAATTTAATATAGACCCGGTCCATTTAAAAATTGATATCAAATTAAATTATGGAACAATAATTTCCAGCAAAATTACCCCCATTATTAAGGGCACTCACAGTCCTTAGACCTTAAGTAATTGTCTGTAGTCTAAAACTTTAATCAAACAATAATACAGAAAATTACCTGGCAAGCGGCAATCTAAGCTAATTGATCATTTTCCTTCGACTTTCTTGCAAAATCAAAATTACAATTCAATTCTCAGAAATCAACCCAAATTTCCTTCGATTCCCCAGAACAAATTTGAAATTCTGTCATCAATTCGTCAATGGCGTTTCCTGGATCAATTAATCCACTCGAGGTTTCTCTCTCCATCCTTTTTGTATCATTTTCGGCAATTTTTCTAGGGTTTTCACTGTGAAATTCAATGAATTCAATTAACTTAGGGTTTATTTTTTTAATCATTCTGAAAATCAATTTCTTGTATTACTAATTAATTGCAGGTTGGTTTGCGATTGCTACTGAGTCCACCAGGTTCCAACATTGTTGTTCGAACTGCATGGTAAGTTTGCATATTTTCCAGAATTTTGATGTAAGAAATTAAGTTCGTAAATTTGTTGATTGTTGTTAATTTATTTTACATGAATTTTAATAATTTTTTGGGGATGTGTTTATATATTTTGTTTTTTCAGCTGCTCAGTGGGGGTAGTTTTGCCTGTTTATAATACTTTCAAAGCTATTGAAAGGAAGGATCCTGATGAGCAGCAAAGGTGTCTTGTTTACTGGGCAGGTTATCAAATTATCACTTGCTCCTTGTTTTTGGTTTTATCTGTTTCTGTTGGACTTATGTGTTTCATTTTGTTTCATTTTCGGAATATTTGGACTGATTTTTTTTTTTCTATGTATTCATTTTCGACTTCGTTTTCTATTATTTGGTTTGCATTGTTAAAATTTAGAGAGGAACGGGAGAAGGGAGATCGAGGGGTGGAGAGGAAGCTATTTAAGCTAAGGCATTGGGTGTAAAATGAGGCATTTCTTCTCCAATGAAGATAACTCTTTTCCATTCTTGGGAAAGATTTTTCGGCCCAACAAATTGTTTATTTACTCTGTACTTAGCAGACAAAAGCCGCAAAACATAGATCAATTTGAAATCTAGTTTTTGGAAGAGGACACTCTCTTCAATCAAATACCCCCTTCTACCAATATGCCAACAACTTTCATCAAAATGCACCATAGAAGCTTCTGTGAGGTTTAGATCCTTGTTAGTTGACATAGTTTTCTTCCACTTCATTGATCTTTAATCAACTAGTTATCCTGTTTTAATTTACATCTTGGATCCAAGAGCGCTTTAGATGGTTGTTGGTTTCCCAGGTTGCAAGTTAAGCTTCTAGAATTCTAGGTGAATAGTGAATTGGTCACCTAAATCGGCTAAATGTAATAAGCGGAACTGAGTCCTGTTTTCTTTTGTCGCATACTATTCTTCACCTCGTGTGATTGATTTGAAGTACTCAAGTACCTGTATTTGTTAATTGTGAAGCTGGTGAGGGGACCAATTTTAGTATCTCTTGCCTACAGTTGTATTGCTAAGATCTTCAGACTTCAGTTTGGGAGTTGTCTCTGTTACTTATTAAGTGAAACAAGCAGTTGTGAACATTCGAGCTTAGTGACTTATCTTGTAACCAAAAATCGCGTAAATTTTAATTTAGAAAATTGTTTGCTAAAGAGACAAAGGGTTGACATTATGTTCACGCCTGGAATAAGTGAAGGACACTATTAGACTTTGTTCTTTTCACCTTATTTCCACTTATTTCATGAAAAATAAGTTCAGATAAGTTCAGTTAAGTTCAGATAAGTTCAAATGATAAGTTCAGGAAAAATAAGGGTGGAACAAGTATAATTTATAACTAAAATAAGTTTTGATAAGTTCTAATAAGTTTTGATAAGTTCAGTTAAGTTCAGATAAGTTCAGTTCAATAAGTTCAGGAAAAATAAGTGAAAATCAGGTGAATCGAACTCACCCTTAGCCTATTAACCATCTCTTTTTAGAACTAAAAACATGACCCGGTTTTAAATAAAATAGAATGTTTAGCAGGTTATTTTATATTTTGCCAAGGTCAAGCTTGTATGTATGCAAACCCACTGGTATTGTAGTTCTAGGGGCATTGCTGATCATTTGTCTGTTTCAGATTCTCTTAGTTTTATTATTTTAGCCCATAGTCTACGGTGTTTTTTTAATAATATATTTCCCCTTTTTGACAATAACTCTTCTTCATCTGCAGCTTATGGCTCGTTTACTGTAGCTGAAATGATCACTGACAAGTTCATCTATTGGTACCTTTCTTATGCTTGACTTGGTATAACATCAGTACATCACTATATAGCTCTCAGCAGCTTTCTTGTGATTGAATTTGAGCAAGATTGAGAACTTTTATTTTCGTGTATTCATTAATTGCACAACCATTATTGTTTATTTATGCACTTGTTGTTTTAGAGATGTTAAGAAGTTGTGAGTTTCTTGCCATCCTTGGACAAATTTGCTTTGCAGATTAAACAAAGATGTCAGATGGTAAGTGATCTCTTGGCAAAGCATGAGTCATCAACTACAGTGTTGATATCACAGTGATATGCTAGGGTAGAGTCACGACTCACGAGAGGGAACTATGGGCAAAAGTATAAAAAAAAAAAAAGAGGCTCTACCCAGTGGGAAGTTGGGAATCATGGGAAAAACCTATTTACATATAATGAAGTGTAGGAAGGGGCTGCTGGAGCCTTGAGATTTTTACCCAGACAGGTTTACCTTTTCATCTTCTAGATTTGTGCTTATGAAGTGGACTTTTTATAACAGGTAAATCTCCGGTTAGTTGATCTGTGAAGCACATGGATGGTGTAATTATTTAGTGTTGAACTGCTCATTCCCCAGTGTCACAAGATGATTTATGATTATCATTTCCCCTTTTGGGATCTGCAAAATTCATGGGAGAAATGAGTGTATTAGGGTTTGGAATAAATATGGTATGGGAATTATTATTCATGATGATTTAAGGTTTGACTGGAGATGACCTACTTGTTACTCTTCGTGCAAGAGTAGGAGGATTAGTATTGCAAAGGCAGGAGATAAATTTCTACATCTCGTTACATATCAGTATATCACTGTGAATCCCATGATTATTCATCTTAGTTTCCTACTATAAATAAGACTGGAGGTTGAGGAGATGAGGGTGCTGTTGGGCTTTCCTAGTGATGCAAGTGCATGCTAGCTTATTTCCTCTTTTCCAATAAGGCTGTAGGGATAATTAATTGGTTGTAAAATTTCACTTTTTAAGCTTGTGAACTTTGGGAAAAAAGAAGAGAGCTTGAATACTATACTTGAATACTATACTTGAATACTTTGGACAAAAAGAAGAGTTTGAATGCTTTTTTAAGCTTGTGATTATTTTGTGCTCTTTAACCTTTCTTTTGCTCTTCTTATTTCATATTACTTCTGCTTGATTTTTACATTTTTGGAAACTAAAGTGTTCTCTGTTTCATATTTTCAGGTTTCCCCTATACTACCATATGAAGTTTGCTTTTCTTGTCTGGCTTCAACTTCCTTCAACCAATGTAAGCTTCATGCTACGGAGAGCATATGTTGGTAATAAATTTGGAGGAATTTCTTGTGGCTGGCATTATAAACATCTTTTATAATCCATTTTTTGAGAAAGCACCTTATAAAAATTATATTTTTTATGATGGCCTAAAAACCAACTTTCTGGTGAAAGTAAAATCTCTGGTGCTTTGACACGTTTTTCAACATTTTTTCTTCCACTTTCGACACTCACTCCCATACCTTAGCATCTTTTCTCTTTCTTCCCTCCATATTATGTTCCTTTACTCCATTGCACTAAACAAATCTTCTTCTCTCTCTCTCTCTCTCATCTTCTTCTGGTCTTCTTCTCATTCTCATCTTTTTTCTCTCTTACTCTCTAATTAACCTGAAGTTCAAACCAATGGGAAACTAATTACAGTCAATTGTACCTGTACTTCCTTGAACCTAATTTTACAGTTTTGCAATGAGGTTTTCAAGTTTCCAGTTTCAACTCCCTCCCGAATACAAATAGGAAAGGGAAATTGATTGGTGAAAAGAAAAAAGATGAAAGAAGAATAGACTGAATTTTGCTAATCTTGAATTATCTATTTTGGGGAGTAGAATATGAACCCTATTAAACTTTTATCCCAACAAAGTAGTTAAAAAGTGGGAGAAAATAGAGCTCGGGAGAATGTTGATATGAAGAAACTTGAGATGAAGGTTAAAAGAAAATGTGTTGCGATTTGCAAATGGTGACTTAATTTGTCCTTGTATGTATGGTTTTATTCAATTTAAGATTGGGTGGTGGACCTTTAACTGTGAGTGAATCAGGTTGATTATTATATAGAAATAGATGGCTGGCTGGAATTGCTGAATTGAAAAATACGAAGTTATTGTTGGGGTGTGTTTATGACTTTCCAAAGATAATATCTAGTTATTTGGGGTTTTCTGATAATGGTTGAATAAGAACAAATGCAATTACCTTGTGGGACTGTTGGTGATAATGGAGATTAGTGTCTGAATAAAAACTCCAAGTGCTTTGATGTTTGGCCACAGTAAAAGATCAAACGTCTGTGTGAGAGAGATGAAGAAAGAACAGGCAGGAATTTTCTGTGGGAGAGGGGTGGGGTCAATTTAGTCAGCTGGGTGGCACACTTGAGGAAAACATAAGGAAAAAGGAGAGAAAATGTAGCCGACAAGCCGGAAAGTGGGTATCAAAAGGTGCCTTTGAGACAAAGTCGTTGCAAGTTCGTTTTCTGGGGTTTGGAAAGTCAAAGGAGAAAAGGTTGTTGTGGCAAAATGCTTTCAAGGCTATCTTGTCGACCATTTGGCTGGAACGGAATGGTAGAGATTTTAATGGAGTGGCGTCTTGCCGTCTTCCCGTGATGGTGTATGGATAATGTAATTTTGTTAGCGTCATTATGAGCTATTGAGCTGGGGCTCTTGGGCGTTATACAATTGGCGTCTTTGGCAAAAATACAAAGGAATTGGGCTACCTTGTAAACATTTTTTAGCTGTTTCCCCTAGATGATACCTCATCACAATTTGTTCTTACAAAAAAATGTGCCTTGAGGCACTCTGTCATATAAGGTGCTTTCCCACAAAGGAAAAAATAAAATCATAAAAGATGCTTCCTCACAAAATGAAAGATTTAATTGGTGATTTCGGACAAAATTTCCTTAATTTTGTTGTTACTTCTGCTAAACTTTTATGCTCTGGGGTTTTTTACATCTAGATTAATGTCACTGGTTTGGTTCTTCCTTCACTTTTGGAAATTGTTAGAGGGATATGATGTGTTATTGATTTTTGGGTCTTGGAAAAAAGCTAGCATTCATGCATTATTAGTTTGAAAAGGTGCATGTTTTGTGACTTGCGTGAATGACATTTAGTGAAGACGAGATAGAGTGAGAATGTGGTTGCGTGAAGAAAGTTAGAATTACTTTTTGATAAATTTGGTCTTCTTGTATGATTCTAGATTTTCTTAAAATGAGAATGTTGTGTATTTGCATTTTGTTGCCGAATATTTTGTATATAACATTATAGCCTCAGCTTTTGCAAGTTTTTTCCTTGCTGTATGTTCCCCACCTCCAGCAACTGGGTCAAGAGTTTGTTGGTTGTTGTGTGCACTGCCAATAGATTTTTTGATGGGATTAGTTGTTCTAATCATCTTCTATATGACAGGGAGCAACACAGCTGTACGAGAACCACCTGCGTCCTTTCCTATTGAGACATCAAGTTAAACTTGATTACATTGTGGGAATTCTGTATACTGAAATGGTAAGGTTCTTTTTGTTTAGGCATAGTAAATTCTGTAGAACTGCAAATAGAGAGACTCGTTGGATTTACAACTTACCAAAATGTTAATTGTTATGCTGTGTATCATTCTTGTGCTGCTAATTCAAACAAGACAGTTGGTTATCAAGCATCATATTTTACCCCATATTCAATAAAGCATGTGATGTACTTGGCTTTTAAATCATTGATTTGTAGCAAGTTCTTTCCCTTTGATAGTACATTCGATCATCTGGTACGTAGCTAATTATGTTGTCTTTTTAACTTGGTCTGAGATTGGACTCCAAGGAATGTAATTTTTTTTAACCTAGTACTGTGTTTCTTTTGTAATTTTCTCAAATTTGAGTAACTGTAACTGGGAGTTGACAAGTTTTACGCTTGCAGGCTAAATTTGTGTCCATGCACCAAGCAGAACTCAAATTCGTAAGGAGAATCCTTGCCAACATTGTAGAATCAGGTGCATATTTAGGCATTCTTCTTTATCAATTATATACAGTTCCTTTCATTTTACATAAAAAAATCAGTTTCCAAATATATACAGTTCTCATATTTTCTCCCACTTAGTTTTTTACCGTCCTATTTTGCTTTCTTCTCCAGATTACTGCAATGCATTTATCTTTTTCTTTCTCACTTACTTTTTCGGTTCTTGAACAGCAAGTCAGATATTTAGGGGAAGTCCGCGCTCTAACGGAGGTGGTGGTCCTGCTGCTATTGAAGGTCCAGCTGAACAAGAACAACATGAGAATATAGATTTGGAGCATGAAGATTGATTATTACCCCAATGTATTGATTTTTTTTTTTGATTTTTTTTTTTTAATATTTTGCTGCTGATCTTATGCTAAAAGAAAGCGCGAAATCAAGGAACTTAATTAGGTTTAGCTTCAAATCTAGCTTACTGCAGTTTTTGTAAATAGGTGATGTATAGGACCAATAGAGGTAATAGAATGTGTTGAAAACTTGAAATTATTTGTTCCAGTTTGTCAGAAATTCAGAATTATTATTGTGCATTTGCAGCATTTTCCAAGAGAAAAATTATTTAGCCAAAAGGAATAATTTCATATTATTAGGTCTTTTTTCTGTTGTTGTTTTCTGCTTGATATACTTCTTATTATAGTAGTGCATTATTTTTCCTATAATCATTTATTTTGTAAGGGTTTTCATCGAACAACCGGCTGTTTTGTCTGCTCATATATTTACGAGTTAAAAACTCTGTATTACTCAAATCATGTCACAAGATTCAAAAAGGTGTCTTGTGTGTATCATAAGGTACAATCGGTTGTATATAAAAAAATTACCTCATCGTTTTGCATCTCCATAAACGCGAAAGAAACAAGTGGGGCCCACTAAGCAGGCAAGAGCGCCATTATAGGAAAGTGAAATCATTCATCAAAAGCATAATCTAATAGAAAATCAAAGGGAATTGAAGCAAATCAGACAAAAGCTTAAAACCCCTATTCTTTTTGTCCTTTGCATTGCTTTTGCTGATGATTTTAATAAGTATACCCTGTATTACTCAAATCATGTCATTTTACCAAGTTGGAAGATTGACCATCTTCTTGTTGGAATTCCCTAGGAATCGGAATATAGGATCCTATTCTTCCGCTTAACAAACAGGTTAATCCGTAAACTTCACATTTTAGTTACATTTTAGTGGTGATTGTTCCCTTTTTTTAAGCTCTATTTTCGAATTTTAAAGGATAAGATACAAGTTTGTCTTGCAAAATGATAAAGACAAATTTACCCCAACATGATATTATTCCGTACTAGCTAATTAGTCCAACACTATACCACTTCAGTTTAGTATAGATTGTCGCGTATATTTCAAGTAAAATTTCGGATAAATTATTTTTTACTATCTATAAAAATTGAAAATTTGTTTTTTACCACTTAAAAAATATTAAAGCTTGTTTTTTTATCACCTGAAAATGAAAAAAATAGATGAAATATTTATGTATGCTACCTAATTCAATTTTTCTCCAATTGTTTACACTCCTTGTAGTTGTGTGGTTTTCTTTAACTCTTGCACCCTTCTCTATTTACTTCCATTAAATTTTGTTAATTTTGTGAATTAACGGTGGTGAAAAATTATGTAAATTCATGGAAGATAAGGAAGCGGAGGAAGAGAAGAGAGTTAAATACATGAAATCGTGGAGGAATAAAACATATCAGAAATATTACCGTTATTATGGCTCCCCACATAACATTTTCTTTTTATTTTTCCATTTTTCAGGTGGTAAAAAACAATTTATCCTAAAATGTCATAGTCGATTTCAATTTTTAAATTTTCGACCGCTTAGCATGTAGCAAAACCGCGTTACTGGCGAGACAAAAAAGCTCCCGATTTATAAAATCAAAGGAAAATGAGTTACCATTTCTTTCAATTAAATCGAAAATGAAATACCAGCAATAAATCAAGCATACATAACAATTAACAACATACGTAGTAAAAAGTAAGAACAATTCCATTGCAAGAAGAGTTTCCCCATAAGAAGTTTCTAAATTTTCAATCATAGGTCCGTACTACAGTTATTGACAAGAATTAAAAGAGGACATTATTACTAATTTGTCCAAGGAATCCTCCAAGGAAGATGGTTAGGAAAAATCCATATAAATGTGCTGTTTCTGTATAATAACAATAAAAATAGAAAGGGCCCCACTTTGTATTTTTCTAATCTTAATCATAAAATGAACATTTTTATGAAGACATACACATGTAGCTTATTATTTTTGTCATGGATTGTTTCCTTTTTCTTAGTTGGGGGACCTTTCTTTAATAAAGATTAAAGGAAATGGGAATGGCATTCTTGGGCAGGTCTTATACACAGCTTTATGTTCGGGTATTAATTTAGGAATAGCGTTAAAGAGTGAGTATAATTAATTAATTAATTAATTATGCGATAGTTTATAGTTAATACGGTTAATATCGAGTTAATTTCACTTTTAGTTTCTTATATGTAGCCTTCAAAAATTACGGAGTAAAGGATTATATGTGTGACTACGTGTGTAGTTTATACTGTTATACATATCATTTTTAAAAAAAAAATTCAATATATAGTCATTTTTGTTAGGAAAATGTGTCGGTTTTAATTCATAAGAAACTCCCACTCTAAGGTGCTTTATTATGCTCTAAAAATCCCAAAAAAAAGGGGGAAAAAGAGGAGTTTGTATAAGATACAAAAATGGCGGGTCTGAACTAGGCTGGTGAACCGGGCATTTCTCTGCAACTTTGATGGCGGTTTTTCCTTGACCAAAAGGTAAATTTGGGTCTCTTTAATTTTTGATTTTTTCATATGGGGTATTTCTCTAATTTCTTGTTCACATTTCAAAAGAATCAATGGGAAAATGCATTTTACAAAAAAAAAAAACATAGAAAATATAAGAAACCCCTTAGAAAAAACAGTTTCATTTTTCACATTTCTGATTAATCCGGGTTTTTTATTCATCTTGATTTTTGATTTTCAGGAAAGATTGAATCTTTTACTGATATTGTTCATTATTTGTGGAAAATTAGATTCAAAATGTTGGAATTTTCCCGTTTTTATTGGGTTCTCAAGAATATCCCCTTTTTTTTGCATATTTTTTCTTAGGCTGATTTGCTTTTGTTGAATTTTTTCTCTGGGATCTGAATTGGTTTCCCAACAATAATAAATAGTTTATCTGGGATCTGCTAGTATTTTGGTTTAATCTGCTGATTCAAGATGTATCATTGTAATTGTTTCATGTTTGACTGTAGCAGATGTTGCAAATCCCATCTGTTTTGACATTGAGAATCAGTTTCTATGAATCTTTAGATATTGCATAAGGAAGAAATAGTTAAATTTAAATTTGGTTAAAAATGGGGACTATTTATGGCGCAACATGATTGTGGAAGTAATTATTTTAGCGGATTTTCACCAGACAAGCTATATTTTGTGAGTCAATAAGCTGAAGAAAGTACACAATTATTTTAGCGGATTTTCACTAAACAAGCTATATTTTGTATGTGTTCCTAACTGTGGAGCTGTGATGGTATTCTATTTGCAGGTTGAAACTACACATCAAGGAATTCCTCGTTCCATAGTCTCTCATCTTTGCAGAAAATATGAAACTAGAATCCAAAGGTGGCTCGTCGAGTGGTAAATCTAGTCGTAGTAGAGGCAAATTTGCCTCTCGTTTTTGTATGTTCCCCAAGGTGAAATCAGTTGTTACCGGTCCAGGCTCTGCTCCGGTTTACCTAAACGTTTATGACTTAACACCTATCAATGGCTACATGTATTGGGCAGGAGTTGGTATATATCACACTGGTATTGAAGGTTAGCATACCTTTTCTTATAGAGTTATCTGGTTAATTGCGCAAATATTAAGACAAAGGTAGAAAAGTTGACTCGCAAAACATAGTTATCTTGTTGATTAGCTAGTCTTCTTGTTGATTTTTATCAATTTATACAATAAGATTGACAGACATTATCAGTGGACATTTTTATCCTAGGACTATTGTGAAAAGGATGGAATTTAGCTCATGTTTCTTGCCTTTTAAAGCTTATGTTTATTGAAATAATTGATCTCATGATGTTCAGATTATTCATTTGGCAGAACTAGAGGTCGTTTATGTACAATACTTATGTGTTAGTCAATTATAAGCAAATGAAAGGGAAAGTCACTAATAGGTGCCTCACTTTCAATGGGGTTAGTACAAATGGATCCGATAGTATTAGTTGATCCTGAATTTTCTGCTGTTTGACAGTCAATGGCTCAGAATATGCTTTTGGTGCTCATGACTTCCCGACTAGTGGTGTGTTTGAGGTTGAACCTCGGCAATGCCCTGGCTTCAAGTTCAGGAAAGCAATATTCATGGGAACAACATCTCTACAGCCTAGTGAAGTTAGAGAGTTCATGGAGCAACAATCACGAAATTTTCATGGTGATGCTTATCACTTGATTGTCAAGAATTGCAACCATTTCTGCGACGATATCTGTTACAAGTTAACAGGAAAGAGGATTCCTAAATGGGTTAATCGACTTGCTAGAATAGGTATGTAGATTTGGACCCAATGCCTTCCTGAATGGACCTAATTTCTCTGTGTTGTGTTTTATGATGGGATCTCTATTTTAATGTGATCATTTTGATCTATCAAATTGCAATAATCTGATACAATGTTTGTTAATAATGAATGATAGGTTCAGTTTGCAACTGCATACTTCCAGAAAGTCTAAAGGCCTCTACTATTCCAGAACCCCATCTTGAAGTATATGAAAGCGACAAGAAGCACCTACGACCCTTCAGTTGCTTTTCATCCTTCTCAATGTCTCAGAAGGAAGAATCAATTTCTTCCTTGTTTTTACATTCACACTATATGGGATGTCTACCACCTTGGGATTCAAAAAGTAGGACAAAATCTGGGATTTTTGAAGAGGAAGACTGATAAGAAAAAGAACTCTTTTTTCTTCTTCTTTTCCAACCAGTTCAAGGATTTAGAGGCGTTTAGTGAACAGTATCATTTATGTTTATTGTGCATAGATCTTAGGGGGTGAGTGTACATGTGTTGTCTCGCCATTTTGATTCAATTACAGTAGTTGATTTACTGTTGTACAAGAGGACTTAAGTGTTGTCCTTGCAAATGTCTGTTTCAGTGTTAGTGCTTTTTGATTCATAAATGGGTTCTTTAGTTCTTGCATCTTAGTTCTATCCTCTTGAGCTCGAACACCAATCTTATTGTAAAGGATAGGTCTTCCTCGGATTGTTTAATCAAAGGTTGTTTTTCGATAGTTTTATGTCTTGAATTATTATGAAAATTCACATCAAAATAGGCAACTCTTGCGATGATTTTAAACCAAAATCATTTTAAGTTTTAAATTAATATTTTTATTGAATAATTGATATCGATGATTTATAGTTTTTCAACCAAAATATGGGATTCCTTTGTTCAAAATCCAAGGATTCTATAGAAATGATAAATACGCTAAATATCTTGAAGTAAAACAAAGAGATTTTGTGGATTGATATCGAAGGAGAATGCAGAGGCAACTTATCTTAAATGTCCACCTTGAAGTGATGCTTATATACAAATACAAATACAAAGACAAATGAGTGTTCCTTTATTCCCCTATCTAGAATCTTCATCACACAACCAAGCTAGATTGCTCAAGAGTTCTCTGAAACACTCTAGAAACTTTCGGGCCCAATTGCTACTTAGAGCAACTCCAATGGTGGGCTATAAGGTGATGTAGCTAAGTTTGCCACATCATATTTCTAGCTACAATTAATTTAAGCTACAAATTTTCACATTGGTGAGCTACAATCCCTTGTAGCTCCCTATAATATTTAACTCTATTTTTCAACCATAGAAGTTGCTCTTACTGTGTGCTGCATATTGGGCCTTAGCAGGCCTGATCTATGAAATCCGACCCAACCATCATCTTTAATAGTTCAAAACTGATGGGATCTAAAAGCTACAGTCGAAACGAACATCGTTTGTCCCAATAAATGGCCCATGCGACAGTGAGAGAGACGACCCATGACAACTAGGTCTTAAAGATGCTTCACAAAGTAATAGGGTTCATCAAAGTTTTGAAGAAACATCTCACCCAATCTTAGGTTGTATTCAGTATGGAGAACAACTATGGGCTATATGGAAGTGAATTGGAGTCGATCGTGGTTTCCAACTCTCCATCAACGGTTAGACGAGTTGTTTACGGGTTGAAAATTTCAACCTAACTCAACCTATTTAATTAAACGGATTAGATTAGGTTGACCCATTTAATTAAACGAGTTAAAAATCTTGACCCATTTAATTAAACAGGTTAAAAAACTTAACCCAATACTTTATTATCAAGTTGGGTTGGTATATTAGGTCAGTTTTTGCCAGCTCTACACGGACTTAATCAACAGCATACTGATTCACATATCAAAGGTCGGACAAAGCTCTGTAGCAGGCACATATTCAGCAAAAAGGTCTGTCAATCAATATCAACAACAATGCAGAAACCAACTATAATCTACCTAACAGCAATAACGATGATGAACAAAGAAAGACCCTGTGAGGTTTGACCACTGGAGTCCAGAATTAGTCTGCACATAAATGTGTAAAACTCGCACGATCAAACATATTTAATAATCTCCTCTTCACAAAGATGAAATTTGTTCTCCCCCCATTAGTACATACGACGGAGGAGGCAAAAGAAATACTAAAAATGTATGTCTGCATAATTAGTGTTAAACCAATGTTTTGGCATCAGAGGAAACCATGAAATTAAAAGCCCATTTTGGCTAAATTCTTGTTGCAACACAAAATACACCAATCATCATCAAATACACTCCTACCGAAACTGGTACAGATTTTAAGATATAGTAGTATCCAAGAATTCAATCGGCACCCTTTTGCATCCAAGTTTACAGCTTCATACCTCTCAAGAAACACACCTCGGGAAGAAGGTTTGACCCACGTAACCCCCAGCTATAGCTCTTCTCACATTGGACTCGAACATTTTAGGATTATCCCTCAATACAGCAGCGGCATCATGATTTAAAGGGTCTTCATAGTTTGGTTGCTGCAAACAAAAAAAAAATTATAAAAAAATCCTACTATAATGCAATGCATGAATCAATTAAGAACAAATTTCTAAATAAAGGGAAATGTTAGTACCGTGTAGAGGTGATACAACCCATAGATGACAGTGTTTACGTTCAAAACAGGTTTCCAGTCTTCTCTTAGTATGTTAAGACAGACATTACCTTCCAAGTCGATGTTGGGATGGTATACCTACAGACGCGTCGTACAAAAAGTGAGAACAAAATTGTAATAATAATCCAGAAATGCACATAAGAAATAAATGAGTTGTCATATTATGTAACATGAGACACGCTTTCATGCAGAATAGTTCTACTTACCTTTGTTTTGCACTTGACTTTGGGAGGCTCGTGAGGATATACAGATGGAACTTGGAAGGTAAACACAAATGTGCCGCCTCTGCAATCAAAATTTCCCATAGAATATCAGTACACTATGCCAATTAGAATTTTTTTTTATTATTATTTTAAAAAAAACAAACAAACAAGGACTGCATATGGAGAATAACCAAATAGAAATATAAATGAAGTTCATAGACCAAATAGAAATATTATTTCGACCAAATTCCATACTTTCCCTACTCCACATGGCCATAACAAACGTTGTGAAGCAGGCACTAAACACTAGTAGGCAATATCCTATGAGTTATGACTGGTATTAAGAGAAGATGTCAGTTGTGACGAAGATGAGCTTATTGATCTTTTATAAGTAAGTTACTTCTAAATACTATAATGCTAATTCAAATAGAAAGTTACTTACAATACTTACAATAGTCTATGAGTTATGACTGGTATTAAGAGAAGATGTCAGTTGTTGACGTGTTTTAGTAAAAGAGACACTTACAGATAATATCCCTCGTCAGGACGGATGGTAACTTCAAAATTCATCAGCTCATCCTTTCCATTGGGAAATGATATGGTACATGACTTTGGCAGGTTCAGTTCACTGATATCTAGAAAATGTCAAAATTGTAGAACCACGATAAGTTAACAGAAAAGATCGCCATAACGTGAGGCTAAATAATACATGATTGAACATACGTCTCATAAAAAGCTTTAATCTCCACAGTCCACAATGCAGGGTTAGTAGCTTATACCCGGGATCAAATGTAACAAATGAGATATTTATAAATTGCAACATGACATTATTCTAATTAAGGATATAGTGTGTCTTTCATTAAACAGAAAGGTAATTTCATAACAAGGAACAGGCAAAATATTGTGACAGAAAGTGTGAAGGTACTTGCAAGTTGCAACCACTTTCAACAAATCATGAAGTTAAATGGTCACCAACAAAAATGTGCCTAAGAAAAAAAAAACAAGTGTTTCTGGTAAGGACAGAGCTACTGAGGTACAAGAATCACACCCACCCCACTCAATACACAACACACACAAGAGAAAGAGCGAGAGGAAAACCCTTGATCCCAATCCCTTGCATAAAACTACAAATACATGCTCATATGCATATATCGAATCAAGGGTTATCGAACAATAGGCTGAATGGGATGAGGAACCCATATCAATCAAGAATCTCCTGCTTAGATAGTGAACAAGGGTAAGTGGGTCTCATTCATAGTGTGGTTACCTATAATTAAATAGGTTTGACATATATATAGGCTGTATTGTTGTGAGTAACACAAAAGGGGAGGGATCCTGATTTTTGTGCCAGAACTTCGGCAATTTTATTATACAACCGGTTGTACCTTTGTTGTAACCTTGATTGGCTTTATCACAAGGCCAAGACTACACCACCATCAAATATTCAAATATGATTATATGAGTACCAGCAGTAGCTTTCAGAAAATAATACCTTTATGAAGACGTAATTCTCCAGCTGTTTGCTTCTTGACATGCGGCTTTCCATTAAGATTTTCAGCATTTTCCCTTTGTTTGGCTTTCACTTTGAACAAATTAATCATATTTCCTGAACATGAAAAGGAAAAGATTGAACAACAAAATTCAAAAATTGGCAACATGATCAAAAAAAACCGACAATTAGGGTCAAGTTCATCAATTCCCAAATCAAACACAAATTCCAAGCTAAACCCACAACCAAAAATTATAAACCCAGAAAAACCCAGAAAGCGATTCATCAAACAACAAACAAAATTCCAAAAACCAATACTATAATCAGCTATACTGCAGAAAAGATCGCAAATTTAATACGCCAAAAAGACAAAAATTAATCCAGACCAAAGTTCATTAAAAAAAGTCGAATCTTCTATGATTGATGAACAAAAGTAATTAAATTACATGGAATAGATAATTCTACCTGCTGTGACGAAGATTCTAGAAAATACGAAAGAGGCGAAGAAAGAGAGAGAAAGTGAGTGAAACGAAGGAAGAGAAAGTGAGAATATATGAAGGAAAAATTGGAGAGAGATCTAAAGAAAGGGAAATTCTATTCAGAGAAGGCTTGGGATTATTTATTTACCTTTTTTTTAATTATTTATTTTACAATTTAGGAATTAAGAGTAATTTTGTAGACTGATTCTGAAATAGAAGAAAAATAAATTAATAAAAGTATTTTCTTTTGTCTTTTTTTTTATTTGCCTTTTCTCTTTTCTTGAATTTCAACGCTATGATAAATAATCATTGTGAATTTGTCATCCACATCCAACGAATATTGGGTCCTTTTTTATTCATGTTTTTGTCCTCTACAAGTCTAGGTTATCTACTTATCTAGTCTTCTTTTGAAATAATTGAAATGGCAAACAAGTTTTATAAATAGCTTTGTTATACTCAATTGATGGTGCATTATATCAATTGTACGTTGGTTAAGTGGCGATTAAGGTTGAAATTAGTAGGAAGGATCTGTGTTCAATCCCCCCGCAACAACAATTAGGAGGGGACTGTAATATATTCACTCGAAACTCGCCCGGAACCAAATTAGCCCTGAGGGTGAATCGGGTGGTACACCCAAAAAAAAAGTTTTCTTTTGAAATAATTGAAATGGCAAACAAGTTTTGTAAGTAGTCTTCTTACACCCAATTGATAGTGCATTATTAATAAGTTAATCAAATCATTCTCAATATCCTTTCTATTATAAACCCTATCACTTATTCGTCCACAATATATTAATTGCTTATCATTAATTTCATGTATGTATTGTAAGTAACCTTTTATTTGAATTAGCAATGCGGTGTCTATGAGTAACTTATTTATAAAAGATTAATAATCGCAAAATTTATGTATTGTTGTTGAACGTCATTTAAATGTATGTACAATTAATGGTATCGCGCGTCACATGTAAGAACTTGTAGGCTTGTATGCTTTTGAGTGTTGCAGTGTGCTTAGTTTTGAAGTAGTGTTTGACAAAAAGAACTACTCCGTAACAAAATTTAATTCCTTTTGTTTAAGCAACATTGTTACCAAATTCGCCACTAGTCGACAATTAACAACTACACTAATTACGACTAACATTTACTCCTACATATCAACAAATTTGCCGATCAAATATTTTAATACATGAACTCGAGGCTACCTAGTCGAAAGTAGAATAATGAATCAAAATTTTAGTTCCCAAAATTATACATACATTTTGGTCGAAATCACATTTTGAAAAAATTAAATAAAACAACTTTCACACTAAAAATATGATGAAACAAATTGAAAAAAAGATTATAGAAAAATTGCTCCAAACCACCAACTAAAACTCCAATCTCCCCAGAACAAGTGAGGAAAAGTAAACAGAAGTAAACGTTAACCTGTGTGTTCGTGAGATCCTAAACCCCTTTTTTCTAGCAGCAGGAGTTGCAGAAAAATGGCGAAAATCATCACAATCTTAACAATTCTTCTTCTGAATCTAACACATTCTCTCTCATTCTCACCAGAAAACCCTACAAATCGTAGAATTCTAGTTCTACTCGACGATTTCGCCATTAAGTCATCTCACTCTCTCTTCTTCGATTCCCTTCGTTCGCGTGGTTATCAGCTCGAATTCAAGCTCGCCGATGATTCTCAACTCGCTTTGCAGCGTTATGGACAGTTTTTGTATGACGGTCTCATCATCTTCGCTCCTTACATCGATCGTAATATCTTCAACTTTTGAACAATGTTTGTTTTTTTATTTTTTTATTGCCATTTTGATTGATTTGTGTGATTTTTGGCAATTTTGAAGGTTTTGGAGGTTCGATTAATCAGGCTTCGGTGCTTGAATTTGTTGATTCTGGACGTGATTTGATTGTTGCGGTTGATGTGAATTCGTCTGATTTGATTCGCGAGATTGCGACAGAATGTGGTGTTGAATTTGAGGATGTGAGCTTCTTTCTTAATTAATTGCCCTTTTTTTGATAAATGTGTGTTAATTAGATGCTGTATGTGTGTATTAGTGTTTAGTATCCTGAAAAAGGTTCACATTTTAGAATTCACAGTTTTGTTCTGTTGTTAATTGAACTATTTTTTTGATGATGTACAGTATATCTTTTTGTTATGTATATATATAATGTAGTACATCGGAGTTTTCTTGTGGTATTCTGTTGTAATTCGAGGAAAAGAGAAAGTGTATACATTGTATGAATTCAGAAAGTCATTTATGATCATAGTATTCTCTTATCAACGGACAAATGCCAAATGATTTGCAGGAACTGTTTTTAGTACGATCTAAATTTTACGTTCTTCTTTTGCCATTTTATCGTGTAAGCACATTGATGAGCTTTCCGCTATCCTTTTGAACCTACAAATAAGCGAGTGCGTCTTGTTTTGTGTGCTGTGTTTTTGTTTATCGAGCAATCTACCACTTTCTTCCTGATTTGATTTTTGTATGCTGTAGGATCCTGCGGCTATGGCTATAGATCACACAAGCTATGCGTTGTCAGAATTTGAAGGTGACCATACCCTGATTGCCAGTGATGACTTTATCGGATCAGATGTCATCTTAGGGACCAAGAAAATTGAGGTAAGTCAATTCCAGTCTTGTTGATCTGTTTAACATTGTATATCATCTTAAATATCTCTGGTTAAGACTTATACATCTGCATTTAATGATTTTGGGAGGGCAATTGTATGTGCAGCGTCTGATTGTGCTCTTGGAGGGTCATCTATGTGTCTGTAATTCTGTATTACTGTATATAGTGTTTTGCTTCTCTTGTTTCTATTAACTACTAATAGTAATATTCAGTAGTTAACTTGTACTGGTACTGTGTTGCCTAACATTTCAAGAATTATTGCTTGAAATTTACGTTGCTTTAAAGTTTAAACTATACTTATTTCACGACTTTCTATGATGTACATTCTGTTTTCATAAATGATCTGGAATTATGTTATCAATGAGTGATGGGTAATTCTAACATGAATGTGCTCCAGGCTCCAGTTCTTTTTCAGGGGATTGGTCATTCAGTAAATCCTTCTAACAGCCTCGTAAGTAATGCCCTATTGACCATGTATTACTGAAAAATGTGTTTAACGTTTTATTTTTAGAGTTATTGTCTTATCTTATTGTCTCTGCAACCCCGTAGGTGTTGCAAGTTCTCTCCGCTTCACCATCTGCCTATTCCGCAAATCCTATGTCCAAGTTATCTAGTGCCCCGACACTTACTGGACCCAGAATATCATTAGTTTCAGTCGTGCAGGTATTTCATTATTCTTAGCTCTTCTGATTTTCCTAAAAGATAAGCTATATAAGTATTATCTAGTTACTGCAAGACCATGCTCGTTTGTCGTGGACTGTGATAGCTGCTTGTCATTTGATCTTACTTGTACTGCAGGCAAGAAACAACGCTCGTGTTCTGATCTCAGGCTCACTAAAACTTTTCAGTGACCGGTAAACTTGTCTGCCTCTATAAAATAACTTTATGTCTCTGTTCTCTTTGTTATTGGAGTTTACATTTATTGATTTTTATATTATTGAATCCTGTTTCCTTGTTCAGATTTTTAAGATCAGGAGTGCAAAAGGCTGGGAGCTCGACCAGGTAAATACTAACAGAGCCTCAACTTGGAATTTTCTGTTTTTAGAGCATTTCATTTGGAGAGAACATTACAACTTTCTTGTCATTGGTTCAATCAGTTGCTCTGCTGATCAGTAACAGTTTTAACCTCCAAAATTAACTCGTAAATCTTACTTAAGGTTTCCGGTAATGATGCTGAAATTAGGGTCTTGCTTTCTCAGATGTGAAAGTTAGAATTCAGAGGAAAGATACTAGAAGATCCTAAACTGAATTAGCTCTAATAAGAATACACAAGAACTGATCCCCAAAATAAGATCTATTGTTGTCCAAGATGCATGAATGTCTTTTTTTCTGGTTTGGTTTCTGGATATAGTACTTTTGCTGTTTGTGCCTATTACATTTGGGCTTGTTGCAAGATCACTTCTTGTTGATCTGAATCCTTGTAAACATCTATGTAGTACTTCCTCTTTCATGAACTGAATGGTTTCTGTGTGGACCATTTACTTCTTTTTATCAGAATGTTTCCCCATCTTTGGGCCCAAGTGCTAATCGAATATTTAATGCAAGATTCTTCTCAGTGGTTCTGTGTGATATGCTGGCATTGCTTTTATCATTGGACAAATAGAGTGCTGATTTAGGCCTCTCTGAGTTTTGCTATCACATTCATCTTCATATATCTTTCGCCTGCATGTAAGTGATAGGATCTGAATTTGTTCTAAAAAAGATTAGGAAACATTGACACTATAGAGTCCCCACTATGTCTCAACTTCTTTAAGCAGTCCCAACTATTGATTAACTCATAATAGTCCCACCTTTGGAGTTGTCTTCTCAAATCGGTCCCGCTTCACATACAATCTGTTGAGGAGGTGATTTTTTTTTTGCACTTATATTTTCTCTCTCCGTTTCCCATAGCACATAAGGCCATGACCACCCCTTTTCTTGTTGCAGACTTGCAGCCCCCCTCCCAAGCAACCACCATCCTCACAAGTTAACAGCCATCACAAGCACTTTCCTTTAAATCCCAAGAACCACAGGCACCAGCCACCAGCCACCACCCCTGCCATTTACACTATCATCCTCTTCCTTCACCACTCCCTCAAACCTCAATCACCGTATGTCTCTGCCACGTCATTGAATATGAGATTATTTTGACTCAAAATATCCATAGATTCACATCAAATTGAACATTAACTCTTAATCTCTTATTTCATCATGTCGCACAAAATCACATTATTTATTCTTCCTTTTTCATTTATTTTTTTCACGGAGGATGCTCATATCTTGAGTTTCATTAAACAATATGGACGGCCACTACAGGAAGCTCATATATTTGATGGGCTGGTAAGCCAATTAAATGACTGCAAATTAGGGAAATTGCCCACCAAAAATAGACGTTAATTTGACTAGAAGCTATCGGTCTTTTCTAGTTTTACTTTCTCATATATGTTCTCTGTTTAACTTTCTTGATCCATCTTGTTTTGCATATGTGCAAGCATATCTTCTGATAAGTACATACCTACTTCCTTGGAATATGGTTCTGAAGAGGATAGTTTCATTCTGTCATTTGTATAATGAGAAGACGTGCTTCTTGTGATAACAGATATGACAAATCTGGCAATGAGCAGTTTGTGACTGAACTTAGCAAATGGATTTTCCATGAAAGAGGTCATCTTAAGGTGTGCCACCATTTTCTAGCTATTTATGTTAATTCCATTTTCTTATCTTAATATCATCTACACTATAGAAAGTAAGAAGATATCTTTTTTTTGAGTCAATTATATGTTAAATGTAAGCTTCTGGACTATGACTACTTACTAGACCCTTGCCTTTACAGGCTGTAAATGTAAGACACCACAAGGCTGGACAAACAGATGAACCTGCACTATACCGGATCACTGATGACCTGGTAATTTGTTTTTGCGTCATATTCTACCTGTTCTTCAATCTTCTATTCGGAAAATGCAAACAACTGAATATGTTTTCTGTTACTGCTTGTATGTGTCAAGGAATATTCTGTTGAGATTTATGAATGGTCTGGAGTGAGCTGGGAGCCATATGTAGCCAATGATGTTCAAGTACAATTCTATATGATGAGCCCGTATGTGCTAAAGACGTTATCAACTGATGAAAAGGTACTTATCTCGATTTCTATCATGCTCGTGTGTGAACTTCATTTTTTTCTTAGTAAATTGTCACCAACTTACCACTGTTTTGCAGGGTCTTTATTACACTTCATTCAAAGTGCCAGATGCATATGGTGTTTTCCAGTTCAAGATTGAGTACCAGAGGCTTGGATATACAAGCCTATCTCTAGCGAAGCAGGTATCTAATATTACTACTCCCTCTGTCCCATATTTATAGTCCCGTTTGACCAAAAACACGGGTTTTAAGAAAAATGGAATATAGTACATGGAAAAGTGGAATAAAGTACAAATGATCATTGAGTTGCATGGAAAAGTACATGAGAAAGAGAATATAGTACATAGGAAAGTAGAATATAGTACATGGGTGGGGTTTTCAACGTATTTTTAATTAATATAGTACATGAGAAAGTGGGAACCTTATTAGCCAAAATTAGAAACAATATTATAATTTTGGGACGGAGCGAGTAGTATTGAATTCATTATGTGCCAAAACCTTTTCTGTGTTAGAACTTGGTAGTCTTGTTTTAGTACGCTGTATGTCAAAATATTCAGTCTCCGGGACTTATCAGAATTCAGATCTGCTCATTTTAAACATTTCACGTCCTCCGGACAGCCGTCCATTTCACTGTGGTCTGATTGTTTCTTTCTTTGATTGCAGATTCCTGTACGACATTTCAGACACAATGAATTTGAGAGATTTTTAACAGCAGCATATCCCTATTATGGATCATGTTTTTCAATGGTACAATATACTCTTAACAATGATCGTTTGTTTTTGCACTGGGTTTTGTTTATGAGATTATGAAACTTTTACGAAGATTGTTTGTTGTAGATTAATTTCATTTTCTTTTCCCTTGATGCAGATGGTTGGCTTCTTCGCCTTTGCGCTTGTCCATCTCTATAGCAAGTAGAAGGAACATGATTGATTTGGTTGGCAACTTTCATCCAAAGTTCATGTTCTTATTTGTAGTCCTAGTACACAAATTTTGCTAGTTAACTGTCAATGAGATTTTGATAAATTGATAATTGCCTCATATATCAGTTTATTCCTTTTAGAATAGATGAATTTGCGGCATTAGTTTGCTTGGATTACCATTCTCAGTTCCTTTCTTGCTATATTAACTTGTTCTCATTCGGTCATTCCTTCTAACAAATTAAGATAGCATTTTGAGAGGGTAGTTTGGTAATAAAGTTTAATCCGATGCATAAACATAAATAGGTTTCTGAAGAGCAATAGTTTCGTTAATAATTTTAAGTTTTTCTTCTCATATAAATACAGTGGAATAAGATCTTTTCTTCACATATAAATACAGTGGAATAAGCTCTTTTCTGCACATATAAATACAGTGAAATTTGAACTGACGTTAAAACCCCTCTCTGACTCAAATTCCTTTTCTTTTAGCTAGGGGCTGTAATCTTCCACTGGTGAATGATTTTGGTAATCCCCTAACTTTTTTCTTTGGTAGGGGGTTGTCAATAATTTGTCATCCAAGGAGTACCACTTTTGGTTATGGTAACTGGTAAGTCCCAATTTCTTGTTTATGTTTTTTCCCCTATAATTTGAGCCTTGTCACGTTTTGTCCCATATTTCGATGGGTTTTCGCTAGGTGTGTCAATTCGGACAAACGGAACGGGCTTGGGTCGGGTTTATCGGTGTGGGTTGAAACAAGTTCGTTTTGCTTACAGATTTGGTCTTGTTCGAAAGTCAGCGGGTCGGGTTGATTAAGTAGGGGTACACGTAGACTTGTCAAAAATCGACCCGGCCCGAAAACTGAGTCGAACCCGACCCGAAAATATCGAGTCTTGAACAAGATTTGTGACCCGTAACCCGATTTTTATCCGAACCCAAGCAATCCGAAAAGTAATGGGACAAAACCCGACCAAACCCGTTTTTGACCCGACCGATTGAAAATGATTGTATTTATAGTAAATTAGTAATAAATGAGATTATGAGGAATTTCAAGCATAGTAATCACATTGATTTTATTATTGTTGGGTGTAATATGATTTTAATTTAAATTACACGTCATTTAATGATTGAATTTGACTAAATATAAACTTGTGTAGGAAAATTTATGATTTTGTGCTCGTATTTGATATATATATTACCTAAATTAATGAAAATATAATACTCGTTTTAAAATCTCTTAAACCGTTGGGCCACCCGAAATTTCTAGATCTTGAACAAGCATTTGTAAAACCGAACCCGAAAGTGACCGATCCAATTTAACCCGAACCCAAAAACAATTTTTTATAACCCGATCCGAACGACACGTTTGACGGGTCTAAGTAGGGGTTTATATCGGGTTGGTCTCATATTGAATCGGATTATAATCGGGTCAGGTTGTAAACGGGTTTAGCCGGATTATAATAGGTCTGTATCATGTCATTTTATCGGATAACAGTATGAAATGACTTGAGTTTAACAGGTTTAGTCGAGTTACATCGGGTTCAGGTTCATATCGATTTGAGTTCTTATCATTTTGGTTCTTATCGGTTTGGGTTCATACAGTGTGGATAAATCAGTAGTGAGTTGTACTCCGAGTCAGGTCATTCCAGTCCCAAATTATAAAATCACAATTAAAATAAAAGAAATTCAATACGTTTATAAATTATAATATTGAGGCCTTTAGGAGACAAGGACGATAACTAACCTTTAAAAATATTAAAAATTTAAGATCAATAGCGGGATTAAACGGGTTACAGTTGTAAACTAGTATAGTACCCGTGCGATGCACGATTTATGATATGAATATTGAATTTGCATATCTAAACTTTTACTAAACTATAGTTATAGGCAATTATCATCAAAATAGAGCTTATAGATAATATTATTATTGAAACTAATGATGAATAGATCTGTTATTGCCTCATTCCTTGTCTTATTTATTTAACAAACTCAAAAAAAAAATTAAAAAAATAATAAGGGTACATAGATAAATTTATGCTTTTCCCCTTTCATAACCCATGTCAAACATAAAGTTATTCCCATCTGCTCTTTACTTCGATAGTCATACCCACTTAATACTCCCCTACCATCTACTCCCTTTGTTCCATAATGTTCCTCACTTTTCCATTATGCGCGATATCCAATGCACTACACTACAACAATTTACTAGTCTAGCGGCATTTATCTAGCGGCATTTATGTTAAATGTCACTATAATACGTCTTTAGGCGGCATATCTAGTGGCATTTCTTAAAAATGCCAGTAAAAGCCCAAATTTTCTTTGGCGGTGTATTAGCCCACTAGGCGCGGTGATTTGGACCAATTTAGTTTTATCCGCGCTTCGATTTTTTCCAACCCAAAGAAACCCTCACATAACTCCAAAAACAGAACTCAAACCCTCGCCTCCAACATTTTCTCTCTCATCTACAATTCTCACTACTCAAATATTGATGCAATTCTCTACCAACAGCTTTGAAATTCTTTATTTTCATTACAAAATTGGAGATTCTTGCTAAAAATACAAGAATTGAGGTGGAATTTGACCCGGTGGCTGCAACGGTGGTGGCGGCATCAAGGGTTTGATTGGTTAGGCGTTAGTGCTTCTTCGATCGAACGGGTAAGTCGACTTGTTAAGGAATAATCAAAGATCTATTTTCTTTTCTTTTAATTTGGTATAAGAGTTTAAGTTTATGGGCTTGATTTTTGTACTATCTTTAATCTTTGAAAATTGCAGATGAAAATTGGTCTAATGCTTTAGTTACGTCAGATTTGATTTCATTTAGTTTGCATTATGTAATCTCTGACTTTGCTTAGCTTCCATTTTATTTTCGCCTTGTTATGGACTTATGGTAATTGGTAATTGGTAATTAGTTTAATTCTTGTAGATGTTCTTGTTTCTTAGAGCCTTATTGCTGGTTAAGGTAATACTCGCACTTGTTTATCTGGTTCATAATTTGATTGCAATTTACTTGCTTGTCTTTCTTAATTTGACAACATACTTGCAGATTATGTTAACGTGATCTGGGACAAAGGAGTATTTAATCTCCTTTACCTATTAGAATATCACTGTGTATTTTAGCTTCTTTTTTTTATCGTCTATTATCCCCTCTTATCTGGTTACTTGGTTCAGATGGCATAACAATTCTCAAAGAGTCAAGGGACAAACTATTTCCTTGAATAATTGCACTTTTATGTTAATTATGATTGAAGAATTTATTTCATTCATTACATTATGTTCTCTTGATAATAGAAAGACAAATAGAGATTTTGGAGATTTACATAATTGGGTTGAATTCCCCTTCTTCTTTACCATCCAACATGTCAGCTATATACTATCTTAGTAATTTTGGAGGATTTTCGTTTGTTTAGTGAGGGATTAGGTAGCAATTGGACCACTAAAGATACCCTTATTAGTTAGAAAGTTAATTACGATATAATTAATGCTAAATATCTTGCTATTCTTCAAATATGCAAGTGTCCACTATGTTTTGACTTGAGTGGAAGAAAAACCGAGAAGTAGAGTAACTAGAGATAATGTTGTTTAATGTAAATTAGTTTGATTACTATATTTATAACTCTTTGTTCTTTATTCATCTCAGCTTATGTTTTAATACTAAGTTAACTATTATTTGAGTTCATTGATTTGCATACAAATTCAATGGGAAGACGAAAGAGGCTTCTAACATTGACTCTTCATTCCCATGAAGCTGATGATACTCAGGGAGCTACTGGCAATATTGTGAACACTCGAACAAATATGAGTCCTCCATCAATAAGCCTAGAAGAACTAGAAGATCAAATGATTGATGGGAGTTTAGAGAATTGTTAAAGGCATTGTTGCTAGGTAGAAGAGTTCATGATTTCAGTACTTAGTACCTAGTGAACAGGTACTTATAATTTATAAGTATTTGAATACGTATTTTAAATTTTACCATTATAATGTTTCATAATAGGATCTTTGCTTTTCAGGTTATTTTTTTTATCAAGTGGGGTGAACTTGTCTATTATTTGTGAAGCTTGATGCTGATTGTTGCTGGTTTTGGAAGTTGTGAAGAGCCTAAATAGCCTTTGAATTGTGAAGCTTAATGCTGATTTTTGCTGATTTTGGAAGTTGTGAAGAGCCTAAATAGCCTTTCAAATGGGTATTTGCATCATGTGTAGTTAGTTTTGAAGTAGTTCGAAGTATGAATTTGAAGTTCAACAACAAGAAAGATGTAACAAGTTTTTGGTGGTACCTTGGATGATGATGTAACAACAATTATTCATATCTATTAAATATATAATGATCTCCCTAATATTATACATTTGTGTATTGTTGTGATGGAAGTGAAATATGAAGATTTAAAGTATTCTAGAAGAAATTGTTTTGAAATAATCAAGCAGGAGCATGTGATATAATCTGTATATTTAATACAGGATTATTTTTTTATAAAAAAAAGACCTTTAGTGGCATATATTCGACCCTTTACCAGCGAATCAAATAAATCCCGCTAGATGTTCTCCCGACATTGGATCTAGCGGCACATAGGTAAAAGCTGCTAAAGGTTTTAGTGGCATTTTTAAATGCCGCCTAAGAGCAAAAAAAATGCCGCTAAAGCCCTGTTTTGTTGTAGTGCTACTTTGACCGTTAATAATTTCAATTTCGTAATAGTAAAAATTATAAAAAGTTGATATTTAGAAAATTTATATTGATACGAATCCAATGATATCCCACAAGTTAACATTTATACTCTTAATTATACTATTAATTATGGTCAAAGTTTTTTAACTTTGACCATATGAATAGTAAACATGAGAAACATTATGGAACAGAGGGAGTACATCATTAGCCGATCATTTAATACCCACTCCACCATATACCTTGTTCAGCTAAAGATAACTTTAAAGTGGGGTGGGTTGGTCTCTCAACACATGTACCTGCCTAAAATTTTCATCCCCATACTCGTCACCACAATAGGTATGATACTCATCTCCGTCTTAATCCCCATCTCGCGGGCGGAAAATAAAGTTAACTCTGCTTCATCACCCGTCCGTGTATCCACACCCGCCTCAAACCAAGCCCTAGACAACTGAACTCGACATTATTTTTTATAACAAAGTTTTGACTTTTAAAACTTCAAGAGTATTTTCATCCCCATTCATTACATGTGTCAAACCTTGCCGATCGACAATATTTTTTTGGTAAGAGTGTTTTTAATTTTAAAACTCTTTTCACAATTTGATTGTCTGATTACACAATACTTTGGACACATATACCTTATATATATTCTCAAATTAAAATTAATGATGGATAAATTTTTTATTACCCCATTTGGTGTCTTATTTATTAAAAAAAGGAAAAACAAATAAGGGTACATAAACAAAATTATTTCATCTATTCAACACATGTGTCAATCATAGTGTTTCTCATCCACCTTTCACTTCGATAGTCACACCTATTTAAGCATTTTATATTTACATCATTACCCGATCACTTAACACCTACTCACTATTTTCTTTATTCATCTAGTCATGATTTTGAGGTTGGTCGGTGTATCCGTACTTGTACTCGTCTAAAATTCTCATCCATATCCCTGTCACTCACAGTAGGAAAGATACTCACCCCTGTCAATCTCCTTATTACCCATCAAATAATCAAATACAAATAAACTAATAATATAAAATGAAACTATAAAATTCTTAAAATTGTTTTCCATTTGAAAGATTTAGGAACTATTAAATAAAAGGATACGTAGAAATTTAAAATTCGAGAAAGAAAAAAATACAAAGTTATTAAACAACTTTTTATTCAATGAGCATATTTTACACAACATTGATAAATGCTTCTTCAAATATTAAAGCAAAGGTAAATATTCGTTATACATATCCACAGTCAATATAAGACACATACTTTAAATTAAAATGGACAATACATGCAATTGGTCATTAATAAATGTAAGTTCAATATTTTAATGCATGCTAAGAGATGTTAAAATATTTTAAATAATTAAAAAGATGTTTTGGCCAACCTAGTTAAATTTTTTTTTCATTATTTTAAACATATTATTGTCATATTGTAAATATATTATTGTGATATTGAAGTAGATTCTTAGTATATTTTTTTAGTTAATAATCTTGGTGTATACATAGTACATTCCAAGAATTAGCCATTGTCGATCAACAGTTAGCATTTTTAATATTAGAACTATGAAATAATGCATTTGCCATTAATTAGCCATTATCGATCAACTGTTAGCATTTTTTTCAAAATAATCTCATACTCTATTCCAATACCACTTATTATTAGTATATTATGAGTAAGAATTCATAGAATATGTTATTAGTATATCCGAACTTAAAACATTAATTTTCTCTCTTTTAGTATATTATATAGATAGATAGATAGATAGATAGATAGATAGATAGATAAAGATTATAACATAAAATATAACAATAAACCCTTACTACGTAGTACTCCCTCCATTCCTTTTTGTTCTTCCCATTTCCTTTTTTAGCATTTCTTTTTGTTCTTCCCCTACTGAATCTTTACTATTTTTGGCCATAGTTTTTTTACCAATTTACCCTAAGATTCCCCACTATTTACAAAAAATACCCTAAGATTCTACCCTTTCCCACCCACTTTTACCCCACCCACCTTATTTAATTAATTTCCCATCCCCCATAACCCCACCCCACAACCGTCACTTTCACTTCAACCGATTTCTCTCTCTCTCTTCATTACCCTCCTCACATTTCTGATTTCTCTCTCTCTCTTCATTATCTTACTATCCCTCTCTCTTCATTTTCTTACTCTCAAGAACATCTGTTCTTGCATTTCCTCCTTCCTCCTCTCACTTTTCTCTCTCTCTCTCCTCCTTCCTCTCTCACTTTTCTCTCTCCTCGTTCAATATCGCCGCCACCACCACCACCACCACAATTCCGCCTTCGGCACCGCCCCCACCACTACGTATTATGGGTTTAGATGGTGAAATTCGACCATGAAAACCCTAGATCTAGAGTTTTCATGGTCGAATTTGACCTCTAAATCTTCAAAATCGTTATATTGAGATCATGTTGGTATGAATTTATTTTTGTGTTCTTATTTCGAATTTTTTGGATTGACTTTTGACGATTTTCTGGGTTATTTTTTGTTGAATTTTTGGATGGTTTTTGTTCGGGATTTTTGGTCGATTTTTTGGGTTTATTTTGGTCGATTTTTTGGGTTTATTTTTGGTCGATTTTTGGTCGATTTTTGGTCGATTTTTTGGGTTTATTTTTGGTCGATTTTTTGGGTCGATTTTCGGGATGGTTATTTTTTGTTGAATTTTTGTGTTCGGTATGTTTTAAATTCTAGGTTATTTTTGGGTTGAATTTTGGTTGATTTTTTGGGTTTATTTTGGTCGAATTTTTCGGTTGATTTGGTCGAATTTTTGCCTTGATCTTGGTCGATTTTTGGTTTAATTTTTCTGATTTTTTGGTCGAATTTTAGGGATGATTTTTGTCGATTTTCTAGGTTGATTTATTGGTGAATTTTTGGGTTGATTTTGGTCGAATTTCTTGTCGAATTTTTGGGTTAATGTGGTCGAATTTTTGCCTCTATCTTGGTCGATTTTTTGGTTGATTTTTTCTGATTTTTTTGGTCTATTTTTTTGTCAGTTTTTTGGATTGAATTTTCTGGGTATGTCGATTTTTTGGAGTTTTTTGTTTTCCGGGTTTGACGATTTTCTGGGTTTTTTGGTTGATTTGTCATTTTCTGGGGTTTTTTTGGTTAATTTTTTGGATTTTTCTTGATTTTTTTTTTTCGAATTTTTGATGATTTTGTTTGTTGATTTTTCTGGTTTGAACTTTTGTTGATTTTCTGGTTAATCTGATGTTTTTTGTATTAATAATAAAATATCTCCCATTTATCTTATTTTTTAAAATATTTTTTCTCTCTCCACTTAATTTTAAATATATAATCTCTTACACCCAATCATTACTCTTACACCCAATCATTACTCACATCCCAATACAAACCAAGATTCAGTTTTCTTAAACCACACCCAACATTCTTTAGGGGAAGAACAAAAGGGAATGGAGGGAGTATAAGATACAACCATTATAAACTTAGAAATTTCAAAATCAATTTCCCCTACCACCTCCAAGTAGGATATAAACCCTTATAAGATATAACCACAATCTTATTCATCTACATTTAAATCGAACTTAATATAAAGTTCAAAGTGTGATTTGCACGTCTAATTCCGAGCAAAGTGAATATTCAGTAATTGTGTTTCAATTGTAAAAATGGTGATTCAAATTCGCACGTCAAATTCCAGCAAAGTGAATATCTAGTAATTGTGTTTCCATTTTTTTTTTTTTTTAAATTATGATTGCATAGTAATTCCTGCCAAAAACTTTTATCCTAATAAATCTTTGCCATTTATTTTCTATCCCTTTTTATTTACCATTTATATATGGAAAAAATATATTCTTTTGTATATTATGGAAATAATATATGACACTTAATAATAATTTGCTAAAAATGATTTTTTTTTTTTAATATTTTAGTCAAATCGTTCGTAGTAGATGATTATAAATGAGTATCTTTAAGATTTATTAGTTATGCGGTAACTTTAGGTAAATAAATATTTCAGTGAAATATATTACTAAAAAAGTAGTTAAATATTTTAAATATCCGTGCATACACGGACCTGATCTAATTTTAGTAAAGTTAGAGCTTTATATTTAGCCTATGCATAAAAGTATGTATATTTTTATTATTGCAGACTAAATTATAGCATTATAAAGTTTTATATTTTTCATTCTCAATTCTCACACATACTCAGATTTACTTTTGGAGAAATTTTTACTGAAATAAGTATATCCCAAGATATTTTGACACAGTTAGATATGCACTATTTAAAATTTGCTTTACTATAAATTTCTAAAGTACCAATTACATGTTTAATTGTCTAGTATAATTGACATGCACTTTATGAAAATCCCTACACCAAACATAGACGCACCACACACATTTACAACCACTATACAGTAGTTTAATATCAATATCATGCCCTAATATAAAATTCATCAAATTTTACAATATTATAATGATATTATAACATCTAAAATTATAAGCGAAAGATCGTGTATTAATTTGAACCTAATATAATTAAGCATGTAATCAAACTATTTTTGGAAGTAATTATCACGCATAGCAGTGAATATATGTGATGTATATTTATTTATGTTATTAGATCCTTTATTTTTATTTTAAATTTAATTATTTACATTAAAAGAGAGGTCAATCAATGAGTGATATTTGTCATCACCATATTGATTTCCTCTCTTTTAGTATATTATATAGATGTGGTTCGAATAAGCTAGGTTTTTCTTCTCCATGTTTCTCTTATTTTATCCCATCGCCTCATATGGCTTATGTCATGAAGAGAAGTCGAATCTTCTACCCATACACATACTCCCTCCGCTTCTAACTGTTTGTACTATTTGTTTGGAATCTTCAATGTTTCCAACCCAAATGAAATATACTAAAATACTGATAATATATACAGAGTACTACTTAATGTATTCATGTAGGGTCTTTTTTTATTCGTCTTCAATTAAACTTTTTTCAAAATAGGGGTTTCAAAAAAAAATTATATGGATAATAGGTCATATTGACCTATTCAAGAACTATTATGTTTTTTTTAGCAATTTATGTTTTCACCAAAAAGAAATTTGAAAAGCACTATATGATATTTCCTCTATTTCTTTTTCAATCTCTTTTAAGGTACTTCTTTTTTATTCGCAACATTGTTTTGTGAAACACGACTTAAGGAGTGATTTAAAGAAGGTTAAAGGACAATTTAATTAAATTCAACCTAAATCACACAACTACTTCTTATTCGTGTTTAACTTTTAAATGATTAATTTATCCTTTTTTAACCTCTTTCAATTGTGTGTCATGTATTTATTTTTACAATTTAAAAAATAAACAAAGAAAGTACATAGTTATTCACATTCTTATTTTTCTCCAGTTGCCTTTGTTAGGTATAAAATTCAATTATCACATCATTCCATCATCATATATACCACTACAATCATAACCCGTTTTGTTATCTGCTCCACTACCTACATACCAATTTATATAAGTGTATAAACCTACTTTTGAGCATATTGACATAAAATTAGTATTGAAACAACAATATCTATGTACTCGGGAATTTTATGCACGGTGTATAATATAAATATAAATTTATATGAAATCTGAACTACAATGGTAAAAAATTATCATCAAAATATAGTTTATAGATACTTTAGTTCGTAATTAAAATCAATGATGGACATGTTATAACTCCATTCGATTTCTTATTTATTAAAACAAATAAGGGTACATATACAAAATTACTTGCATCCCTGAAAAGCACTTGTATCAAGCATAAAATTATTCATCCACCTTTTACTTTGATAGTCATACTCACTCAATACTCGTCTCATTTACCTCATTACCTAATCACTTAACACCTAAATTATCACTTAACACTTAAAGGACAATTTAATTAAATTAAACCTAAATCACACAACTATTTCTTATTCGTGCTTAACTTATAAATGATTAATTTATCATTTTTTAACTTCTTTCAATTGTGTGTCAGGTATCTATTTTACAATTTAAAAAAGAAACAAAGAAAGTACAAGATAAATAGTTATTTCCATTCTCATTTTTCTCCCATTGTCTTTGTTAGGTATAAATTCAATTATCACATCATTCCTTCATCATATCTACCACTATAATCATAACCCGTTTTGTTTTTTGATCCACTACCTACATACCAATTTATATAATTGTATAACCCCACTTCTGAGCATATTGACATAAAGTTAGTATTGAAACAAAAATAACTATATACTTGAGAATTTTATGCAAGTGTACAATATAAATATAAATTTATATGAAATCTGAAGTACAATGGTATAAAATTATCATCAAAATATAGCTTATAGATACTCTCGTAATTAAAATCGATGATGGACATGTTGTAAATCCATTTGGTTTCTTTTTTTTTTTTTTTTTTTAAATAGGAAAATTTGTTAATATTATTCCAACCTTTGGCCGGTTTTCATTTATTAAGTCCATCTATGACATATTTTTTTAATAATCCCACCTTTACTACCCAAATATTTTTATTGGACCTAGCATGTCATAAACCTGTTGTAGGCGGTAATATATCCTTACGTGTCAGTACTCTTTCTCTCTCTTCTCTAAACCCTAAAAAAGAAAATTAAGTAAATTAAAAATAAATAAATTAGAAAAGTTGAATTTTTATCCAGTAACCGGTCAGTGATGATGGACATGTTATTATTGAAATTATAAAAGTAGTTGGTAGTAAAGGTGAGATTATTGAAAAAAATGTCATAAGTGGGCTTAATAAAAAAAAATCGGCCAAATGTTGGATTAATATTAACAAATTTTCCTAACAAATAAGGGTACATATACTAAATTATTTTCATCCCTAAAAATCACTTGTATCGAGCATAAAAATATTCATCCCCAGATGAAGGCCAAGTGTATCTCCTATTTAAATACGGAGGGAGTATCAATTAGATGAAGGATAAGTGAGGGAGACGGGCCTAATTTAAAATTCATGGGTTGAAACGGATCAGGTTGTTGTGGAACGGTTTATTCTAGGGTTTTAAATCTTAATCAGGTTAATATTTTCAGGTCAACTCAGGTTAATTATAATTAGTTCAAATCAGGTTGTTGTGAAATAGTCTTGCCGTCTTCGCCTACGTAATACTCCGTATTATAATTTGTGTTGCACATGTAGCTCCAAACAAAACGTTTCATCTCAATAGTGGAATTTTGGATCGACATTACCAAATTTGAGGGACTAAATAATAAAGATTGATTTTCGATGGTACATTATGTTCAAAAAAATGTTCAAGTCGATCTAATAGTCCTATTTTACTAATTGCACATCAAATACGGATTTGAAATTTAGTTTCTGCATTTTTAGTTCTTCCGGTGACTAGTTGATCCGGCAAACTCAGCTAATGTTCTTCGTTATGTATATACGTCGTATGCCTAACCCGCCCATAATCGGGTCTTATATCCGAGTATCTGACGCCCGTAACCGGGTCTTATACCCAAGAATCTAACGCCCAACAATCCAACATCCGCTACCCAACACCGATTAATAATATCAAACTGAATACATTTCCCAAGTTGACAATTTACCAAATTAATTTTACCATTTTTACAAATCAAATCAGATCATGTTTTATTGCTAATTACTGCGAATTCACAGCTTAAAAAAGCTTCAATTAAAACGCAGAGTCGCAAACTTCTACACTTTGCTTCCCCATTTATTAATTTCATTAGCAATTGTCCAAACTCTAAAGTAAAAACCTTTAATTTCTAACTTATATTTTTTTTTAAATTTTCCCAGAAAGAAATATTGAACCATACAACCCAGAAAACATTTAAAAGATTATTGATTGATGATGAAGAAAAAATGTCGGAAAAGTAACTAATGAAACGCCTTCATTGAAAAAGAGAAAGGCGTTATCAGCGAACATTTCCGTTCAAAAAAATGAATTTGTTTTGGCCTCCCATGAATCAGCTAAGCACCGAAAATCGAAATTTTCAGCTTACCTGGGATTATGAAGGCACAGATAAATCTTTCTTCAAAAATTAACAAAATATTAAACCCAGAAAATTGACAACAACCAGAAATTAAAATCTATGAAACACAGTCGATTTCGGCGATTTGTTCAATTGGAAAAATAGCGTATTTATAAAGTCGCACGGATGAATTTGCAACAATAACCCTAGAATTAAAAGTGTTGTCGATTTGGTATTGGGCCCAGTGCCCACCAGAAAAACTGGGTACTTGGGTTGGGCTTTGTTATCTTTGAACGGTTAGATTGTTGATCCTAATTAATTATGCATAATTAGGGTTAAGGATGGAGGTTTTGGGCTCAAATAATACTATTCCTTGTGCCTAATAAAATTTTCCGAATTCCTTACTTTCATGGCATAATCAAGAATGAGAAAATAACGTACCATTGAACACATAATATCTATTTTTAATGAAATAAATCCCATAAGTGTCAAATATCATGAAAGTGGCCTATTTTGATCAAACTCGATATATTGCGGGGTATAAATAGAGTTTGATCACAACTAAAAATCAATTAGACACAATTTTGTATCGCATATGAACTAATAATATTCTTCAAAATATAGCTAGACACGAATTAGTTTCTCTATAAAATAGGTGAGT
This sequence comes from Spinacia oleracea, assembly GCF_020520425.1. Lineage (NCBI taxonomy): Eukaryota > Viridiplantae > Streptophyta > Magnoliopsida > Caryophyllales > Amaranthaceae > Spinacia > Spinacia oleracea. Next base: position 165,781,056 of record NC_079490.1, read on the forward strand.
AGATTGTTCTAGGGGCCGGGTAGTACTCCATATAATGTATACAATGTATGTAATTCCGACGGTCCGACTCCTATATCTTTAAGCTACTCGTATCAATCATTAAATTTTGTTTTTCCCCCTTAATATTGTCAAACGTGTCTAAATAATTGTGTCATTTAAAAAATAATAGAGAAAGTATATATAAGGTAATAAAACCCCATAAGTATCAAATATCATAAAAAGTTGCCTATTTCGTGGTACAAATAGAGTTTGCTCGCAACTAAAAATCAATTAGACACAAAAAAAATAATCAATTAGACACAATTTATTATCGCGTATGAACTAATAATATTCTTCAAAATATAGCTAGAGTCGAATTAGTTTCTGTGTAAAATAGGTGGGTAGATTGTTTTAGGGGTTATGTATACAACGTATGTAACTCCAACGGTCCGATCCCTATATCTTTAGGCTATCAACCATTCAAATCTGTATTTCTTTAGGCCTTAGCATTATCATTGACTCAATTAATCATCAATGGGAAACACAATTACAAGTTTGATCAATTGGTTTAAACCAAAAGATCAAAAACCAAAAAACCCATCAAACAACAACCCATTACCACCATTACCAAACGATGTATTAGCCTCAATCCTAGCCAAACTCGACGCCGTAAGCCTCTGCCGCTGTACAGCCGCCTCAAACACGGTGTTCGCCGGAATCCTACCCCTTATCCCCTCCCTCTCTACCACCTTACCCTCTTCCTTCTTCCTCCCAGAAAGGGCAACCCTCTGGTACGGTAAACTCTTCTACTATTTACTTCGTAAATCAGAACATTATGTACTCCTTCCTTTACTCAATTGGGTTTCTTCTCCGTTGTGTTGTTTTGCTATATTGTTACCAATATCGTCTTTCTTCCTATGGATCCACTCGCCGAGAGTCTCTCCCTCCGGCCGCCGGTTCTTCTGCCGTCTAAAAGGGCTCAAATCGGTTCAACTCGAGCTTCCGACCCCATCCTCGGCCGATTACCTCACAAACCCTAATTCCTGGTTTCGGTGGGATGCCGAGTTTAAGGCTGACGGAAATTGTCATTTTCTCTTAGTAATCGGCGAAAAACAAGATAATGATGAGAATGAACTTAACAATGAGAGTACGATTTCACCGAATGAAGAAATGATTCGGAAATTTGGGGTGGTTATTCGACATATAATGCTTCACTTATTTACGATTATATATCTACAATTCTCTGGTATTTTTGAGTACGCATCCTTCCTTTTACTCGGCGAAGATAAGATGAAGTGGTTTCGGAGAGACGATTCATGGAGTACAGAAATTTATGATAAAAATCGTTATATGAGCAGAGATGCTACAAAAAACGGGAGAGTAATTGTGGCGGGGAATGTGGAAGATTCGAGGAATGACGATGCCTCGGAATTGAGAGCAATGGTTTGTTATGTTCCTACAACAATTACAGTGACAAGTCGTTCTATGAATAATGGTAGTGATTCGGTACGAATCAAAAATGTTTGGATCTTTCTTGTCGCATTTGATGATGATGCTAATCGTTCTACTGAAGATTTTTTAAGAACTTGTGTTGGTGAATTTGAACAAGGTGTTGATGATGATGATGATGCAATTGCAAGGAAGGAGATTGCAGAGGTTGTGACGAAGATACTGGTGAATGGGAACAGACGTGATTGGAATGATCCTAATTTTTGGTTACCTTATTAGTATTATGCAAAATTGTCAAAAAGTAATTTGTTTTTGCCCCAGTTTGTGAGCTAGTACCTTGTATTTTTAATTTTGTCAAATAGTACCTTGAATTAAAAAATTGTTTTAAAAATGGGACCTTACTCTAACTTTCCGGGCAAAATTATCCTTTTCCGGCCACCCATTCCGTTTGTTGGCTCATTTTGGGAGGGAAAGCAACGCGTGCACACACGCTTTTAACCTCAAAACACATTCAAAAATTTAACGCCCCTTCATCTTCTCATTTACTCCATTCTCTGCTCCAACTCTGAATCTTCAACCACCAACCACCATTTTCAGTCAACAACAAAACTCAACCACACAATTTATCACTTTCATCTTTCTGTTGCTGTCATTGATTCCAATTGCTGTTGTCATCTTCGTCCTTTCATGTGGTCCAAACACTGACAGAGTAAGGTTGAAAGAAAAGGGAGAAGTGTGGTCCTTTGTACTTGGACAAAAGGAGAGAATCGAATCAATACTGGTACTTCTTACAAATTGGGGAATCTTTCAGGTAATCCCAAATCTCTAAGCATATATGTTGTCCCCTAGCATAAATGTAGATTTTTTATTGAACCCTAGAAATGGTCACACAGTTAACAAGAACTTTTGCCCTTAAACTAATAAGCAAGCACAGTAAACAAAATTGATTAATTAAACTAATCAAAATGCTTAATTTTGTATTCTTGTTTTTGTTCCAATGCATGTTGAATTTGGTGATTTCCCAATTAAATTTTGGATGAATTTTGCCCAATGCCTGTTGAATTTGGACGAATTTGCCTTTAATTAAAATAATGTTGATGGTTTAGGTTAATGTGAGTAGTTAATTAATTAGTAATTTATGTTAATTACACAGGATGAGGACCAAAAGAGCACAACTTAGTGTTCCTACATTGCAACTTGCTAAGGCTGTGAATTTGAAAGTTTGGCATGGGGGAACTTTTATAACAAAGAAAAATAACAGGGTAGAATATGATGGTGTGGGGATTTACATTAAAGAAGGGGTTAGTCGGATTAGTTATTACACTATTGTAGAGGTTGTGAAACGTGAACTTGGGTACAGCAGTGGGGGTAAAATATGGTTTAGGAGGAAAGGTCTTAGCTTAGCAAAGGGTAGGAAAGAATTGAAGAAGGATGATTTGTCTATCAATGAGTTGGTTGATTCAATAGACTACAACAACTTCCTAAATGTTTTCATTGAGCACATTGAGGATTCAGCAGTTGTGTTGGAGACAAGGAGTTATGTTAGGGGTTATTATAGTCAGACTGATATTGAAGATAGTTCAGAGGAGTTTATGGAGGGTGATGATTATGTAAGTGAAGGAGAGGATGAAGAAGGAGAAGAAGAAGAGGGAGATGATGATGATGGAGATGGTGATGGTGACAGTAGTGTGCAGGATGATAGAGATGATGATTGGAGTGAAGATGATGGAGGGGGAGGAGGTCAGAAAGGTGCTGAAACTCAGGGAGGGCAAGCAGATCAGGTGGGTGAAGAAAAGGGAGATTGTGAAAAGAGTGAGAAAGGTAAGGGGAGGCAGGAAGTCAATGATATTCCTAAAGGGGATCAAGCTTTTATGGAATATTTTGATGGGTTGGATGAGTTGGATAATGAAGTGTTTTTGAATGTGGGCCTAAACCAAGAACTTTATTGGGATATTGGTGTAGGGAGCACATCAGGTTCAAGTCCTTTAGGCCCAACTTACCTAACTGAACAACTACACAAAACAACATCCACAACATCCACAACAAGACCCTCAAAACTGATTCCCTGCAGGAAAGAGATAACAGCAGCCTCCACCTCAAACCCTAAACTTGTTCCACAGCTTACAAAAGGAGGTATTCTCATTGATGATATATTGTACACTGAGAGGGGAGATGAGGACAGACCAACAGCTGATCTGTTTTCAGACAGTGTTGGTAAGGGTGTTACAGAGGCTGTGAACCAAAGCCTTGGTGTGGCTAATCCTATCCCCTACATACATGAACAAGCAAATCATCAAGTTCCAACCAGAAACAAGTCTGCCCCTCCACCATTTCAGCAAGGAAGAAATAAGCAGCCACCTCATCCACAACCAGAAGATGTTTCTGACATTTTTTTGGGGGAAGAAAAGGAACTGAATGAGGATTCAGAGGAAGAAGGAAGCTTGTATGGATCAGATGATGAAGCTGAAAGGTATCCTTCATTTAATCCAGATGTTGACTTTAAAAGGCCTGTTTCTTTAACTTTGGGTTTAAGGTTTCCTAGTTCAGATTGTTTGAGAAAGGCAATTAGATGGCATGCTGTACAAAAGGGTTATGACTATTATTTTTTGCATAACAACTTACAGAGGATTAGTGTCTATTGTAGACATAGATGTGATTGTCCTTGGAAGGATTCAAAGAAAGTGAAGTGTGTTTGTGATAATCCTAGGAAGTGTAGGTTTAAAATACATAGTAGGAAAATGAGAGGAGAGGAGACATGGCAGGTTAGGAGCATAAAATTAGACCATGTTTGTGGTTTTCAAGATGGAACTCCTAAAGCTTCATCTGAGTTCCTAGCTGAGAGGTTCATGGATGACTTTAGGGATGATCCCAAGATGAGCATTGAGACTTTTCAGAATCACATAAGGAGGCACTTAGGATTAGAGGTTGACTATTACAAGGCTTACTATGCTAGGATAATGGCATTGCAGTTCATCCATGGTAGTGCAGCTGAGCAGTATGGTAGAATTTGGGATTATGCTGCTGCTATTAGGAGATACAACCCTGGTAGTTCTGCATTTGTGAGGGTGACAAACATTGAGAGACCCCCAACATTATTCCAGAGGTTTTACTATTGTCTTCAACCCTGCAAAGAAGGGTTTGTGCATGGTTGTAGGCACATTTTAGGGGTAGATGGTTGTCACCTAAGGAGTACTTGGCCTGGAATCTGCTTGGTTGCTGTTGGAAAGGATGGAAACAACAATCTGTTTCCTGTTGCATGGGGTATTGTTGAAGCAGAGAACAAGGAAAGCTGGAAGTGGTTCTTGGAGCTGCTGGTAAAAGACTTGGGATCAGTGACTGAGCACATCACTTGGGTTCATGAAAAGGATGATTTGACTTTTATGTCAGATAGGCAGAAGGTATGCTTCTAACTCAATGAATACAATTGTTTCTAATACATGTCTAAGTGCTTTTATTTCTAATAACATGTCTAAGGGCTTTTATTTCTAATAACATGTCTAAGTGTTGTTATTTGTAATACATGTCTAAGTGCTTTTATTTCTAATACATTTCTAAGTGTCGGGAACGGATACATGTCTAATTGTCGGGAACGGATACATGTCTAGTTGTCGGGAAATGATACATGTCTAGTTGTCGGGAATGGATACATGTCTAGTTGTCGGGAAAGGATACATGTCTAATTGCCGGGAACGGATACATGTCTAGTTGTCGGGAAAGGATACATGTCTAATTGCCGGGAATGGATACATGTCTAATTGCCGGGAACGGATACATGTCTAGTTGTCGGGAAAGGATACATGTCTAATTGCCGGGAACGGGTACATGTCTAAGTGTCGGGAATGGATACATGTCTAATTGTCGGGAACGGATACATGTCATTAACTAACTTGTAATATGCAAACACAGGGACTCTTGGATGCCTTCAAAACAGTGGTACCTAATGCAGAGATTAGGTATTGTTGTAGGCATATATGGGCCAATTTCAAGCTTGCATTCCCAGGAGAAGCATTTAGGTTATGTTTTTGGAAAGCTGCCAGAGCTTCAACAAAGGTAAACTAAGCAAAAATATTGGTGAACTTACCAGGCATGTAGCTCAATTTTGTATTCTAACTCCACTGTAAATATGTTGAATGCAGGAATACTTTGATTCACAAATGGAATCCATCAAAATGCTGTCAAAAGATGCATTTACCTACCTAAACAAAATTCCCACAGACAGATGGAGCAGACATGCCTTCTCAACTAAGAGTAAGTCTGCCATGATCCTCAACAATTGCTGTGAATCTTTCAATAATGTAATTAGGGAGGCTAGGTCACAACCTATTCTAAGTATGATGGAGTGGGTAAGGAGGTATGTGATGAAAAGGGCATGCATAAAGAGGGAAGGGATGGAGAACTATGTGGGTAAAGTGATGCCTGCTGCCATGAAGTTGTTGCACTTATCAAAAGAGGGTGCAAAGAACTGCTTTGAGACCAAGTCTACTCCCCAATTGTTTGAGGTTAACCATGGAGAAAATCAATATGTGGTTAACCTTCAAGCAAGGACATGTGGTTGCTATAGGTGGGACTTGACTGGCATCCCTTGCTGTCATGCCTTTAGATGCATCATGAGAAACAGAGCTGACCCCGAAGACTATGTGCATAAGGCATACACCAAGAAAGCTTTTTTGCTTGCTTATGCCCCTGTTTTCTACCCAATGCCTGGTATGAAACAGTGGGAGAAGACAAAATCCCCACATCCACTGCCACCACCATTCAGAAAGATGGCAGAAGGTGAGGATGATGAACATGTGACTGCTTTGGTTGTCAAAAGGAGGAAGCCCACTAGGTGTGGCAACTGTGGTGATTTTGGCCACAACAAGAAGACTTGCAAGAATGATGCAGCTCCACCACCACCTCCAAAAAGGATGGGAAGGCTTAAAAAGCAAGGTCCTTTTACAAAGCCTGCATGCACATCAAAGAAGAACCTAGCTGATTCTGGTGCATCTGCATCTGCAACCAAGAGAAAGAGCAAGGCTGCACCAGCTAAGGGAAAGAGCAAGGCAGCACCAGCTGAGGGAAGGACTAGGGATGCACAAGGAACTCAGGAACCTGCTTCACAAGTTGATGATTAGTTTTTTTGTGCTATAATGAATGTTCACAGCTTGTATTTTGTAGTTAATCCCAAAAACAATTAGTGTTAAATGCATTAGTAAGTGATAGTTCACAACTTTTATGTTAGTGTTAAATGTATAATGACATTTATTTTGTGGAATGAATTTGTGGTGTTTTCACTTGTTAAGTTACTGTGTTTTTCCCCCTTTGTGCCTTCTCCTTTGTTTTGCTAAGTTTTGGCTCATGTTTTGGTGTCCGAGTTTCCGACTTGGTCTAGTTCGGGGTTTTTTTGACCAAGACTTTATCGAGTCAATATTTTGGTGTCCAAGTTCCCAACTTTCACTAGGCCGAAGTTTTGTTGGCCAAGTTCCCGACTTCCACTAGTTCGGAGTTTTGTTGACCAAGTTTATGCCAAGTTATCAAAATTCATGCCAAGTTATAATTAAGTCATACTTTTGTGTCTAGTCAAAGTTTCTCGTTAAAGCTTTGAGTTGTCGGAGTTTATAATTCTTGAGGTAAATTGATATTGCAAAAAGTCTTGAATATAACCAAACATTAATAACACCTTAGTACATCATTTTGTGTCACAATACGGGATTTTATAACCCTTTTGATTTAGAAACAAATACGATAACATTAAACACCCTAATACATCCTAATACATTAAGAACTTGAAATCCTACTACTTTAAGAACTTGAAATTAAACCTTCACCTCAAACTAGTCTAACAACCTAATACATTCTAGCTATTACAACACCAACAACAACCGAGACAAGCGCACAAACAACCAATTGGGTGGCAGTCAACCCTGTTTTCACAATAACCTTCACCACCCCTGTGTTCAGCTCTTCAATGTCAGCTACCATCTTGAACTTATCTTCTTCATGCCTGCTGATTTCTCTCTTCAGTAAATCAATTTGGGATTGCAAAATTTTCTTCTCAAGTATCAATTGGTTGGTAATATCCTTCTGCCAATCAAGGATACCTTCGTCCACCCACTCAAAAAACTTGCATCCTCTTCTTCCAGTTGCATAGTCATAGAACTTGCAGGCTATGAACCTTCTTCCTGGGTTTTCCATTGTCCACGCCTTGAGTGGCCCAGCATAAGGAATTCCACAGTGACAAGTGGTGCGAAAGCTTCGAAGAGATGAATTAGAATGGGAAGACATCTGTAATGGGAATCAATTACAAGCAATCAATTTCAACTCATTGCAACAAGAATTCCAAAAGAAGAGAAGAAAAGATAGAAAAAATTACCTTTGGATCTTGAAATCAGTTGGTTTCCCCCCAATTAACCTGTTGCTTCCCTCCAAAATAAATGCTGTAGATCTTAAAATGTTGTCTAGGTGTTGTTTGTTGCTGTTCTTATAAGAGGAAAGCAAAAGGCGCGTGAGTTTGTGGCTTGTTTGCTGCACACGCACAATGGTTTGGAGGGAAAATTGAAGAATTGCCCGGAAAAGGATAATTTTGCCCGGAAAGTTGGAGTAAGGTCCCATTTTTAAAACAATTTTTTAATTCAAGGTACTATTTGACAAAATTAAAAATACAAGGTACTAGCTCACAAACTGAGGCAAAAACAAGGTACTTTTTGACAATTTTGCCTTTTTTTTTTTGGAAGTATTTTTGTTTTATTCGGGGGTGTCGAATAGAGTCGCAAGTAGACTAGAAAAAGTCATAAACTTGTTGAATTGTATCGGACTGTGATTCAAATTTCCAAGTCCACATTGTTAATGTGTTAGAGAAGAAATTTGAATCAACCTCTAATCTTTGACTTAGAGTTCTAAAGGTCCAATTCTCTTTAAAATACCAAAACGGTACGCTCCATGCTGATACCCTAACCCTAAAACGGTACCACTGATTCTGTACCCGGATTTCATTTCGTTTTAGACCTGAACAAAAGGCGGGTCGGGCCGAGTTCGGACCGGGTCGGGGAAATGAAAATCTGCCCATTATGTCGGGCCGAGCAGGGCCGAACCAAGCTTTGGACCATTTTTTGTGTTCAAAACCCGCTATTTTGGGCTAAAATTAGCGGGCTTTTCGAGCCATTTTTGGGCCGAGCCAAGTTTTTAACTAAAACCGCAATTTTTTTTAAAGTACGAGTCGGGCCGGGCCCGAAAAGTGGGCTTGAATATTCTGCCCAAAACCCGCTAATTTTTGGGCTGGATCGTGTCGGGCCCATGATGATCAGCTCTATGTTGTTTTGTATCTACGGGGTTTGAAACAGGGCCTTCACTCTTTGATCTTTGAAAATTGAAACCTTGGACACACACATAATAATCTTTTTTTGAACATAAGTAGCCAATAGGAATTTACATTCGAAGTTAAGAACAGGAAAATGCATCTAAATCATTTTTTTAAACTGGCCTCATTCTATTCAGAAGAACACAAATAACTAGTCATGCAAAAGAATGCATTATCTGTAACTTTGAGTTTTGAGACAGGCATAACTGTAAGCACCAAACAATACTTAAACAGGGTTGAAACTGATATTCAGTGTGAGTATTATATCTGAAAAAACTTGACATTTCGGTTTTGCATTTTCTGCATCATGCATTCCATTTGATATAACTTCCCAGTGGTTCTCGAATTCCACCATATCTTTCTTCATTTTTGGTGAATTATCCCCAACAATAATAGCTTAATTGTTCTATAAACTTAAACCGAGCTGCTTCTGAAATCATTTGAATTACTACTAACAGGAATTTAGCTTCCTAATGGCATTCTCTAGATTTGGAATACCTAATCCCAAAGTCAACCTACTTACATGAGCACGTCTCTCAAGACTCAAGAGGATCATAACCAGCTTTAATTTAAAATCAGTGAACCTCTGTGTTGCTCCTGGGAAGAGCATGGGTTTGGCTTCCTCAGGAGCATCCTTAAGGAAGGTAGCCCTGAACTTCCCGTTATATTTCAAATTATCTTGATAAGCCCATATATATAATGTTTTAGAATCTAATCGATCCTAGTGTTACCCATTCTGTGTTACTAAACTTCAAGTTTACTAAAATGTATTCTTTACCTTTTAATGCTGTTTTTCTAGTTGATTTTACGCCACATATCATGGTTGGGGCTTCTACCCGGTTCCTTAGCCTTGTCAGAAATTTCCCATAACAGTTCTCACCTCTCAGGTCGAACAACAGGGTACTGAAATCACCCACTTGGTCAGCTGATTGCTCACCACAGTGATCATCATCTGCATCTTCTTCCATTCTAATTGTTGGCGAAAATACAATCAGTATTATAATGCACGCCCATAAATAACTTTTAGCTGCCATATTGAATAGTCTTAAGAGAAGAAAGAAAATATTTCCTTGTGTGTTATTGCTCAAAAATATTTGTTTGTGTGATTATTGCTCAACCTCTTTGGGTATTTAATTATTTATAATACAAGCTATAAGATGTTAAAGGAAAAACTCTAACTCTTAACTTACTAGAAATAACTATCTTATGGTAAATATTCCTGATTTCACATGCACTAGAGTCTAGAGTTCCATGTGGAAAAATGCCCAGCTTGGACACAAGAAAATCAAACTGAAACCGTAAGACATATAGTGCTATAAAATGTCCGCGAGATTTAATGAAATGCACCAAATACCCTCAACTTATTTATTATTTATTATTTATTACTCCCTCCATTCCCTTTTGTTCTTCCCCTAAAGAATGTTGGGTGTGGTTTAAGAAAACTGAATCTTGGTTTGTATTGGGATATGAGTAATGATTGGGTGTAAGAATAATGATTGAGTGTAAGAGATTATATATTTAAAATAAGGTAAGGAGAGAGAAAATATTAAATAAATAAGATAAATGGGAGAAATTTTATTATTAATAACAAACAAAAAAGGATTAAATTCGAACCAGAAAAATCGAACCACAAAATTGCAGAAAATTCGTACCAGAAAAATCAACAAAAAGATCAAGAAAATCCAACCAAAAACCCCCAAAAAATTCAACAGCAATCAACCCAAATTCAACCAAAATCAACCGAGAATTCAACCCAAATTCAACCAAAATCAAACCCAGAAAATCGAATAAAAAATTTTAAAAAATAAACCCAGAATTCAACCCAAATTAAACCCAGAAATACGAACAAGTTCAACCCAAATTAAACCCAGAAAATCGAGCAAATTTAACCCAGAAAATCGAGCAAATTTAACCCAGAAAACCGAACAACAAATTCAACCCAGAAAATCGAATAAATTCAACCAAAAATCGAGCAAAATTCAACCCAAATCCAACCCAAAATCAACCACCAAATTCGACCAAATTTAACCCAAAAATCAACCCAATAATTCAGCCAAAAATCGACGAAAATCAACTGAAAAATTCGACAAAAACCACCCAGAAAATTCGACAAAAACCACCAAAAATTCGACAAAAACCACCAAAAATTCGACAGCAATCAACCAAAAAATCTAGCAAAATAAACCCAGAAAATTCAACGAAAAAATACAAAATAATAATTAATAACACTTGATCCTTACTATCACTCACGATTTTAAGGATTTAGAGGTCAAATTCGACCATAAAAACTCTAGATCTAGAGTTTTTATGGTCGAATTTCACCATCTAAAGCCATATTTCCGTATTCTATAACTTTAACGGAGGGTGGTGGCGGCGGTGGAGGTTTGGTTGTGGTGGCGGCGGCGATCTCACTCCCGGTATGAAAGAACAGGGAGATCTTTAGGAGGAGAGAGTGAAAAACAGAGCAAGAAAATGAAGAGAGAGAGAGAGGGATAGTAAGATAATGAAGAGAGAGAGAGAAATCAAAAATGTGAGGAGGGGGGTTGAAGTGAAAGTGACGGGTAGTGGGGTGGGGTTATGGGGGATGGGAAATTAATTAAATAAGGGTGGTGGGGAAAAAGAGGGTGGAAAAAGGGTAGAATCTTAGGGTTTTTTGGTAAATAGTGGAGAATCTTAGGGTAAATTGGTAAAAAAACTATGGCCAAAAATAGTAAAGATTCAGTAGGGGAAGAACAAAAAGAAATGCTAAAAAAGGAAATGGGAAGAACAAAAAGGAATGGAGGGAGTATTTATTATTTATTATTTATTATTCATTATTTATTATTCATTAATCATTATTTATTTTTATTTTTATTTTATTATTTAATATTTATATTTATTATGAAAAAAGAGTGGTCAAGGGAAAAGGAATGTCAAACCTTGGGGTGTGGCAGGGTATCATTGTAGAAGGATTTGGGGGTAAGTGAAAAAGAAAATAGGGTACTGAGAATGACAAAAACCATCAAACAAACAACAACAAATGGAATGAAACCCTATCATTCCCTTTCCCTTTTCTAAAGACCCCAACCAAACGCCCCATAAGTCCAGATTCATCTCCCCAACCACCCTTCCCCTATTAAGGTATAATTGAAGCTTAAATCTACACCCAAGACTCTATTAGTGATCTCACAACATAATTTTTTTATCACATCATTTTTGTACAAGGTATTTTTTTTTTTTTTTTGACATCGGATAAACATACAATATTAAAAAGTTCAAGGATTACAACCTATACTAAAACTACTTAAGCTTTGGGGGCCGATCAAGACCCTTACACATCCAAAGCTATTAAAATGAGCTCTACTAGCTCTTACAAACCACTTACAACGCAAATAAAATAAAATTACAGAGATAGTAATCACCTTGTAATCTAGCTCTTGCTTGTTGAAGTCATCCTCCACACTTCTATTTTCACTTTCACTTGGGCCAAAACTTGGGCAACAAACACTAAGATGAACCCCTTTAAACCTGTAGCATTCAAAGGACAAAGAAAGACACGAAAGGACGGCAAGTTGACGAAATGGTTGACACGACCTTGTGAGCAAAAGCTCAATAACAAACCGAGTCGCCAAAGGTGACTCGGTGAACATGCTATGAACCCCCAAAAATATTTGGGGAGCAGTCTTCAGATATGAAATTTTGAATGCAAAGAGAATACAACTCTTTGCAGACCTAAAAAGATCAACCACACCTGGCAAACACCAAACACTCCTTCCGACACTCCTACACTCTTCTTCCTTCATCCTAGGACCTAACATACCACCTTCGAGGGTGGTATAAACAGCAGGACCAATACCATAACCTAGGTTGACTGACTCTTTTTTTAAATCAGTCGAGGTTTCACCTAAACCCAAAACAACAGCCCTTTCATTCCTTAACCTTGCACAAACCCACCATGTACAAGGTATATAGTTAATTACTTAATTACAATATCTTTTTATAACATTTTTTTTATAAGGTAGGTAAGTACAACTTTTTTTTTATAAGGTACTCCCTCCGTCTCTTTTTGTTCTTTACGTTTGACAGTTTTCACGCATTTTAACGATTAATTAATTTGCATTGAGATTCCTCAATTTTTTTATTTAAACAAGATAAATTACGTTTATTTATAAAGTTTTCACTTTTATCAAATTTTGATATTGGAAAATGAGAAAAAATTAATGTCCAATGGAAAAGTGTGAGATATTAAATGATCCTATGAATTTAATTGGTTAAAATAATAATTGGACACAAATTTTGATAGAATACTAAGTCATTTATGTGATAATATAAAAGGAAATGTAAAGAACATTTTTTGAAATACACAAAAAGGAAAAAACGTAAAGAACAAAAAGAGACGAATAGAGTACTTTTTTTACAAATTTGCCTATTTACTAATACAAAATTAGATTATTAATGGTTAACACGTATATTGAAAAAGATGCACAATCAAAATAAGAACGTCATTGAGAAAATGGAGGAAATATATACATAGTATATGGTGGTAAATTATACTAGCTCCGAATCATCATCCCTTAAATTAAAGAACCTAGCAAGCTCTATCGAAAAATATGTTTTAATTTGTGTTTATTTACCATATTCAATTAGATCACCATCCTCGTCATAATCACATTACTTATGTACAACTGTACAAGTCATTTATGTCGAAAGAAAATTGCATGAAATTGCTTATTATTCATTTTTATTATTGTTATTGTGCCACTTTCTTTTCTACCCAAAAATAAATAAAATTGTGCCACTTTATTTTTTTTGGTGCAAATGAGCCATAAGGGCGGGGATGAGAATCGATCCCAGGATCACTTGGAACCGGGATGGAAGCTCTAACCAACTAAGCTATCCATCACTCTCAAATTGTGCCACTTTATTACCGTTCGGTTTTCATAATTTATACGTACTTACGTATTAATGACAAAACCGTGTAATTTTAAATTTTAAATGGAGTCAAGTCCTAAAAAAGTGACTCAGATAGTATAATACGAAGTACTACATTAGTAGAGTACTACGGAAAAAGACCTGTATAAAACTAGCTCGATCAAAACATGTGATATTTGTTTAGCGAACTAAAAAATTTAATCGCCATCTTCGTCATAATCACATTACTTGTCCACAACCCATTTTAGTCGAAAGCAAATTGCGTGATAGTGTGATACAATACACTTTTAGTTTAACTAGTTGTTGGACAGTGCTTGCTATACAAATTGATTACGTAAAAGACTGACATTTACAAATTTACTTTAAATGCTAATTAAAAAAGACGATACTAAAGTTAGATTTGCATGTAATTAATGATATGATCATATATACGTTTACAATATTTGTGTCATTGGTATTGTAGCATTCCACAAGCAAGATTGACATGAGAGACGAGGGGACGGAAAAAAGCTATGTTAGAAAAAGAGTGACAGGAGAAACTCGGTGCAATGAGGTTATTGGGTTGCCAGCAAAAGGAAGAAGAAAAGGAGACAAATGATAGCAATATGACCAAGGGCATAATTGTCCTCGCACTATTGATAAGAATAAGACAAAAAAAATTAAGGCACAAAATGAGGGTAAAATAGTAAGTGCACTATTGGGTGAATAGTACTCCGTAATAGAAGTAATATAAAGGGGAGTTATTAACATATAATTAAGTTATTAACTAATTAATTAAATAAATAAATATTAGACTCTTGCCATAATTGACCACTTAATACGATAAGGTGGTAGATGATATTATAAAGATATTCCACCTAAAATTTATCCTACTTCCCTTTTACCTTCTTGTATATATATATACATATAAACTTTTGTTGGGGATCCAAAAAACCCGAGGGTAAAATCCACAAAGTATCTAAAAAAAATCCCAACCCTCACCAAATAAATATAGAAAATAAAGTGTTATTCGGATGGAACACTACAAGAGGGGGGGTGAATTGTAGTATGGAACTTGCTAGCCAATTTTGCGGAATTATAAAGAAACTTAAAGCAAGTAGAGAAACAATGCAAGAGAGATTTTACGAGGAAACTTTCTAGGCCCAAGTAGAAAGAAAACCTCGACCCACTAGGGATTTCAACTTAAACTCTTTTCACTATAGGGCAACAACTCAGTTACAAACCTATAAGGAACTAGGGCATTACTTGAGTTCCTCTACGAACTCTGAAGGAAATAATGCCCTTGGTCCAAGTATGCATTCTATGTTAAGTCTAATAAATGCGGTTCAGTATTAATTAACAAGTTAATAATTCAGTGAGATCAAGTGAGCTGAATGCCTAGCTAGAGGCCGCTTCAGTTCAAGTGGAATTAATGATATTAATCCACAGCTTACTCTTGACTGAACCCGTAGGGTCACACAAATAGTACGTAAACGGATCAAGTATTTAATGGCATTAAATACTCCATCTATGAATATTCGGAACCGACGGATCTTGGTTTCAGTGGGAGCTAAGATCGTCACAGGCAAGAAATGAATACTCCGGAAACGATGATATTGCCGGAAACGGAAATATGGATCGTATCGGAAATATGAATATTATCCAAGTCGTAGATGTTGCCGGAAACGGAAACATGGTACGTATCGGAAAATATTATTGGAAATGGAAATATTACCAGAATCGGAAATATTGCCGGAAACGGAAATATTGTCAGAATCGGAAATATTGCCGGAATCGGAAAATAATTCCGGAAACGGAAATATTAAATGTTTGTTCGAAACGGAAATTAATTCCGGAATCGGAAATATTAAATATTGTTCGTATCGGAAATAGATTCCGGAAATGGAAATTTAATCGGAAGCGTATCGTACGAATTAGCATCGGACGAGGCTTGCCGGACGAAGGCCCAGCACGAAGCCGGGGCCATCACCCAGCAAGCATGCGCGCCACAAGCCCAGCCAAGGCAGCGCCCAGGCCTACCGCAAGGCAGGCCCAGCGCGCGCCAAGGGCCACGGCTGCGTGGGCCGTGATGCGCGGGCTGCTGCTCGCACGCGCATGGGCAGCCCTTGTGGCTGCCGTGTGTGTGTGAGTTTGTGCTCATGCGTGATTCCTGAATCTGCAAGAGTCAGTGTATGATTAAATGTCTATTCCTAATTGGATAAATTAATTAAATAGAATTCATGTAGGATTCTAATTCCAATTAATTCGCATCCTACTAGGATTACGATTCCTTTTCCATAACTCTATAAATAAAGGCCTAGGGGTCATAATTTATACATAAGTTTCAAAGTATTCAAAAGTGAGTTTTTTTGAGAGAAAATTAAAACACATCTTGCTCATAAAAGTGCCGAATTTTCTAGTACCTTAAGGGCGATTCTAGTTGGTCAATCTTAAGGCGGATCCGGACGTGCTGTGGACTATCTACGGAGGGACGACACTTGGAGTCCTAAAAGACTTGTTCTTGTTCGGTTCGGGCGCAGCTAGGGAAGGCACGCAACAAAGAGTATGCATCTAATTATGCTATATGATTATGTGTAAATAATATGTTTCCTGGGTTAATGGTTGTTTCCGCATGATCTATGTAAATGTCATATGTATCATAACCTAACAAACTCAAGTTCCCAATAGTTGTACCTCAAACAACTACGCTCTCACTGGCTTCCCTAGAAGTCTCTCTTGACTATTTTGCTTCACTCAAAGCCTCTTTGCTTCTCTCTCATAGACTTCACTCAAAGCCTACCCAAATACAACAGGAACTCACTCAAGTTCCTACCCCGTACACATCAGGAACTCACTCAAGTTCCTACCCAAAACTTATACAAGAATTCACTCAAACCCTTTACAAATTACCCATTACAAGAGCTCACTCAACCCTTGAACAACTCTTAAAATATAGACATTTGATAATTGATTAAACTCTAATATGTAGAGAGTGAATAACTGTAAAGGAACTCGTAACTGACAGGAACTCGGAACTGCTGGAACTGACTGAAAAACGTGGAAAACAAATAAATTTTTCTATGAAATTATCCCACCTAAATCAGACCCTTTGGAATGACTGCAAGAGTCAGACTCCCTTGAATGAATGAGAAAGCTCTTCTTGAGGAAGAAACCTCAACCACTTTCTCCACAATCTTCTCCACTAACAACCACCAAGTCCTTCAATTAAGGCATGATCCCATGACTTTAATCAGTAGAGAAAATCATGGAGTGAGGGTCAAGAAAAACCAGATTTTCCATGATCTCCTATTCTTTCTCCATCAACGTAGGTTTTTCCAAAACAACGTAAAACAATATTTTTTATTTTCTAAAACAAAACCTTTTAAATATGATTTTAATAAAATAGAAAAATAAAGTTTATTAAAATAAAATAACTAACAATCAGATTTTATTTTACAAAAGATTAATTCTTATTTATTTATTAAAAATAATTTTTAAACACATAAAAACGCAAAAGATATTCAAAACAAATCCTAGATTAAATAGGACTTTATTAAAAACGAAATTTAAATAATAAATAAATAAATATATGATATTAAAATCAGAATCCTAACCTAGATAATATTTTACAAAAATTATCTTTTATTTTAAAAACATAAATAAATAGAGTTTTACTAGGAGATAAATACTCAAAGTCAAAGGTAAATCCCTAACAATTAGGAGTTTTAAAAGCCACGTTATTGACACTTAAAATTACCTTAATACTAGGAGTATTATAGGAAAATAAACTGACGTTATTTCTCATAAGTTCCGACAAGTTCCTTTTGGCACCATGTTCCTTAATTATTCAAGTTTCTACATACTTACATGAATCCTAGAAAATAAACTCTTATTTTCTTCTTCATGCTTCATGATGCTCCAACTCAAGAGCCTCATGTTGATAGTTCCGCCTCTGGAACTTCTCCATGCTTGTTCCTACTCAGGAACTTTACACTCGTTGTTCCTCTTAGGATCTGCTGAGGAACTGATCTGTTTGTGTTCCTTTGAAGAACTTTGTTGCTGCTTGGATACTTGATTTATTGACTTGAACTCTTCATGTTTGTTTCTTCATCAAACCTATATTTGTTTAGTATACATATTGGAACTCAAACATAGGTTAGTCGTTTGCTAGTTATCATCAAAACCATAAAGTCGGTGATGACAACCAATACAAGCAAGATGAAGAAAACTAAACTAATAAACAAGTATGTAGTAGTTAAGGCAATAGTTAAGGAAACAAACTCTAAGTCTAATGGTACACTTATATAATTAGACTTCTCCTCTGAAGTTCCTTTCACTTCTAGAGTTCCTTTCAGGAACTTCACTTCTTCTTGTATATATTTTCAGAATCTTCCAATTAAATGATATGTATTAACCGTCATTACTTGTTCATGCACATCTAAACAATACACACATTAGTTAGATAATCATCATTTGTTCATAATAATCAAAACACTATATTACTCAACAAAAAGTTTATACACAACATAATTGTTCATGTTCCATCGGCTTAAAACAAGCAATTCGTTTATGTGTGTTCATTTAATACTACTCTAAGGATTTTACTTAGATAGTTAGATGTTATTAGATGATTTTAAAGCAAGGCTATTGTTATTGATAATAAATGGTGATTGTAATTTCAATTACCTTAATAATAAGGATTTCATTCACTTTTTATTCTCCTCTATTTTATTTGTATTGGAACCTAATCCCTCTTCTCGTGTAACAAAAAAAACTGTCACAGTGGTGATTTTGGTATCTTTTCAGTTGTGTGAATTGTGCCAGTAGCTATAAAAATTGTTATACTCCGTATTAGTGAATCATCAGTCGTTGGTATTGATTTGAAACGACAAATCCACCTCTTATTGGTTGGTATATATGATCTTCGGTTATTTACTTAATCTTGATACTCGGCTTGGCATTTTAATAGTGGTTTGTTGGTTTAGGGTACTAAAAGTTTGAAATCACTATAAATATTAGGTGATTCCTCAAAATGTGAGAGAGTGCACCGTGCACCCGGTTGCACCTAATATGTTCTACTCCCTCCGTCCCGGAATACTCGACCCGGTTTGACCGGCACAGAGTTTAAGAAACTTGAATTGACTTATTTAATTTAATAGGTAGTAGTTGATAGTGGGGTATTATTTTATTGTAGTTAGTGGGAAATGTGTAAAGGGGTGGGGTTGGAGGAGAGTAGGGGTTGAATTTTTAATTATTTTTTGTATGGAGTAGGGGGTAGGTGGGTTAATAGGGGTGGAGTGAGAAATAATATAATATTGTTAGAATATTTCCATTTTTAGAAACATGTCAAGTATTAAGGGACGGCCCAATAAGGAAAACAGGTCAAGTATTCCGGGACGGAGGGAGTATATTTTATCCTCACGTGTAAAGAGAAAATGGAAGAGAGCGCATTGTACACCAAGTGCGTGTAATATGCTCTAGCAGAACAGAGCCTTAATAATGAACTGAACTTTTTCGTATTGAACGAAGTCATCCTTAATATTTAGTAGTTTGAGGTTTTGTTCGCAGTCAATAAGGCTTGAAAGGAGGGTGAAAGTATGGCTGGTGGTGTAAAAAGAGTTGATTCTCTTGAACACTTTCAAATAGGAAGGAAAAAAAATAATACGGAGTTCTTCGTAAAATGTAAAAATAATTAAATAAATATAAAAGATAAATTTTGGTGTGCGGTAAGTTACATAATATTTGATAGAATTAAATTTTGTTCTTCTTTTAAAAGAAGAATTTAGGGTTAGGAGGAGACTATTATCAAATCTTGATCTCTTTAGAAAGATAAAATTAAAGAAAACGAAATTAGTTTTAAATAGTTTTAAACTAGATTTAAAGCCCGTGCGATGCACGGGTTAATTTTTTTTTTTTTATGAGATATTTTTTCAACTTTAAGTGATAGTTAAGAATGGGTCTTTATTTATCTATTAAATTTTTAAAAAATAAATGTTTAAAATTTATCTCTTATAATCTTTTACCGGATCTTTATTTATCTATTTTTAATTTTCTCGTACTATCTTTTACTCCCTCCATTCCTTTTTGTTGTTCCCATTTCCTTTTTTGGCGTTTCTTTTTGTTGTTCCCCTACTGAATCTTTACTATTTTTGGCCATAGTTTTTTTTACCAATTTACCCTAAGATTCTCCACTATTTACCAAAAATACCCTAAGATTCTACCCTTTCCCACCCACTTTTACCCCACCCACCTTATTTAATTATTTAACATAACCCCACCCCCCTCCCTTTATAACCCGTCGCTTTCTCACACTTCACTCTCATCCCTCATTCTGATTTCTCTCTCTCAACTCTTCGGATCTCTCTCTCTCTCTTATTTCACTCTCTCTCTCTCTTAAAATCCCTCCCCTGTTCTTGAGAAAATCCTAGGTTTTCCGCCTCTGTTCTGGGTTTTCCTCTCCAAATCTGAAACGTTTTCGCCGAAAAACTTTCATAAAAATTACTCGGATTCATTTTCCGATCAGATCCCCTCTATGTTTGTCCCCTTTTTGGTCCCTAATCGTCGCTGATCTTTGTTTTTCTGGTACGTGATGGGTTCTTCTTTGTCTAGAACTCGAGGTCATTCTGGGGTGGGAACTTCTGGTCAAAGAATCCCCGATTCCAACTGTGATTGGGGATCCAAGTGCAACTGTCCCAATAACGAGCATTCCTACTCCGCCGAATATAAAAACAATCTGTATTTGGCCCAAAAAGAAAATACGAGTACTCGAAACTATTTGGAAGAATGGTTTCGGAAGAGGGAAGTGGAGCCAGGAGAGGAGGTTGAGTCAAAATATGACGATCGGAAACCCACTCCCTCAGATCTGCGTTTTTTCGGTGAAGGAGATTCCGATGAGGTATTACTTTTGATTTTTTGCGATTTATTTAGGGTTATTTATGTCGGTTTTATTAAAATGGTTTGATGATTGTTTGCATGTCTAAAAAAGTGGGATTTGTTAAATGTTGGATTTATTTGGAGTATTGTTCATTGAACTCGGATTATTTATTGGATAAGTTGCTCTGATTTCCCATTGCATGTGTTAAAAATGCAGATCTGATATTATTTCGAATTTGTTGGGAATTTTTTGGAGATTTGCTGGATTCAATCGGGCTTTTTATGTTATTTTTTGCTCTGTTTTCTCATTGCATGTTGTTAAAATTGAGTTCTGATTTTATTTTGTGCTCTGTTTTCTCATTGCATGTTGTTAAAATTGAGTTCTGATTTTATTTGGATATATTTGGAAATTATTTGAAGAAAATCGGAATATTCATGTGTTTTGTTGATCTGTTTTCCCATTGCATGTGGTTAAAAATGGGATCTGGATGTATTTGAGATTTTTTTGAAATTTTTTGGGTAAAAATGGGATCTGGATGTAAAAATGGGATCTGGATTTATTTATCTTTTTTACTTCCTAGCAAAATTTATCTTTTATTATCTTTTACCGGGTTTACAATTTTAAAAGACGAACATATCTGAATCATCCACCTAAATCGCATCCATATGTCAAACTGCTAATAAAGCAACTTAATTCCGTCAAAAAGAATGCTAAAACCAGATATAATAAGCAAAAATTAGGAGAGAAGAAGTACCAATAGATTCATGTAATGGTCAGGATCAAAGGATGGGGAATTAATTGTATCCAATGTAGCGTACTTTGAAGAAAGTGTACTTGAATTAGCTACTGAAATTGTTTGATCCGTGAAATAGAAGCTCGATAAAGATTAACTCGGCCAAGAAGTAATCAACATCGTGCAACAGAAAAAATAACACCATTGAATCTTCTCGGAGACTCGGAGTCATTGAGACATGAACGTAAAGGGATATTTTCAGCAACAAAATTCACCTTAGATGGTAATACAAAGCTAGAACAACGATGTGATTAAACCATAGGTAAAAGAATGGTCATATTATACAAACTATGGAAAACCGATATGATTTTGTCCAAGGTCGTCAAAAAGTTGATCTCAGGATCTTTGAAGCAATGTTAATCATAAAATATGATCAAGATGTTAACCGAGTTAAAGAACAAATCTAAACTTTAGCATAATTCTTTGCCTTACCTAGGATAATCCTTTGCAATTACTCGTATCCATTATGGCAAATCATAAAATCATTCTTGGAAAAAAAAAAGTAAGTACCCTACACAATGCCTACAAAGTATAAAGCATTAACAAATGAACAAATACTAATAAGGCTTACTATGAAAAATACATTCAACAAATTAAAAACAAATTATTAAGAACAAATTATACAAAACGTTTATTTGCTTAAAGGAATACGTTTATTTGTGCTGAAAGATATTTATTATCTCAATTATTCATCCCAAAAGGTTTCCCTCTTTATATATACAAAAAGGTAGAAGAGAAAGATAATTTTTTGTTGAAATCTATCTTTATCATATCTATATAATATACTAAAAGAGAGGAAATCAATGTGGTGATGACAAATATCACTCATTGATTGGCCTTTCTTTTAATATATAAAAATAATAATTAAAAATATTAGTCAAAATTTATTTGTTTTATTTAAGGAAAAATATGCACAAAGAAAATATTATTGATTGTCATTATAAATCTTTAAATTCTGTTGATAATATAACATCCTAAAAATATACCGTAAAAATGTAACTTACCAAGATTTACATTTTAAAATTAATATTCTTATATGTTATTTTTTCCCTCAAACTACGTACAAATCTGATTACATAGTGATGACAAGGGTCGTTATTTTATTTGATTATCTTATAATCTATATACTCCCTCCGTCCCGGAATACTTGAAACGCTTTCCTTATCGGGCCGTCCCGGATTACTTGAAACGCTTCTAAAAATGGAAACTTCACATAATATTTTATTATTTTCTCACCTTACCTAAGGGCCCACCAACAACCCTACTACCCCAAATAAACATTAAAAAATTCATGATCCCCCACCACATCCCACTATCTATATTAAAAAAATACCACACTACTAACTACCTTTCAATTATATAAGAAGTCAATTATAATGAATTAAACTCCGTGCCGGTCAAACGGTTTCAAGTATTTCGGGACGGAGGGAGTATTATACGAAAGGAGAGTAAATCAATATGGTGATGACAAATGTCATTCACTGATTGGTCTCTCCTTTAATATAAATAATTTAACTTAAAAAAAATGAAAACATCATATACTTTACGCGTTCAATTCTCTATCCCACTCTTTTATCCCACTATGTACAACTTAATACCATGCATTAGTCCACATCATGAAAGTACTCAATTTATTCATGCACTTTTTTGTTTAACTGGGTAAATTTTTACCGTCTCTTTCCTCTCCTCCCTAATCCCTTATTGAGTTATTGCAATTCTGCAAACTTCCACTGCTCACCACCATGAAATCTATGTAAATTTCCATACAAAAATGAAAACTGTTAATAGTTTATAATCATTATCAAGCACAATCATATATTGTATCTTTACTCTCTCCCAAACTCCTCTGCCATCACGGTGGAAGATCCTAACACTACGTCTAAGGTAATTATTATTCGTGATTTGTACTGTGTAGTATAGTACCGGTGCAATTCATGACTTATAATCTAAATATAAATTTTTATGAAAATATGGTAGACAATTATCATTAAAATAGTACTTATAGATATTCTCTTAATTGAAACAATGACGGATAAATTGTTATTGCCCCTATCAATGTCTTATTTATTAAAAAAGTAAACAAATAATGATACATAGAAAAATTATTTTTACCCCATGTCAAGCATTAAGTTATCTCATTCACCCTTCCTTCGGTAGTCATGCCACTTAGTACTCATTTACCTCATTATTTGATCACTTAACGCCTACCCACCCCTCTCAATCCCCGTCTTGAGAAGTTGGCTACAAAATAAAATTCATCCACACTTCATCACCCACCTGTGCGATGCAAGATTTACAATATCATCCACAGCCACCGACATTCTAAAAACTACTTTTTTATGACGAATAATAATTATTCACTCATATTATTGAAGTCTTAAGAGCATTTTGATTGGAATTTTGACTAATATATCGTAATCTATCTATATATTCTACGTACTAATAGAGAGGAAATCAATGTTGTGATGAAAAAGGTCACTCATTGATTCGTCAATGAGTGACATTTGTCATCACCACACTGATTTCCTCTCTTTTAGTATAATATGTTGATTAAACTAAATAAAAAAATTACAACGTCAAATATTGTACAACTCTATAATTTCACGCAAATAGTATAAAGATTCTCAAATGTAGGGGCTGAGAATCGTAATATCAAAGGTTAATTGCTTTTTACAAAATATAATATGCATAACGTACTGACACTTACTAAAAATGTTACTACGTTGATTATGAATATAAAAAAAATACTACTTTTTTATGACGGCTCTTAGCCTAGACTTAATCTTAAATGTCAAAAATAATTTTTTCCACAATCTCATTATCGTAATATTTTTATATAGAACACGGATAATAGTTTATTCACTTATATTATTGAAGTCTTAAGGGCATGTTGATTGAAATTTTGACTAATCTATCGTAATCTATCTATCTATATAATATACTAAAAGATTTACAACGTGGTGATGACAAATGTCACTCTATGATTGTCTATCTCTCTTTTAATATAAATAATTAAACTTAAAAAAGAAAGTACAACAATACAGTCCTATAATCGATCTGAAGCAAATAGTATGCAAATTCCTAAATATAGGGTTGAGAAACGTAATATCAAACGGTTCACTAATTTCTACCAAATATAATATGCATAACTGACACTTACTAAAAGTGCTAACACGTTAATTATGAATATAAAAAAAAATGTTACTAATAACTTACATATTATAATGTTTGTCCATTTACTTAGTCATTCTAATCATAAAAACAAATTGCCAAACACTCTATAATAGAGTTTTAAATTTCAAAATTGTCTTACCAACAAAAGAATTGAGTCTAGAGGTGGGTTTGAGGCGGGAGTGAATACATGGGGAGGGGTCATGAATAGGGGATACATTTTATTTTGTACCTCTCGAAACGGGGATTGGGAGGGGTGAGGGGATACATATATTACTATCGTGGATGGAGGGGATATGGATGAGAATTGTAAGAGGAGTATGGATGTGCAGGCCAAAAATGGATTATTTATCAAATATAGGGGTGTCATAGGGGTGTCAGATTGCCTGTGGATCAAGTTTTTTTGTGGATCCCCATGTGCATCCTTCCTAAGGGACGGGGATAGAGGAAAGTTTGGTGGAAAATCAATGTGGTGATGACAAATGTCACTCATTGATTGGCCTTTCTTTTAATATATAAAAATAATAATTAAAAATATTAGTCAAAATTTATTTGTTTTATTTAAGGAAAAATATGCACAAAGAAAATATTATTGATTGTCATTATAAATCTTTAAATTCTGTTGATAATATAACATCCTAAAAATATACCGTAAAAATGTAACTTACCAAGATTTACATTTTTAAATTAATATTCTTATATGTTATTTTTTCCTCAAACTACGTACAAATCTGATTACATAGTGATGAGAAGGGTCGTTATTTTATTTGATTATCTTATAATCTATATACTCCCTCCGTCCCGGAATAATTGAAACGCTTTCCTTATCGGGCCGTCCCGGATTACTTGAAACGCTTCTAAAAATGGAAACTTCACATAATATTTTATTATTTTCTCACCTTACCTAAGGGCCCACCAACAACCCTACTACCCCAAATAAACATTAAAAAATTCATGATCCCCCACCACATCCCACTATCTATATTAAAAAAAATACCACACTACTAACTACCTTTCAATTATATAAGAAGTCAATTATAATGAATTAAACTCCGTGCCGGTCAAACAGTTTCAAGTATTTCGGGACGGAGGGAGTATTATACGAAAGGAGAGTAAATCAATGTGGTGATGATAAATGTCATTCACTGATTGGTCTCTCCTTTAATATAAATAATTTAACTTAAAAAAAATGAAAACATCATATACTTTACGCGTTCAATTCTCTATCCCACTCTTTTATCCCACTATGTACAACTTAATACCATGCATTAGTCCACATCATGAAAGTACTCAATTTATTCATGCACTTTTTTGTTTAACTGGGTAAATTTTTACCGTCTCTTTCCTCTCCTCCCTAATCCCTTATTGAGTTATTGCAATTCTGCAAACTTCCACTGCTCACCACCATGAAATCTATGTAAATTTCCATACAAAAATGAAAAACTGTTAATCGTTTATAATCATTATCAAGCACAATCATATATTGTATCTCTACTCTCTCCCAAACTCCTCTTCCATCACGGTGGAAGATCCTAACATTACGTCTAACGGTAATTATTATTCGTGATTCGTACTGTGTAGTATAGTACCTGTGCAATTCATGACTTATAATCTAAATAAATTTTTATGAAAATCTGGTAGATAATTATCATTAAAATAGTACTTATAGATATTCTCTTAATTGAAACAATGACGGATAAATTATTATTGCCCCTATCAGTGTCTTATTTATTAAAAAAGTAAACAAATAATGATACATAGAAAAATTATTTTTACCCCATGTCAAGCATTAAGTTATCTCATTCACCCTTCCTTCGGTAGTCATACCACTTAGTACTCATTTACCTCATTATTTGATCACTTAACGCCTACCCACCCCTCTCAATCCCCGTCTTGAGAAGTCGGCAACAAAATAAAATTCATCCACACTTCATCACCCACCTGTGCGATGCAAGATTTACAATATCATCCACAGCCGCCGACATTCTAAAAACTACTTTTTATGACGAATAATAATTATTCACTCATATTATTGAAGTCTTAAGAGCATTTTGATTGGAATTTTGACTAATATATCGTAATCTATCTATATATTCTACGTACTAACAGAGAGGAAATCAATGTTGTGATGAAAAAGGTCACTCATTGATTCGTCAATGAGTGACATTTGTCATCACCACACTGATTTCCTCTCTTTTAGTATAATATGTTGATTAAAAAAAAAAAAAAATTACAACGTCAAATATTGTACAACTCTATAATTTCACGCAAATAGTATAAAGATTCTCAAATATAGGAGCTGAGAATCGTAATATCAAAGGTTAATTGCTTTTTACGAAATATAATATGCATAACGTACTGACACTTACTAAAAATGTTACTACGTTGATTATGAATATAAAAATAAAATACTACTTTTTTATGACGGGTCTTAGCATAGTCTTAATCTTAAATGTCAAAAATAATTTTTTTCCACAATCTCATTATCGTAATATTTTTATATAGAACACGGATAATAGTTTATTCACTTATATTATTGAAGTCTTAAGGGCATGTTGATTGAAATTTTGACTAATCTATCGTAATCTATCTATCTATCTATATAATATACTAAAAGATTTACAACGTGGTGATGACAAATGTCACTCTATGATTGTCTATCTCTCTTTTAATATAAATAATTAAACTTAAAAAAGAAACTACAACAGTATAGTCCTATAATCGATCTGAAGCAAATAGTATGCAAATTCCTAAATATAGGGTTGATAAACGTAATATCAAACGGTTCACTAATTTCTACCAAATATAATATGCATAACTGACACTTACTAAAAGTGCTAACACGTTAATTATGAATATAAAAAAAAAATGTTACTAATAACTTACATATAATTATAATGTTTTGTCCATTTACTTAGTTATTCTAATCATAAAAACAAATTGCCAAACACTCTATAATAGAGTTTTAAATTTCAAAATTGTCTTACCAACAAAAGAATTGAGTCTAGAGGTAATACATGGGGAGGGGTCATGAATAGGGGATACACTTTATTTTGTACCTCTCGAAACGGGGATTGGGAGGGGTGAGTATTATTACTATCGTGGATGGAGGGGATAGGGATGAGAATTGTAAGAGGAGTATGGATGTGCAGGCCAAAAATGGATTATTTATCAAATATAGGGGTGTCAGATTGCCTGTGGATCAAGTTTTTTTGTGGATCCCCATGTGCATCCTTCCTAAGGGACGGGGATATAGGAAAGTTTGGTGGGTGATGGGGTTTAAAAATGTATATGTTGTGGGGTGATAGGGCGATGATGGATTTTAGATTGGACTCGCCTGTGCCGCTAATCATACATATAATTGATTATGAATATATAGAAAAAAATACTACTCGGTACTAACTTAATAGTGCATATTATAATGTTTTGTTTACTTAATTATTCTAATTAAACAAACGAATTGTCAAAGGCTCTAGATCAAAGTTTTAAAATTCAAAGCTCCTTTGCCAAAAAAAAATGTTGAGTCTAGAGCTAAGTTTGAGGCGGATGTGGATACATGGAGGATGAGAAGTGAGGATGAATTTTATCTTGTATCTATCAAAATAGGGATTGGGAGGGGTGGGTATCATACCTATCGTGAACGGCGTGGATGGGGATGAGAATTAAAGGCGGATACGGTGTGCAGGTCTCACCCTGCCTTAAAGTCATCTCTAAATGAATAAAGTAAATGGTGTAGGTACGTGTTAAATGATCTGGTAATGAGGTTGATGGGGGAACGTGTATGTATTAAGTGGGTTTTACTATCGAAGTGAAAGGTGAAAGCGATAACTTTATTCTTGACGTGGCATGAGCAATAACAAATTATCCACCATCAATTTTAATTTGGGGAACATCCATAATTTACCAGATTTCATATAAATTTATTTTTAGATTATAAACCGTGCATCGCACGGGTACTATACTAGTTATCTACTAATTTAATCATGGCAAGGGATCTAATATTTATTTTTTATTTTTTAATAAACCTAAAATATTAGTTAATAATATGTGATGATGTGGAAATCCTACGTGGACGCTCTAAATGCTCTCCAAAAAACTCCCCTTTATATATATATTAGATTGAGAGATACTGGTTAAAGATGAAAGTGTTATGTGATTATAAGATAGAATTGAATATTCAGGAATGAAAGGGGTGAGGTTCTCGCAGTGTATATTATTATCAGGGAAGGTTTAAAGCAGCAAGAAATCTTTAGCAATCATCCATTTCCTGCATTACGTTTCCTACATCCTCCGGAAAATGATCCGCTTTATCCGCCGGGTTTTTTTAGAGTGATACTTGCTGACTCAGAGATACAAGGAATAATGTCTTTCATTCAGGTTGATGGATCTTGGAAGAAGAATACTCGAATAGCTGGAATGGGTTGGGTGCTTAGTAATCATCTGATAACATCGGATAGGATCTTAGGTGGAGCTTCTGTAGGGACAGCGAAGTCAGCTCTTCAAGCGGAGGTCCTTGCATGTTTGTTTGCACTTAGATGGAGCATTACAGCTACAGTTCGACATATTACTGTTCTAACGGATTCTCATATGTTGGTTGAAATGCTTCTCCAACAAAGCACGATTGACATTAACCTGCTTTGGACCATAACTGAGATTAAGCGTCTGGGAAGAATGTTCGACTGGTGCAGCATCCAAAAGGTAGGTCGAGATCAAGTTCAAGGTGCTCACGACATTGCAACCTCTGCAGCTGCAACTTCTATTTCTTTTGCTTTCTTTCCTTAATGTTTGTTTAGCACTTGTCAAAAAAAAAAAAAAAAACAAAAAAAAAAAAAAAGATAGAATTGAAATAGAGATTAATTAATTCCCGTTTTAATAATAATTACATACTCCATATACGAATTATAATGATTAGTTCTATGTGATTATAAGATATTTAAAATAGAGATTAAATTTTCTTAAAATCTAATATACATATATAAAGGAGGCACTTTTGCTGAGATATTAGAGCGCCACGTAGGATTAGTAATGCTCTCGGCCAATGAAAAAGAAGATTTCTTATTTATTTTTGAATTAAAAAATTCAAGTGCCACGTATATAATTAAGTAGATGCCACGTGGATATATATCTAAGTTTTAATTTTTTTTTTTTAAAAAACGTTAAACGTATTTGATAAACGTACATAAACGTTTGATGGGAAGAGTCCAAAAAACAAAAAGTCCTAATAATCCTACTCAATCTAAGTTTTGATTATAAAAAAAAAACAAAAAAAAAAAAAAACTTAGTATTAGATAAACGTAGATAAACGTTTGATGGGAAGAGTCCAAAACACAAAAAGTCCTAATAATCCTACTCAATATATACCTAAGTTTTAATAATTAAAAAAAAAAAAAAAACCCTTAGATATAACCTAAACGTTTAAGATAAACGTAGATAAACGTATACTAATACACTACAATTCTTTAAGATATAAATTGGAAGTTCTAATCATATTCAAATTTATAATTGATGAAATCCTATAAATTGGTCGTATTGTTCAATTCATAACTCATACACAATCACATCTTTCACTTTTAAGTTTGGTTATGAATGACTACTTCTTTGATCCATGATTTAAATTCCAGTAGGAACGACTGGAAAATTAAAGTTCGTGTTTCGCGCTTGATTGATGTGGTGAACTTCCGCAAACAAAATAGTTTAATTAGTTTGGACATGGTCCTCATCGACAAAGAGGTATATAATTCTTCTAATATTTACTTTATGATTTTACAACACACTTTTTAAATTAACTGTTATAATTTAACTGCAGGGTGATTATGTGCATGCCTCTATTAAATCCAATTTTGTCCAGCACTTCCGTCCAAAATTAACTGAGGGACAAATCTATACAATCAGATATTTTTCGGTCCAACCTAATAAGGAACAATACCGTATTGTTGGCGACAACAAGATAATGATAATTTTTTTTCAAAATACCGTTG
Organism: Spinacia oleracea; assembly: GCF_020520425.1. Classification (NCBI taxonomy): domain Eukaryota; kingdom Viridiplantae; phylum Streptophyta; class Magnoliopsida; order Caryophyllales; family Amaranthaceae; genus Spinacia; species Spinacia oleracea. Next base: position 165,811,526 of record NC_079490.1, read on the forward strand.
TTAGGGCCGTTGGGAATATAGATAAGATTCCATTGCATCGATTTGATTGTGTACAATTACAGTACACTTGAATAAGTTTGTTAAAAACTACTCACTTCCTGGTATGTATGATTTTGTTATTTATTCCGTACTAAAGTTTATTTGAGTTATTGTGAAACAATTTTGCCAAATACTTTGTCTTTTTTTCCTTTGTTGTTTTTTTTCTCTTTTTAGATGTCGTTGGTATGGTTGTGAATGAAGTTGGAGATTCTATCAAAATAGAAGACCAATGGTACATATTTTTTCCTTCTTCTGTAGAGTTAATTAAATATATATATTATTTATGATGTTATTATTTATTTAGTTTTCTTATCTAAATTATTGCAGGGGACAACATTGACATTGAGATTGAGAGGTCTAGCTGAAACTGATGGGAAATCGAAGGTGAGATTTGATCTGGTTGTGATTGGGGAAGATGATTGAAGAGATAGAGACGACTGCATTTTGATTGTGGAGAAATAGATCGGAAGTTGCTGAAGTCTTTATCACACTAAAAAAAATAACAAGTACTTTAGTTTAGTCTAGACTTTTGCTCAATTATTTAGTTGTCGTAATAGGTTTACTTTTGCTCAGTTATTATGCACCATTTCATTTAACCCATTAATCCAATTATGGACAAATTTATTTTAACTTAATCTATTGCCACTAAATCAAACATAGGAAATAAATTAAGTTAAAATGAATTTAGATCTACTTAATGCATGTGTGTCATTTTTATCTTCCAAATGAACTTAATTATTATTATTGTTAATAGTTACTGATTGTCTTCCAAAAAAAAAATACCATCCATTCACCGTAACAAAACCTAATAACATAAATACAAAACCGTTACTAAAAAGAAACAAATAAAACGAAACCCGTGCATCGCACGGGCTTCAAAACTAGTAAAAAAATAAAATAGAGATTAATTTCCGCTTTACTCATAATTACATATATACGAAGTATAATGATTGTGATAACTATAGAGTAGTATTCATATAGGACTTTTATAGCCACAAATATGTAAAATGAGAAAGTTACATAACTTTCACTTCGTCCATACATGCATATCGTATTATTGTTATAATATTTATTTTACGTGTTTTATTCTTAATTTTATGATTATTTCGATTGTCTATAATTTGTATAATATGAGTAAGTGTCGGAGCTATAATGACGTCAGGATTATAGGGCCCTGTGTAATTTCTCAAAATGAAGCCCTATTCAATTACACAAATTCTTATTTACAATGAGTGTACAATAAATATTGTACACCGAAATAAAAGTTAACTCAAAATGCTTAAAAGTTAAGCTTATATATGTAAAAGTTATCTATTATTAAGTGATAATTTTTTTTCATTTTAATAAAACTTATTTTCTTCAAAATCACTAATAATGTATAAAATTAATCATTTAATCATTTCTATCAATTTTTTTTTAACTAATATAAAAGTTAATCAAAACTAGTTTAAAGTTACGAAAAAATGGGTAAAAGTTATCTTGGTGTACAATAAATTTATTGTACAATTTGTACACGCAAGACCTTTTGATTCAATTAAAAGAGAAAAGGAAAGAGAATAAAAATAATGAATTGTAAAGAATCAAACCCATGACCTTGTATAATACTTCGTACATAACAACACCTTAACCATTACTTCAATTTTGTTTTTATTAACATTAGGAAACTAATTATATTATATCTGAAATTTGGGGCTTCTGTCGTCGGTCACCCACACACCCCAAGAACCGCTTGTGAATGTGACCATTTATGTGAAGTAATTTGACATATTTTTATTGTGCACAGATTAGTAATACTATGCTCAATCACTTTTCGTTTTTCAAGGATCGGAAATGAATCTTAGAGAATGTCATCTCATTGTATGATAAGGTTGTCTATTTAACATATCAATGACTTCATTTCCCAATTTAGTTCTTCATTATTTGTACGTTCTCCATGAACTTTTCTAATTACAATTTTGTAACGTATTTTGAATTTTTACGGCAAAATGCATATGTTTTGGTTAATCAAAACTATAATTATCGATAATTACGGAGTAATTCATTGCTTTGCATTTATCATTAATTGTCATAAGAACAACGACGACCTTACTTAGACAAGTATTGTTATATATGTTCATATTTCTCTGTATTCTCGACTTGAGTTTTAAAAAAAAATGTATCATCCGAGCACAAGGTATAAAAATTATGATCTTAAATAATAAAATACAGACTCGTGCATCGTACGGACTTCAAAACTAGTTTTACTAATTATGTAGAATATTTTAGAATGATAAGATGTTGATAAAAAAAAATGTTGATCAAATAATGACATAAATTTGTAATTTAAAATGAATTTATATTCTAAAAAAGTTTTACAGATATAGTATATGGTTGATATAACACTAAATTAGTGGAGGGAGTATAAGTGAATATCAAACAACTATATACAAGTAGTTAGCTCCATAGAAAGAATGTGTTTTGCGTATAAATTCACCATTCTCGATTGTCAAAATCATAATCAGCTCAACCGCAACTCAATTTTTTTCCCCCCAAAACAATCGCCATGAAACACATACCATACATATATTCAATATTTCACTTTTACTCAATTATATATAATTTTCATCCTTCATTTATCAAATACAAATTAAAGCAATCTAAAATTTATTTACCAAGTGTTTGGGCTCCCAATTGAATATCAATTGGGCCACTAAGTCCAAAGTCCAATGGCTCAATTCAACATCGAACCTGCCACCACCACTAAGGCTATTCAGCCATCAACCAAGGCCCAAGGCCCAATAGCAATAAATGACCTATGGGCATTTATTATGCAAACACTATAAATAGGCCGTCAAGGCTCAAACCTCAAGGTACGTCCAATTTATTGCCTTAAGATTACTCTCTAGAGAACTTCTGTCTCTAGAATCCGAGCATTGTTCTTACTTAGGCATCAGAGGGGCTTTCCTCGGAAACACCCCTGAGGCTAGTGACATTGTCTTTGTGTAGGTAAATTCGGATAACAACCATTCAAGCTAACAAGATCTTCAACACACTCAACAGGGCCTTCATTCGAAGCCCATTGTTCCATCCGCTTCAACACCGGAACAATTTGGCGCCGTCTGTGGGGAAGAACACTTTAAAGCCTTGAAAAACACCCCATTTTTCACGTAAGAAATAGAAATTCCCAACAATGACAACCAGAACGATGTCCTTGTCCAAACGGATTCGGGATCCGATGAAGGGGAACAACTGCACTCAGTGGCGAGATCACAGCCGACAAGGGCTACCGCCGCAACAGCCAGCAGACCTCCACTCCCTTCTCGAGAAGAGCTTGCTGCAACCATGACCATCATGCAAAACTTCCTCTTCAATGAGAAAGAACAGGCACAGGCAGCGGACCACCGAGAAACGAGGAGAATCAGGCGACAACTTCTGCTTAATAGGCCACCGCCTAACGAGGACGCCGCGGGACCCGAACGCACTCTCCCTACAATGTCGGGAACACACTTAACGACAAGATGGAGAGAGAGTACATGGGATACGCAACAGAGGGCAGAACAGCAACCAGAATGGTTTGAAACACCATCCCCAACACCGCAAGCTCTCCTAAGCGGAGCAAGTGACCGCACTCGGATCCGAAGCTCGGTACATAGCAGGTTGCGCCCTTCGGTCCATGATAGGCTGGGCAGCCCCAGCAGATCCAGTAGGCAAACCGAAGCCAGTGGCCAGTCAAGAAGGAGAAGGAGGAGTGATCGAACTCCTAGCCCCCTACACGCCCCCGAACAATCCCACAGAGGAAACTCGAGGAGCGATGGTATCAGGGCGAGGCTAGGAAAGAGGATCATGACCCCAACATCTTCCCCGTTCTCGAATGATATTGTTATGGAGGAGATTCCCAAAGTGAGGCTACCAGCACACTTAACGAGCAGCAAATGTTCCTGAGCCCCTACTCCGAGGCTTGTTGGTGCAAATACTTCCCAACCACGCTGACAGGAGTTGCAGGGGAATGGTTCAGGTCGCTGCCGAAGGGATCGATCAAAAGCTGAAAGAAGCTGAAGAAGAGGTTCTGCGTACAATTCGTGAGCAATAATCGCCCCGAACGAACTACCGCAGAACTGACCTCCATACAACAGGAACGAGATGAAAGTCTCCGAGACTTCATGGCCAGGTTCATGAAAGAATCAACCAACATCCCCAATCTGCAGTCAGATGTAGAAATCTTCGCCTTGAAGCACGCGCTTCGGGAGGGGAAATTCCGGGATAAACTGTCAATGAAAAACCCCTCCAAGATAGCTGATGTACTTCAAATGGCGGATGCGTTCATCAAAACGGAAGAATTCAACAAGGCAGCAGCTAGGCTGAGGAACCCCTCGGATACGAGGGATACCAAGATGAATCAGAGTAAGCCCGAGGGCAACTCAAGAAATGGAAAAGAGAAGGTGGGTGCGAGAGAAGCAAGCCCAAAGAAAGAGGGGAAGAAGGGTGAATTTCAACCCAAATACACCAACTACACTCCACTCACCACATCCCGAAAAGAAATCTTCAGCCTCCACAAGGATGACGAAAATTGGAAACTACCTGACAAGCTCAGATCAAACCCCCTCCGTAGGAACAAGAACAAGTGGTGTGAGTTCCACGATGACTTTGGACATACCACCGAGGAATGCAATTCGCTGAAAGACAACATCGAGGACCTCATCCGTTGAGGCTATTTAAAGCAATACTTGCTCGACCGGAAAACGGAGAGGGAAGAAAAAGAAAAAGCAACGTCGGGAAAACTACAAGAGCAAGCCCAGAGAAGAGTCCATGAGACCGAAGGGCAAAAGAAAAAACCAATTCTCGTGGTGTTCGGAGGCCAAAGATCCGGCCACGCCAGCAAGCAACACTTGAGGGCTCTCTCCCACCGAGTCAACTTCAGCACTATAGGGGAGAACCAGCCTACGCCCCCGAACATGACTTTTACTGCTGATGATTGCCTCGGAACCCAGTACAAACACGACGACCCGTTGGTAATTGAAATGGATCTCAATAACCACAACGTTCACAGAGTACTGGTCGATGGAGGGAGCGCCGTCAACATCATCTTCAGAAACTGCTTCGAGCAGCTCATCCTTGAAGAAGGAGAAGAGTCTCTGACTAAGGTCAGTTACCCGCTGATCGGCTTCAACGGATCCGCAGCCATTCCGCGGGGAAAGATCACTCTTCCCGTTACTATTGGCCAAGGCCTGGCGGCAAGGAACGTCCGAGAGGAATTCTTAGTGATGGACTGCGATTCGGTGTATAACGTCATCATGGGACGAACCATGATTCACAAGATACAAGCAGTCCCATCCACGTACCACCAAATGATGATGTACGTCTCGGACGCAGGTTTCACCTAGCGGATAAAAGGTGACCAGGAGGTGGCAAGGTCAACCTGTCACACTGCCATCCGAAAACCGAAGCTAGGAGACAGTCCTAGAGATGAGGATGAGAAAAGTAGCCCCCCAAAAGAGGAAAACGATGCAAAGAGGAGAAAGGCTGGCCCGAGCAGTCTGGTAAAACCCGCCGAGGTTGATGCTTGACCAGAAACCCTTTCTCCCGAACCAGATCAGGAAATGGAAGACATCCCCCTGGAAGATGATTCAGACAGAAGTGTCCAAATAGGCAGAGGCATGAGCTCGGGGCTCCGAATCGATCTGATCCAGTTGCTGAGGGATCACAAAGACATTTTCGCATGGTTGGAAGCCGATATGCCAGGGATAGATCCGGAGATGATCTGTCATAAGCTGGATGTCAACGCCGAGGCCCGACCAGTCAAACAGAGAAAAAGAATCTACTCCTCGGAGAAAAACAAAGTTATCGCCGAAGAGGTGAGGAAACTGCAAGAAGCAGGCTTCATTGAGCCATGCATGTACCCCAAGTGGCTGGCCAACGTGGTCATGGTCAAGAAAGCCAACGGCTCGTGGCGCATGTGCGTCGACTTCACGGATCTGAATCGAGCCTGCCCGAAAGACTGCTATCCCCTCCCGAGGATAGATCAGCTAGTCGACTCCACCAGTGGCCATGCATTTGCTTAGCTTCATGGACGCCTTTTCAGGGTACCATCAAGTATTCATGCACCCCGACGATAGAGCAAAAACCGCCTTCATCACAAGCGCGGGAGTGTTCAACTATAGAATGATGCCCTTCGGATTGAAAAATGTCGGGGCCACCTACCAAAGGTTAGTTGATCACGTCTTCGCCGATTAAAAAGGAAGGAACGTCGAAGTCTATGTGGACGATTCCATAGTGAAAAGTGTGAAGGAGGAGGATCACATCAAAGATTTGGCCGAAACTTTCGCCAACCTGAGGAAGTACAAAATGAAGTTGAACCCGAAGAAGTGTGTCTTCGAGGTTAGAGCAGGAAAATTCCTCGGATTCATGGTGAGCGAAAGGGGAATTGATGCAAACCCGGACAAAGTCCAGGCCACATTAGACCTACCCGAGCCAAAGACGAAAAGAGACGTGCAAAGGCTAACAGGCAGGTTAGCCGCACTTTCAAGGTTCATATCAAAAGCTTCGGACAAGGGGGCACCCTTCTTCAAAACTCTCAAACCAAAAACCCTCCCAGGAGGAGAAGAAGAGCCTGCCAAAAAGAAAGGCGTCCCGAGGAAGGTGGACCCCGAGCTAACGTGGGAACAAGAGCAGAAAGATGCATTCCAACAGCTCAGGGCTCACCTGGCCCAACTGCTGACACTAGCCAGGCCAAAAGAGGGGGAAACCTTGTATTTATACGTCGCCGTTAGCCCCGGGACAGTAAGTGCGGTACACCCTGCGAGAAGAAGAGAAAAATCAACAGCCAATCTACTTCACCAGCCGAACCCTAACAGATGCCGAGACTCGGTACCCACTCATTGAAAAAGTAGCATACGCAGTGGTGGTGGCAGCCCGAAAGCTTAGACCCTACTTCGATTCTCATCAAGTAGTGGTGCTAACTGACCAACCACTGGAAAAAGTGCTAGACAAGATAGAGAGGTCGGGAAGATTGGCTGCATGGGCTTTTGAGCTATCTAAGTTCGGTATCAAGTATCAGCCGAGGACCGCCATCAAAGCACAAGCGCTTGCTGACTTCTTGGCCGAATGCTCATATCAGGAAATGTTGGATGACACCAAAAGAACATGGGAAGTATACACCGACGGATCTTCCACAGTGAATGGATCGGGAGCCGGAGTAGTGCCGATACCTCCAGTAGGAAAAAGCATCGAATATGCCCTGAAGTTCGGCTTCAAGGCAACCAACAATGAGGCCGAATATGAGGCCGCAATCGCAGGGATAGAGCTATGCTTATCTCTGGAGGCCGAACATGTTTGCCTCAAAACTGATTCTCAGCTCGTAGCCAACCAAATCCGAGGGGAGTACGAGGCCAAATGGCCAAGTATGACGGCCTACCTAGTAAAAATTAAATCCTTAACGTCAAAGTTAAGATCCTTCGAAGTCATCCTCATCCCCCGAGGCCAAAACACACAAGCAGACGCACCGTCCAAACTTGCAAGCTCAATGCTCATCGACCTAAACAGGTCGGTCCACGTGGAAGTACACCAAGAAAGAAGCATTGACATGCCACCCCCCACAGTCTGCAGTCTACGTCCCGAACCGAGCTGGATGGACGCAGTCATTGCATACAAGGAGAGGGGAGAACTTCCCGAAGAAAAGCTGCAAGCAAGAAAGTTGAAGAGAGTCAACCAAAGGTTCGTCATTGACGCCAACGGAGAGCTCATGAGAAGGTCATTCTCAGCCCCGCTGCTGAAATGTGTCGGCCTAACTGACGCCGATTATATCCTAAGGGAAATCCACCTCGGCATATGTGGAAATCACATCGGAGGCAGGGCATTGGCACACAAGGCACTAAGGGCCGGGTTCTGGTGGCCCACCATGGTTTCCGAGGCAAAAGCGCTGACAAGAAAGTGCGAGAAATGCCAGAAGTTCGCACCAGCAATCCACCAGCCAGCTCAGACCTTACAATCAACACTCTACCCCTTGCCATTTGCACAATGGGGCTTGGACATCATCGGTCCATTCCCCTCGGCTGTGAACCAAAAGAAGTGGTTGATTGTAGGAGTCGATTATTTCAGCAAGTGGATTGAAGCCGAAGCAGTTTCGTCCATCACTGAGCCACAAGTCCGCAAATTCATCTGGAAAAACATCATCACAAGGTTCGGTATACCGAGGCTAATGGTTTTCGACCATGGAAAGCAATTTGACAACACACCACTGCAGACGTGGTGCAAACAGTTCGGTATCCACCTCGCTTACTCGGCGGTATGCCACCCTCAGAGCAACGGCCAAGCCGAAGCCGCGAACAAGCTCATACTCAACGCACTCAAGAAAAGAGTCGAGGAAGAAAAGAGTAAGTGGCTGGAAGAGCTCCCCGGAACACTCTGGTCCCTTCGGACCACCGAGAAAGAAGCCACGGGACAAACATCCTTCCACTTGGTATACGGTTCCGAAGCTGTCATCCCTGTAGAGATCGGAACAGAAAGCTTGAGGGTCCAAGCATACAACAAGTATGATGGAACCCACGGACAAAGCAATGATCAACTTCTGACCGAAGCCTTGGATCTACTAGATGAAGCTCGGGACGAAGCCAGAACTCTCAACGCAGCTTACCAGCAGAGGGTTAGCAAACACTACAACCGAAGAGTCAATGCCAGACCTCTGAAGGTCGGCGACCTAGTGCTCAGGAATGCTGCGGCAGTTCAAAAGGGAAGGATCCATGGGAAACTCTCGGCAACATGGGAAGGGCCATACATAATCCACTCCGAAAAGAGGACTGGCACCTTTATGCTTAAACAGTTAGACGGAACAATCTTGAAGAACCATTGGAATGCCGATGTTCTCAAGAAATATTTTGTATGACCTTACCCCTTTGTAATCCAAGTAAGTTTAACGAGTAAGTTTAATGAGAAGAGGAAATCCACTGGCACCATGTGTTTCATTAAACATATCTCTAATGTCTTTTGTCCTATTACCATTTTTTATATAGATATGCCTGCATGCAACTTCGGATCTGATCAATACGAAGCTAAAAATAATCCGAGGCAGCCACTCCTTGGAAACTAAACCCAAGGAGCAGCTAACTCAACCCAACCCGCAAGGTACCGTCCAGAATCCCCGGATTCGCGATACCCAGGGAAATTCCGTTCGCAACAGGGTCTCTCGAATAGTTATAAAGAGTTCGGCTCAGATCCAAGGATCCCCGGAGCTCATAACTAAGAGTCAGACTTGCGACTTCTTGCCCAGGTTTCCGAACCACAAGAAGTCGGAAGAATGGAAACAGACGTTAAAGAGCTCAAAAGTAGACTCTTAACAGATCCAAGGATCTGAAGAGCTCAGAAGCATACTCTAAACACGTCTACAAGCGTTAAAGAGCTCAAAAGTAGACTCTTAACAGATCCACGGATCTGAAGAGCTCAGAAGCAGACTCTAAATACGTCTACAGGTGTTAAAAAGCTCAAAGTAGCCTCTTAACAGATCCTCGGATCTGAAGAGCTCGAAAGCGAAACTCATGAGAAGAAAACCAATGTTTTCAAAGAAATCAAAGACTAAAGTCCAAGGCTACCGAATCCACCCGCAGAGCCTAAGTAAAACTCAAAACGAGTCTTAGAAAATCTACGGATTTGGAGAACTCGCAAACGAGGAAACACCTTAGCAAAACGGTGGATTCGAAAGCAAAAACAGATACTTCGGAAACACAAAAAATATACGAAACAGGAAAGTCATTTTTCATTCAATATTTGGGGGGACAAATACAATCATACCAACTAAAGCTCGGCACAGCCCGAGGAGTCCTCAAAAATTGAAAGCAAAATGACCAAAAAAAGCTAAATTCGGCAGCCATCAACAGACAAAACATCAGCCTACCGAAGTACTAAGAAAGCAAAAAGAAATTAAAGTACAACGCAGCGCCGAGGCAAAATGGGAGAGAGTCAAGCACAAGTTCGGAGGTCCTCAACTGGAACCGACCGACTCTGAAGAAGACGACTGCCCGAGTTCCTAAGGGACATCACCAACATGTCCCTGAGGAGCAGATCGCGAAGAGGCGCCAGCAGTGGTATCACCTTCCGAGGCGACCTTCCGAGCTTGCTGCGCCTTGGCAGCTTCTTTACGCTCCTTGGCAGCATCATCCCTATCAGCCTGACATTCCACCAAGTTGTCCTCGACCTCGAACCACTGAGGCACATGCTCGGTCCACTTAAAGTCAGGCATATGCTTGGCAAACATCCGACGAGCACCGAGGATCCCCTCCCAATACTGGTCTCGACACTGATCGAAAGTATACATCAAGGCCTTCTCCTCTTCGAGCTGGCGAACCTTAGCCTTAAGCTCATCAGCTTCATGCTCAAGCACGGGAATCCGCTCAAGGGCAACTGTGAATTTCTGAGCACTCTCACGAAGGTTCAGAATAACAACGTCCTTGCTCTTCAGCGCAGCCTCAAAGATAGCCTTCTCCTCGGCCTTCTCCTTCTTAAGAGCCTCGTGCTCCCAAACATCAGCCTCCATCTTCGACCTCAGATCATTAATCCCCTTGCCAAGCAGCTCAAGTGTGCCCGTCTGTTCCCGAGTAAACTCGGCAACCAAGCCTTTTGTTTCTTCAAGCTCGGCAAGGAGAGTGTTCGCCTTCTCATCCAGAAGAGGGACGTCCATGATCGTAGCGCTCTTCGAATCTGGCCAGCTTCACCTCGTCAAAATACTGACACTCAGCAGCAAAGGAGGACCAGAAGTGCGCCTACGAGGATGAAAGAGAAAAATGAATACTAAAGGAAGATAAAAGCAAAGTTCACAAAAAAGAAGTAATGTTTACCTCATTCAAATGAAACTGAGCCATTTGAGTAGTGTGGTTCGCCTCCTGTCCAGGAAAACGCCAGTCAGGGATGCCCCGAAGCATGTTCTCCCTTGCAGCACTAGGGCCAATCATGGACTCGGGGTGTGCCTCGGGATCTTCACCCAGAACAGAGGCCCGAGCAAACCGAGCCATGGTGTCCCTCACCTTCCGAGGAACCCTCCTGATCGGCACATCGAAGGAGGGGTAAGCCAAACGCTCCAACACCGAGGTAGATGTAGAGCCTAAAGTCTCACGGAACTTCCTCTTCAGTCCGTGTTATTGAGCAGGCTCCCCACCTTCGGGAACCGCAAAATCAGCGCCCTTGCTGGCTGAGGGACCACCTTCCTCATTTCCCGAAGAGGTAAGGTCGACCACCACCTTCGGGAGAACTTGCAGATCATCCCCTTGTCCGGCCGTAGCGGCATCCTCGGACCCAGGAACCTCGGTGGAATCAAGAGGGGGGTCAACCTCGAACTTCTCCACCATAGGAGTAATATCAGCGATAGTCCCCCCCACTAGAGTCAAAGGCTTCAGAGGCGAAGGTATATCAACCTCTTCGGCCATAGGCTGGTTCACAGGCTCGTCCTGTACCAGAACCGCCACACTCTTCAGCTTCTGGCCAGGGAGCGGAAGCTTACTCCGAAGGCTCTTCGGTGGACCCATCTCTTCCTTCTGCCGAGCAAGATAGCGTTCACCTGCCTCGGCGAGACTGGGATCTGCGGCAACAACCTTCCGAATTCTTTCCTCAGTCAGATAAGGACGACGGCTCAAAAACTCGAGAACTTCGGGACTAGGAGTTACCTTCGACGAAGAAGTAACTTTCTTCTTCAACTTCAAAGGGGACCTCTCTCTCTTATGCCTCATGGGAGAAGTCTCTCTTCCCGAAGCCTTCCTCTTCTTCAACTTCTTCGATTCCTACAAAAGAAAGAGCACATGAGAAGCGATCAAAACACTAAGAAAGAAGGCAAAAGGAGCACGGATGTAAGATCACTTACTTCGGGAGCAGCAAAAGAAGGAGGAGACGAAGCAGAGGAAATGACAGGCGCAGCAGCTGTTACCTCTGGTCCCTGAAAAACAAACACCGAAGACGGGGTCAAAACCGAGACCATGAGAGTCCACAGAACCAAAGTCTAAACAAAATGAACAAACTAATCAGTGTTACCGGATCAGAGGTAGTTACCAATTCAGGAAGCACTATCCGCCTCGGAACAGCCTCTTCAGGGTTCTGAGAATCCCAAGGGTCGGCTCGAACTTCTCCCAAGTGTGCGAGAGCGTGATCCGAGAACTCGTGATCCTCGAGCTTCGGCTGCCGAGGATTCTGCTTCTTGAAATCGTACGGCGGGCAACGAGTAAGAACCCCGTCACCGTTGAGTTGATAACCGAGCACCTCGGGAACGATGGCCTTCTCACCTTGATCTGCGCAAAGAGGATAAAAAGAATGAGATTCAAACAAATAAAAAGGGAGGTTGACACCTCAACTGAAGCACGATCTCAGCATAGAAAACCTCACCCCTGTCGTAGATCCTACTGAGACCGGCAGCAGCGAGGATGACCTCCCGTGTAATGTAATGCAAGTTCGGAAGCCAATACATCGGCTACCGAGAAGTTTTGGCCTTGAACTGTTAGGTTATGATACATATGACATTACATAGATCATGCGGAAACAACCATTAACCCAGGAAACATATTATTTACACATAATCATTTAGCATAGTTTAGATGCATACTCTTTGTTGCGTGCCTTCCCTAGCTGCGCCCGAACCGAACAAGAACAAGTCTTTTAGGACTCCAAGTGTCGTCCCTCCGTAGAAAGTCCACAGCACGTCCGGATCCGCCTTAAGATTGACCAACTAGAATCGCCCTTAAGGTACTCAGAAAATTCGGCACTTTTGGGGCAAGATGGGTGTTTGAATTTTCTCTCAAAAAACTCACTTTTGAATACTTTGAAACTTGTATATAAATTATGACCCCTAGGCCTTTATTTATAGAGTTATGGAAAAGGAATCGTAATCCTAGTAGGATGCGAATTAATTGGAATTAGAATTCTACATGAATTCTACTTAATCAATTTATCCAATAGGAATAGACATTTAATCATACACTGACTCTTGCAGATTCAGGAATCTCGCATGAGCTCAAACTCACACACACACGGCAGCCACAAGGGCTGCCCACGCATGCGAGCAGCAGCCCACGCAGCGCGGCCCACGCATGCGTGGCCTTGTGCGCGCTGGGCTGTGGCGTGCGTGCTTGCTGGGCGACGGCCTGGCTTCGTGCTGGGCCTTCGTCCGGCAGGCCTCGTCCGATGCTAATTCGTACGATACGCTTCCGATTAAATTTCCATTTCCGGAATCTATTTCCGATACGAACAATATTCAATATTTCCGATTCCGGAATTAATTTCCGTTTCGAACAAATATTTAATATTTCCGTTTCCGGAATTATTTTCCGATTCCGGTAATATTTCCGATTCTGACAATATTTCCGTTTCCGGCAATATTTCCGATTCTGGTAATATTTCCATTTCCAACAATATTTTCCGATACGTACCATGTTTCCGTTTCCGGCAACATCTACGACTTGGATAATATTCATATTTCCGATACGATCCATATTTCCGTTTCCGGCAATATCATCGTTTCCGGAGTATTCATTTCTTGCCTGTGACGATCTTAGCTCCCACTGAAACCAAGATCCGTCGGTTCCGAATATTCATAGATGGAGTATTTAATGCCATTAAATACTTGATCCGTTTACGTACTATTTGTGTGACCCTACGGGTTCAGTCAAGAGTAAGCTGTGGATTAATATCATTAATTCCACTTGAACTGAAGCGGCCTCTAGCTAGGCATTCAGCTCACTTGATCTCACTGAATTTATTAACTTGTTAATTAATACTGAACCGCATTTATTAGACTTAACATAGAATGCATACTTGGACCAAGGGAATTATTTCCTTCAGTCTCCCACTTGTCCTTAGGGACAAGTGTGCATTTCCTAATTCCTTTGTCGCTCGATGCTTGCTCTTGAACATAAGGTAAGAGTTGTCATCCTTATTATGTCCAGAGGTGTTCCTCGGTTTCAGAGTTCAACTGATCAAATAAACAGATAATCATAGCCTATGATTCATCCGAGCACGGCCATGCATTTCACAGTTTCTAGCTCTCCGAGTGGCCTTGTACAACTTTTAAGCATCTCATCCCGATTTATGGGAGGACAATCCCAATCTTGCGATCTTGAGATTAGACTTCGTTTGATAGGTGATTACCTGAGCGTTGCCTTTATAGCCTCCTTTTACGGTGCGACGGTTGGTCAACGTCAAAGCAATCAGTTCTCAAACAAGTAATCTCAAATCACTCAGGTATTGAGGATTTAGTGTCTAATAATTTAATGAAATTTACTTATGACAGACTTTCATCTCTTACAGTAAAGTTTCATAGGTCTTGTCCGATACTAGTCTTCCCAAAGTAAGTATCTATGCAAATGATTATGACATTGCCATGTCCACATAGTTCAAGAAACAGAACTACTAGTCATCTTGCATTCTAATCGTCTAATGTTTTCTATGCGTCCAGTTTTATAGAAAACTCCGATTAGGGACCATTTTCAACCTTTGACATTCAAGTTCACTTGATAGACATTTCTTAGTCACAGGACTGGTCCTGACAGTCTATCTTGAATATATCGTCAAGTTGAAGGGACTCATCATTTAATAAACCACAAATTAAATGGAAAAATGAATTCCTTTCATTTATTGTGAATGATTAACCAATAATGTTTTACAAAGATTTAAACTCTAAAACTTTAAAACATTAAACAGAGACATCAAAGCCATTCTCCAATATGCTTGATTCCCATAGCTGCAGTGTGCGAGTTGTGCTTCGCTTGCGGCAGAGGTTTAGTTAATGGATCTGATATGTTGTCATCAGTTCCAATTTTGCTTATCTCGACTTCTTTTCTTTCAACGAACTCTCGTAGAAGGTGAAATCTACGAAGTACATGCTTGACTCTCTGGTGGTGTCTAGGCTCTTTTGCCTGTGCAATAGCTCCGTTATTATCACAATACAGGGCTATTGGTCCTTTAATGGAGGGGACTACACCAAGTTCTCCTATGAACTTCCTTAGCCATATAGCTTCCTTTGCTGCTTCATGTGCAGCAATGTACTCCGCTTCAGTTGTAGAATCCGCAATGGTGCTTTGCTTAGCACTTTTCCAGCTTACTGCTCCTCCGTTGAGGCAGAAGACAAACCCAGACTGTGATCTGAAATCATCTTTGTCGGTTTGGAAACTTGCGTCCGTATAGCCTTTAACAATTAATTCATCATCTCCACCATAGACCAGGAAGTCATCTTTGTGCCTTTTCAGGTACTTCAGAATATTCTTGGCAGCAGTCCAATGCGCCTCTCCTGGGTCTGACTGGTATCTGCTCGTAGCACTGAGTGCGTACGCAACATCCGGGCGTGTACATATCATAGCATACATTATTGAACCAATCAATGATGCATATGGAATCCCATTCATTCGTCTACGCTCATCAAGTGTTTTTGGGCACTGAGTCTTGCTTAGAGTCATTCCATGAGACATGGGTAGGTAGCCTCGCTTGGAGTCCGCCATCTTGAACCTATCAAGCACCTTATTGATATAAGTGCTTTGACTAAGTCCAATCATCCTTTTAGATCTATCTCTGTAAATCTTGATGCCCAATATGTACTGTGCTTCTCCTAGATCCTTCATCGAAAAACATTTCCCAAGCCAAATCTTGACAGAGTTCAACATAGGAATGTCATTTCCGATAAGCAATATGTCGTCGACATATAATACTAGGAAAGCAATTTTGCTCCCACTGACCTTCTTGTATACACAAGATTCGTCTGCGTTCTTGATGAAACCAAAGTCACTGACTGCTTCATCAAAACGTATATTCCAGCTCCTGGATGCCTGCTTCAATCCGTAGATTGACTTCTTTAGCTTGCATACCTTTTTAGCATTCTTTGGATCCTCAAAACCTTCAGGCTGTGTCATAAACACAGTTTCTGTTAAAACGCCGTTTAAGAAAGCAGTTTTGACATCCATCTGCCATATTTCGTAATCGTAATATGCAGCGATTGCTAACATTATTCGAATAGACTTTAGCATTGCAACTGGTGAAAAGGTTTCATCGTAATCCACACCGTGGACTTGCCTGTAACCTTTTGCAACCAATCTAGCTTTGAAAACTTCAAGTTTCCCATCCTTGTCCTTTTTCAGTTTGAAAACCCATTTGCTTCCAATGGCTTGGTAGCCATCTGGCAAATCGACCAAATCCCATACTTGGTTTTCAGACATGGAGTCTAATTCAGATTGCATGGCTTCTTGCCATTGCTTGGAGCTAGGGCTCGTCATAGCTTGCTTGTAAGTCGCAGGTTCATCACTTTCAAGTAATAGAACGTCATAGCTCTCGTTCGTCAAAATACCTAAGTACCTTTCCGGTTGAGATCTATATCTTTGCGATCTACGCGGGGTAACATTTCTAGATTGACCATGATTCTCACCAGATTCTTCTAAAGATCTCTGAGTTTCATCCTGAATGTCATCTTGAGCATTCTCTAGAGTTTGTTGTTCGACTCGAATTTCTTCGAGGTCTACTTTTCTCCCACTTGTCATTTTGGAAATGTGATCTTTCTCCAAAAAGACACCATCTCGAGCAACAAACACTTTGTTCTCAGATGTATTGTAGAAGTAATACCCCTTTGTTTCCTTTGGATAGCCCACAAGGATACATTTGTCAGATTTTGGATGAAGTTTGTCTGAAATTAATCGTTTGACGTAAACTTCACATCCCCAAATCTTAAGAAAAGACACATTTGGAGGCTTTCCAAACCATAATTCGTATGGAGTCTTTTCGACAGCTTTAGACGGAGCTCTATTTATAGTGAGTGCAGCTGTATTTAGTGCATGTCCCCAAAATTCTAATGGAAGTTCGGCCTGACCCATCATTGACCTGACCATGTCTAGCAAGGTTCTGTTCCTCCGTTCTGACACACCGTTCCATTGTGGTGTTCCAGGAGGAGTCAATTCTGATAGAATTCCACATTCTTTCAGATGGTCATCAAATTCATAGCTCAGATATTCACCGCCTCTATCAGACCGCAGTGCCTTGATCTTCTTGCCTAATTGATTCTCTACTTCACTCTGAAATTCCTTGAATTTGTCAAAGGATTCAGACTTATGCTTCATTAGGTAGACATAACCATACCTACTGAAGTCATCAGTGAAAGTGATAAAGTAGCTGAAACCACCTCTAGCATTTGTACTCATTGGTCCACATACATCTGTATGGATTAAACCCAATAGTTCATTTGCTCTTTCTCCAACTTTAGAGAAAGGTTGCTTTGTCATTTTGCCAAGTAAACATGATTCGCATTTACCATAATCCTCTAAGTCAAATGGTTCTAGAATTCCTTCCCTTTGAAGTCTTTCTAAGCGTTTCAAGTTTATATGGCCTAATCGACAATGCCACAGATAGGTGAGATCTGAATCATCCTTTTTGGCCTTTTTGGTATTTATGTTATATACTTGTTTGTCGTGATCTAATAAATAAAGTCCATTGACTAATCTAGCAGATCCATAAAACATCTCTTTAAAATAAAACGAACAACTATTGTCTTTTATTATAAAGGAAAATCCCTTAGCATCTAAGCAAGAAACTGAAATGATGTTTTTAGTAAGACTTGGAACATGGAAACATTCTTCCAGTTCCAAAACTAGCCCGGAGGGCAACGACAAATAGTATGTTCCTACAGCTAATGCAGCAATCCGTGCTCCATTTCCCACTCGTAGGTCGACTTCACCCTTGCTTAACTTTCTACTTCTTCTTAGTCCCTGTGGATTGGAACATAAGTGTGAGCCACAACCTGTATCTAATACCCAAGAAGTTGAATTAGCAAGTATACAGTCTATAACGAAAATACCTGAAGATGGAACGACTGTTCCGTTCTTCTGATCTTCCTTTAGCTTCAAGCAATCTCTCTTCCAATGCCCCTTCTTCTTGCAGTAGAAGCATTCGGATTCAGAAGTGGGTTGACTGACCTTCCTCTTTGCAGATTTGGCGCCAGTTTGCTTAGTTGGGCTGGCCTTGTTGCCACCTTTCTTAGCATTCCTCTTCTTTCCAGATTTCTTGAACTTGCCCCCACGCACCATAAGCACTTCCTGCTTATCACTTTTGAGCGTCTTTTCAGCGGTCTTCAGCATACCGTGAAGCTCAGTGAGCGTTTTGTCCAGACTATTCATACTGTAGTTCAGTTTGAACTGATCATACCCGCTATGAAGAGAATGGAGGATGGTGTCTATAGCCATTTCCTGAGAAAATTGCTGATCCAGCCGACTCATATTCTCAATGAGTCCAATCATTTTGAGAACATGTGGACTTACGGGCTCGCCTTTCTTAAGCTTGGTCTCAAGAATTTGCCTATGAGTCTCGAATCTTTCGACTCGAGCCAGATCTTGGAACATGTTCTTCAACTCACTGATGATTGTGAAAGCATCTGAGTTGATGAACGTTTTCTGCAGATCCGCACTCATGGTGGCGAGCATTAGACATTTCACATCCTTGTTGGCATCAATCCAACGATTGAGGGCTGCCTGAGTGATCCCGTCGCCTGGAGCTTCGGGCATCGCCTCATCTAGGACATACTCCTTTTCTTCCTGCATAAGAACTATTTGCAAGTTCCTTTGCCAGTCAAGGAAGTTTTTCCCGTTCAACTTCTCCTTTTCGAGAATTGATCGAATGTTGAATGAATTGTTGTTTGCCATATTAAAAACTACAATTGAAAAGAATAAACAAATAAATAACCATTCACAGTTTCTCTTAATAAACTTAAATTCTAGCATTCATGCATAATTCAATGTTTATTAAGCATTTTATTCAAGTTATGTGTTCCGGCAGGTGTGAATAAAATGATTCCAAGATCCTAAAATCATTGAAGAACTAAGCACAGTTTGTCGACTTAATCCTAGAACATCTTAGGTAAGCAAAAGCCTTTTGCTAATAGTCTAGAAACTATTCTTGGTTGATAGGTACGTCTAAGAACTTATTAGGTAAACCTATCGAATTTGCCACGACATAAAAGGACTCCTTACTTATATCGTTGAGTTTCACCAAAACTAACATGTACTCACAATTATTTGTGTACCTTGCCCCTTTAGGACCAATAAGTAACACCTCGCTGAGCGAAAACTATTACTAGATTGATGTAAAGGATATCCAAGCAAGTGTATATTTTGGCATGGCACCTTTTAACTCAATTTTTAAGTTTGGAACTTAAGGCTCTTACTATGTTGGTTAGATTTTAAGTGAACTAAAATCCTTAATCATGCAACATAATCAAGCTTTTGATCTCATGCATTTTAAGACATATTTAAAGCAATAAATAACTTAAAACATGCATAAGATATTTGTGATCTAGTATGGCCCGACTTCATCTTGAAGCTTTGACTTCAAAGTCCGTCTTGAAAATCTCCGTGGGAGGCACCATTTTCTTCAAATAGGATAAGTTATAACTAATTACAACTATTTGATGGTACGCAGACCATATTTGAATTGAAAAACAACTTTGGTACTTTAGACCAATTACATTCAAATTAATGGTACGCAGACCATATTTTCTATCCTATTTGGGCCATACTAGTCACTTCATAACCTGCAAAACAGTACATATACAATATATACCATTCACCCATTCATTATCATGAATGGCCCACATAGCTGGTTAGTTAAACACATTATGCATCACGTAAACATTTGCAGCAATTAATCAAGGGCACCAATAATCTACCAATTATTCAGTCCTTATTAATTCTAATCGAGTTGTTTTAACCTTAAGGATTTGTAGACCTAATCAAGAGTTTATGACTAAAAGCACTCCCACTCAAACCAATAAATTCATATGCTTTACTAATTTTAAACATAAAATTGTATTTCTAGTCTAACCGGAAACATACAAATTTAATTAAAATTTAAAGCTCATATAAATTTATAATTGAATCCAAAAATTTAATTTAATTTCAGTCGCATTTAAATTAATTCATGATTTTAATTTTAGTAAAATAATTAGAATAAATGCCATTTATTATAATTATAATATTCAAAATTAAAATCCAAGAAATTAATTCAAATTATTAATTTTAAAATCAATTAAAAATTACGTGAACTGAAATTTTCAAATTAAACATTCAAAACGATCTAATCGTAACGCAAACACCCTACGCATTGCACGCCCATGGGCTGTACGCACACAGCCATTGCTGGCCATGTGCGCGCAGCCCATGCGCTCGTTGCATAGCTGCTGCTGTCCCATACGCAAGCCTCCGCACAGCGCCCACCGCACGCGAGCTATCGCTCGCAGCGCGCGCGCGTTACCGCGCTCGCTGGTGCGCGAGATCGCTCGCTGGTGCGCGCGAGCCATCGCTCGCTGGGGCGCTGCATCGCTCGCTGGCGCGCGAGATCGCGCGCTGGCGCGCGAGATCGCTCGCTGGTGCGCGCGAGCCATCGCTCGCTGGGGCGCTGCATCGCTCGCTGGCGCGCGAGATCGCGCGCTGGCGCGCGAGATCGCTCGCTGGTGCGCGCGAGTGATGCTGGGCGCAGCGCTCGTGGCACGCGAGCTTGCGCTCGCCGCGCACGAGGCTGCGCGCTGTTGTGCGAGGCAGCGCGCGCTGTGGCGCAGCTCGCTTGCTGCCCACACGCGACTGCCTTGGCTCGCCCCTCGCCCATGCCCATCCGTTCATTGCTCGTGGCACACGACACAAGGCAGGGCTGCTGCCTTGTGCTCGTGCACTACGCCCTTGCTCATTGCATTCGTGCCGCACGGGCGACGAGCTCCCTTGCTCGTCGTCGCATGCCCGCATTATACAACACCCCTTAAGGGTAACACGAAGCGTCCATTGCTTCGTGCGTGCAAGTTATTTGAACGAATCGCATAAAATTTAAAATTTATATTTAAAATTAATGACAAATTAATAAATAATATTAATTTCATAATTTTAGGGCGAAAAATCGAAAATTTATTATCCAATTGATTTCCGATTGATATGGATTCAAGTCTAGGTCATAAAAATTTAAAATTTATCGTAAATTTACAATTTTTATGGTGGTTTTTAATCATAGGTTTCTAATTAAATTACAATTAATTATGAAAATCAAATTAATTCTAAATTATTCTAATTTTCAACAAATTAATCATAATTACAAATTAGATTGCATAATTAACAAGACTAGGCATTCAAACTTGTTAAACATATGCAGTAGGTCAATCAAAAATTCAAGATTTATCAACAAGAATCGCAAATATTTAATTTAACATCTTAAATTTACGAAATTTTGCATTCGAAAAACTAAAACCTTCGAAAAGTCATAGTTAGGCTTCGAATTTGAGAATTCTGGGTTCGGCAGAAAAATATTATTTTTGTCAAAATTTTAGAATGCCTTTTACATGCGGAATTGACACAAAAATCACTCAATTCGGATGAGTAATGAAGAAACTGCCGAAAAACTGCGTACGTATAATTAAATAAACGCAATTTGCAACTAATTAACAATTACGAAAATTAATCACCCCTTTTAATTCTTGCAAATTTGTAATATTTAACCATGTTCATGCAATTTAGATTATGAAAATAATAAGGGGCTCGTGATACCACTGTTAGGTTATGATACATATGACATTACATAGATCATGCGGAAACAACCATTAACCCAGGAAACATATTATTTACACATAATCATTTAGCATAGTTTAGATGCATACTCTTTGTTGCGTGCCTTCCCTAGCTGCGCCCGAACCGAACAAGAACAAGTCTTTTAGGACTCCAAGTGTCGTCCCTCCGTAGAAAGTCCACAGCACGTCCGGATCCGCCTTAAGATTGACCAACTAGAATCGCCCTTAAGGTACTCAGAAAATTCGGCACTTTTGGGGCAAGATGGGTGTTTGAATTTTCTCTCAAAAAACTCACTTTTGAATACTTTGAAACTTGTATATAAATTATGACCCCTAGGCCTTTATTTATAGAGTTATGGAAAAGGAATCGTAATCCTAGTAGGATGCGAATTAATTGGAATTAGAATTCTACATGAATTCTACTTAATCAATTTATCCAATAGGAATAGACATTTAATCATACACTGACTCTTGCAGATTCAGGAATCTCGCATGAGCTCAAACTCACACACACACGGCAGCCACAAGGGCTGCCCACGCATGCGAGCAGCAGCCCACGCAGCGCGGCCCACGCATGCGTGGCCTTGTGCGCGCTGGGCTGTGGCGTGCGTGCTTGCTGGGTGACGGCCTGGCTTCGTGCTGGGCCTTCGTCCGGCAGGCCTCGTCCGATGCTAATTCGTACGATACGCTTCCGATTAAATTTCCATTTCCGGAATCTATTTCCGATACGAACAATATTCAATATTTCCGATTCCGGAATTAATTTCCGTTTCGAACAAATATTTAATATTTCCGTTTCCGGAATTATTTTCCGATTCCGGTAATATTTCCGATTCTGACAATATTTCCGTTTCCGGCAATATTTCCGATTCTGGTAATATTTCCATTTCCAACAATATTTTCCGATACGTACCATGTTTCCGTTTCCGGCAACATCTACGACTTGGATAATATTCATATTTCCGATACGATCCATATTTCCGTTTCCGGCAATATCATCGTTTCCGGAGTATTCATTTCTTGCCTGTGACGATCTTAGCTCCCACTGAAACCAAGATCCGTCGGTTCCGAATATTCATAGATGGAGTATTTAATGCCATTAAATACTTGATCCGTTTACGTACTATTTGTGTGACCCTACGGGTTCAGTCAAGAGTAAGATGTGGATTAATATCATTAATTCCACTTGAACTGAAGCGGCCTCTAGCTAGGCATTCAGCTCACTTGATCTCACTGAATTTATTAACTTGTTAATTAATACTGAACCGCATTTATTAGACTTAACATAGAATGCATACTTGGACCAAGGGCATTATTTCCTTCATGAACCACTCCAGCTGCATGGCGTGGTCAGAATTCTCTCTGTCAACGGGGCTAACCCGCGACATCGAAGGATCCGGCTTCACGAACCACTTCGGAGGCGAAAAATAGTGAGGGTGCCTCGGATCCACAGGAACACGGACTAGCAACCATTGAACCTTCCACCCATGGACCGAAGAGACGTACGGAAAGGAAGTCATATAAAGGTCCTCGCCTTTCCGCTTGTTTTTGTTATTTATGGCCCACCAGCCGGCCTCAGCATTTGCGTTCCTAACAAGCTCGTGCATCTCTTTGAAAACCTCGATCGACGGCTCATAGCCGAGGTAGTCACACATCCAGCGGTACCCCACAATATGACGCATAGACTTTGGCGTCAGCTGGCCCAAAGAAACGTTGTATTCCTCCAACACACGAGCGATAAACGGATCCAAAGGGAACCGAAGCCCGTAGTCGAAATGATGGAGGTACACAACAATGTACTCCGGAGGAAAACGAGTCACCCTCGCATTCTTCTGCGTCGGAAGCTCGCACCAGTAGCCCAAGGCATGCTGAATGCCATACAAATCTTCGGCGAGCCGATGATACGTTCCTTGCTTGGCTTCCACCAACCACTTCCCACCAACAGCCACACCATCCGGGCCCGCTATCTCGGATTTGTCCTCAAACAGACAAGCAAGCCTCCCCAAGGGGTCAGCCTCCTCCCACCGCCTCGGAAAGAATGGGCGAATGGGAAAGTGGCCCGTCGCACCAGCCCCTCGGCTCGATTCAGCACGATTTTCATTTCCCGAGCCCCCTTCAGCATTAACCTCGGGAGACGTTGATCTAGGCCCTTCGGAAGCAACCTTATTCTCCTCCTCACCACTAGAGGAGGACACCACACCGGATTTCTTCTTCTACCTTCCCCCAGCCATGGCAAAGTGGGGAAGCGCCGAGGATACACAGAAAAGAGTAGAGGTAAAAAGAAGTGAAAACAAAAGGAAATTACCTCTCCGGAAGCGGAAAATGCCGATGAAACAAATGAAGTCAGGCCCGAGGCAGATTCGCAGAAAATATGCAAAGATATGAAGAAAACACCAAATGGAATCACCGGAATTCTTAAGAAGTATGGAGAACGTTTGAGCGAATAAAGTTCGAAATGAGGAAAGAAGTGCGGTATTTATAGGCCACGTTCTGAAAACCGCCCAACTTCCGCCCCTTAACACTTGTCATCCGTTCGCGAATTCAAACCACTCTCTTTTCAAAAAAAGAGAGGGAACCTTTGGACTTCTTACAGCTGGAAACCCACCCATTTAATTCCAAATGGAATGGGTCTGGGGGGCATGTTGTTTGGGCTCCCAATTGAATATCAATTGGGCCACTAAGTCCAAAGCCCAATGGCTCAATTCAAACAACCTCGAACCTGCCACCACCACTAAGGCTATTCAGCCATCAACCAAGGCCCAAGGCCCAATAGAAATAACGGTTTTTTCATGAAATGCCCCCGAGGTTTGCAAAAACGCACCAAATACCCTCGCGTCTTTTGAATCACACAATATACCCCTATTTTTTCCCAAGTTTGCACCAAATACCCCTAAACCGACCTTCCGTTAGTCCTCCGTTAAGTCGTGTTTATAATTCACAGAATACCCCTATTTATAAATTTATTGCACAATATACACCTATTTTGAAACTAAGTTGCACCAAATACGCAAAATGCTTTTAAACTGCAGAATTTAATTTCCACAAAGCGTTCACCTAATTAATCAAATTAATCAACCAAAAAGTTAAACCTAAAACATGAAATAGAAGTAATAATCAAAGAAAATTGAGATGCTCAAACAACAAATCCAATAAGAAATTGATTGAATTGAACTTGATGCAACTGTTCGAGGAACTTGATAGGCAACTGGTTGATTCATTGTGGAACACTTGTTACAACAAGCCTTCTTTGCTTAGGGAGAAATGTCTTCTTGTACTTGCCAAGATTTACCTCCACCTGATGTTGCCAGCAAACACTTTGAACCTCCTCTTCGAGCTTGGGCTGCGAAACGTGAACCTAAGAAACCTTCTGAGCGAAAAGAAATGCATAAACAAATGCATACTAGTCATACACATTCTTGCAGCAGGTGCGGCACTGCAACACACAAAAAAGTACCATTAGCACCAACCTCAAGCATCTACTGAAAGCCTCACAGCAGGTTCTATCTTGTACAAAATTTTCACGAAGGTATTATTCTGATATAAACAAATATTCTCTTGCAACATAAGAGAAATCAAGCTCAAAGAATCATCAAAATTAGTCTCAATAATTCGGTAGTTCCATATTGGTTCAATTTTATTGAACTTAACAATATCCACCCACTATTCTTTAAACTTTGCATATTGATCAGTTATAAAGTCAGTCCGATCAACATATTTTCTCATACACATGTAATTAACAACCCAACTTTTAGCCTTATCAAACATGTGTTGTGAAGCCAAGTAGCTAACTCTACTATTTCATCTTCAGGAATATAGCAAAGGTTCAAGAGTGCTCATATACATCCATGAACCTACAGCTATTACCTGTTCATTTGGGGGAGAAAAAGTAGCCTTGGGTGTAGCTAGAGCAGTGTATAATGGAAATTGCACTCCCCCAGTCATCTACTGAGCTACAGAATCACAGGTCACCGTAAGAAGTGCAATTTTTCATGAACAAAACTAATTCAACCCTTGTTCACAGAAATGAGAATACCGAAACTCCAAATTTGGAACCATAGTTGAAAACCCAAAAACAATTCTCTCACTCTCCTCAAATAACGTTCCTTAAATACATTAATTCAATGAAAATTGATGAATTTTCAACCAACTAAACAATGAGACGAACTTGAAGCAATTTACTCTAATAGTCTATCACTTCCACCGACAACAACAACAACCAGAAAATTGACAGCAACAACAACAATGGCAAGAAAAAACAACAACAATCAACACTGAAATCAATAAATAGCAGCAAATGGATTATGTTTTGATTCGAAAAAAACAATAAATTTACTCTAATAGTCCATCAATTCCCAACAACAACAACCAGAAAATTGAAAACAATAACAACAAAAACCAACAACAATGACGGCAACAACATTCAACACAAATCAATAAATGCAATTCCAATCTAGTCAAGGAGAGAAGGAGAGAGTGGAACCTCACGACGGGCAAATTCGACAGCGGCGAATAAGGACGTCGGAAAGGGGAAGGAGAGGATCGACTTTCGTCGACGGTCAGAGAGCAGGAGTCGGACGCCGCCGGCGACCAGAGAGCAGGAGGAAGAACATCGGAGAGGAGAGAGAAAGAGAAAGAGAAAGAAGTTGAGATATTTTTTTTTTTTTTGGAATTTATGTCGAAAATTACGTATTAAGGGTAAAATAGTAAAACACGACTAACGGCAGACTAACGCCGTTAACTCAAAGGTGCATCTCATGAACAGTACGCAAAAATAGGGGTATATTATGTGATTCAAAAGACGCGAGGGTATTTGGTGTGTTTTTGCAAACCTCGGGGGCATTTCATGAAAAAACCGAATGACCTATGGGCATTTATTATGCAAACACTATAAATAGGCCGCCAAGGCTCAAACCTCAAGGTACGTCCAATTTATTGTCTTAAGACTACTCTCTAGAGAATTTCTCTCTCTAGAATCCGAGCATTGTTCTTACTTAGGCATCGGAGGGGCTTTCCTCGGAAACACCCCCGAGGCTAGTGACATTGTCTTTGTGTAGGTAAATTCGGACAACAATCATTCAAGCTAACAAGATCTTCAACACACTCAACATGGCCTTCATTCGAAGCCCATTGTTCCATCCGCTTCAACACCGGAACACCAAGTTTACATAAATAAAAAATTACTCCCTCCGTATTTATTTAAGAGATACACTTGGTCGGGCACGTGTATTAAGAAAAATAATTGAATTAAATAAAGTAATAAAACAAGTGGGGTGAAGTAGATATTTTAATAAGTAAAACAAGTGGGGACCATGTCGTTTTAGGGGATGGGGGGTGGGGATGGGGTGTAGATGGATTATTTAATTAGATGGTGGGGTTGATAAGTTACTAAAAATGGCAAGTGTATCTCTTAAATAAATACGGCCGGAAAAAGCAAGTGTATCTCTTAAATAAATACAGAGGGAGTACCAGAAAGTAAGTTGGAAAAAAAAAGCTATAATAATATTATTGAAATTTGTTCCCCTAAAAAAAAGCTATTAAGAAGATCCTTATAATGAGAAGAGATCATACTGTGAACTATAAAGAGATCTAAGGGCTCTAATTTCCTTCTGCCAAAAAAAAAAAAGCTCTAATTTCCCTGCTCCATTAATGACAAAGCTGTGAATAAGACTAAATCGCAAAACCAATGGACCGACAAGATTAGATCATATTTTACATCAATGGACGGACAAGATTTATTATTTACATCAAGTGAGAGATGCAAATTATTTTCCTTCCTCCCAATTTCCAGAACTTTCAATAAAGCTTCATTTTCTCTCTCCTCTCAAGCTTGGCATTCATCAGTTCATCCATTCACTAGTAGAAAAAACATAATTTGAAGCGCGCGTAAAAAGGGTTTTTGGAAAGATTTTTGAGCGGTGTAATTGTGATTTGTGAGGGCTGCAAATAATTGACTTTTATTTTCAGCAAACAAAAACGTTGGAAAAAGACATTAATGACAACGCGCTGTGTTTCACGCGCGCTGCAAAAAGTGTATTATTCACAACCTTTTGCAATACGCGGGCGTTACATAAGCGATTTTCAAAGGCAAATTTCTGACACTATTCACAACATTCACTTAACAGTGCGCATTGTAAATAGTACATTTATTTTACAAAAAAAAAAAGTACCGCAGAACGATGCATTATTACTAGGTACTAGCCTCTATAAAAAAATTTAGCACAAACATTCAACATAACGTACATAATAGTAAAAATGGGAGCCGGAGTTTAACTACAGGTAACATAAACATAAAAATACCACATCAAATCCCAAAACGTTGCGGGACTAGACGACCATCAAAAAGAAAAAACAAATTATCGGACCTGATAATGATTCTACGGCAACAACTGCCTTCCCCTTCTTCTGGATCCTGAGTGAACTGCAGGAATATCAACTAGGGCCTTGAAAGAGTCATGTGGACCATCATATTTTCACCTGCCAACATAGTCAATGTCTTACAAATTTCTCAACACACTATAGTTTTCAGAAACTATGAGCTAGTTTATGTGAGACCACACTAGATAAGAGAAACAACCAATTCTACCTCAATGACTGGTTATATGCATCAGGATTTTTAGCAAGATATTTCATAGACTTGGCAACCGTATCAATATCCTCCAGCTCTTTTATATGCATCACTGATCCAGGGCAAGGAGCAAAGTCTTGAATATTTGGAGCACCAACAACAATAGGATTGTTCCTACAACAACAGGAGCAGTCTCTAGTTATATTAAGTATGAAAAAAATATGAATAACAAATCATGATTTTCTTACACTCACTACATTGTTTTATATCCTCTTCATCATTTGTTGAGACTAAATATTAAAAGAATAAAAAGGTCAAACATACTACTCAAAAGCAGCCATCAAAGCCCTAAGCCCAGACACATCAATCAGATTATCACTACTTCATCATCTATACAATATCGATTTATAACCCACATGACAAAGCACCAACTAGTCTTAAAGAGGCTATTGACCAGCTAATACAAGTACACACCAAAAGGTTTTGGAGGCAAGTATGCAACCCATGCTATGATTTCACTATTAGAGTATTAGCTCAATATGGGAAATCCCATTGTGAGAGCACAGTTATATGTGAGGTACTTGTGCCAAAATCAATATAAGGTGTGACAATCAGTTTCCACTAAATATCCACCAACAAGTGACTATTGCACACCTCCAAGTGCCAAGCTAAATCTGTAAGTCTGTAACGCTTCAATGTTTCAACATTGTCAACTGAAATGTCAATGAACAAAATAATTTTAACTAACGTTTCAACAATAGGATGGTAATATAAATAAATAAAAAAGATGATGGTGAATTTGAAATCTATAAGATCTATACTGATGGAGTGATGGGATAAAAAAGCCAGTATAGCTTAGAGTTTTATAGTCATCTAGCATTCTAGCATAAAACATTCTCTAGTATCTAGAAATCAATTTGTGACACCAATGAGGTCAATGACAAAAGAATATGCACAACCACCACCGTCAATGAATTCATCAAAATCAGCATCAGACTGTTCCAGAGCATACATGAATTCATCCTATCACCCTTATGCAGATTTTAAAAAGAAGAATTTTAAAAGGTAGCAGACTGAGGTTCAAGAAATCATGGAAAATCACTGAGCTTTTCCCAGTATTTTATCTTTCGAAGTGTTATTAATCATCCAATGAACAATACTGTTTGGGCTCCCAATTGAATATCAATTGGGCCACTAAGTTCAAAGCCCAATGCTCAAAACAACAACATCAAACCCACTACACTCCAAAAGGGCTATTCAGCCATCAACCAAGGCCCATGGCCCAAAAGCAATAAATGACCTAGGGGCATTTATTATGCAAACACTATAAATAGGCCGCCAAGGCTCACACCTCAAGGTACGTCCAATTTATCGCCTTAAGACTACTCTTCTAGAGAACTTCTCTCTAGAATCCGAGCATCATTCTTACTTAGGCATCGGAGGGGCTTTCCTCGGAAACACCCCCGAGGCTAGTTACTTTATTCTTGTGCAGGTGAATTCGGACTCAACATACACGAAAGGGCCTTCATTTGAAGCCCATTGTTTCCACCTTTACAACACCGGAACAATTTGGCGCCGTCTGTGGGGAAGAACACTTCAAAGCCTTGAAAACACGAACCATCTCTTTCTGTAAAATGGTTAACGATGTTGTCAACAACAATGATGACGGTATGATAGTGCGATCAGACTCAGAATCTGATGAGGAGGCGCACCCTCAATCGGTGGTGAGGTCACAGCCAAGCAGAGCTACGACCGCCGCAACCGCAGGACCTCCGATTCCATCCAGGGAAGAACTCAATGCGGCCATGACCATCATGCAAAACTTCCTCTTCAACGAGAAACAACAAGGATTGGCAAAGGACCGCAGAGAGGAGTGGAGGACCAAGCGACGGCTGAACGAGCCGCTCAGTGTAGAGGTGTCCAGACCCGAACGAGAACTCCCTCCCTTGACAGGAACACACCTAACGTCGAGATGGATGGAAAGCACGTGGGATACCCAAAAAAGGGCACAACAACAACCAGATTGGTTTACAAAACCAACACCTACCCCAACAGCTCTCCAAAGCGGATCGACTGCTCCTAACACTCGGATCCGAAGCTCGGTACTCAGCAGGTTGAGGCCCTCGGTCCATTCGAGGTTAAGACCTTCGATCCATTCAAGGCTTGGGGTAGGCAAATCAAGTAGATCCAGCGAACGACCCGAGGTCAGTAGCCGAGAAAGAAGAAGAGACAGGAGGCATGATCGAACCCCTAGCCCCCGTCGTACGCCCGAGCGTTCTAACCACAACCCCGGCAAGCGAAGGCATCAAGGCTAGACTCAGGAAAAGAATCATGACCCCAATGTCATCCCCTTTCTCGGATGAGCTGATCATGGAAGAAATCCCAAAGGTCAGACTACCAGCACACCTGACATACAACGGAATCACGGATCCGAGGGATCACATCATCTCCTACGAGCAACAAATGTTCTTGAGCCCCTACTCCGAAGCATATTGGTGCAAATATTTCACAACCACGCTAACGGGAGTGGCGGAAGAGTGGTTCAGATCGCTGCCGAAGGGATCGATCAAAAGCTAGAAGAAGTTGAAGAAGAGATTCTGCACGCAGTTCGTGAGCAACAATCGCCCCGAGCGAACCACCGCAGAATTAACCTCAATCCAACAAGAAAGAGACGAAAGTCTAAGAGAATTCATGGCCAGATTCATGAAGGAATCAACAAACATACCAAACTTGCAGCCAGACGTGGCCATCTTCGCTTTAAAGCACGCACTCCAGGAGGGGAAATTCCGTGACAAACTGTCGATGAAAAACCCCTCCAAAATAGCCGACGTGATCCAAATGGCTGATGCATTCATCAGAACCGAAGAGTTCAACAAAGCTGCTGCAAGGTTGAAAGGATCGTCAGATTCGAGAGATACGGAAAACCACCAGAGCAAGCCCAAGGGAAGCTCAAGGAAAGGGAAAGTGAAAGTGGGAGTTAGAGATATGAGCCCGAAGAAAGACGGGAGAAGGGGTGAACTTCAACCCAAATACAATAACTACACTCCATTAGCTCTGCCCCGAAAAGAAATTTTTAGCCTCAACAGAAATGATGAGAAGTGGAAGCTACTAGGGAAGCTCAAGTCCAACCCAGCTCGGGAAACAAGAACAAATGGTGCGAGTTTCACGATGACTTTAGTCACCACACTGAGGAATGCAACTCGCTGAAAGATAACATTGAGGACCTCGTTCGCCGAGGCTACCTGAAACAATACTGTTAGACCGAAAGGAGGAAAAAGAAAAGGCCGCAAGCGGCAAACCGCATGAGCAATCCTAGAAAAGGGTTTACGAAGCCGCAGGGCAGAAGAAGAATGACATCCTGGTGGTTTTCGGAGGGCAGAGGTCTGGCCAGGCCAGCAAGAAACACCTAAGAGCTTTCTCCCATCGAGTGAACTTCAGCGCCGTGGGAGATAGCCAACCACACTCCCCGAACATGACTTTCACTGCTGATGATTGCTTCGGAGTCCAATACAAACATGACGATCCCTTGGTAATTTCCATGGATCTCAACAACCACAACGTACACCGAGTGTTGGTTGACGGAGGAAGCGCCGTCAACATCATCTTCAGAAATTGCTTCGAGCAGCTGATCCTCGAGGAGTCAGAAGAATCGCTGACGAAAGTTAGCTACCCCCTGATCGGATTCAACGGATCCGCAGCTATTCCTCGGGGAAAGATCACCCTACCAGTTACGGTTGGCGAAGGCAAAACAGCGAAAACTCTCCGAGACGAATTCCTAGTGATGGATTACGACTCAGTATATAATGTCATCATGGGGAGAACCATGATTCACAAAATGCAAGCAATCCCATCCACATACCATCAGCTGATGATATACGTCTCGGACGCAGGATTTGCCTAACGAATTAGAGGTGATCAAGAGGTTGCAAGAAGAACCTGCCACACCGCCATCCGAAAGCCTAAACTAGGAGACGGTCCGAGGCTGAGGAAGAAAAGAAAGATCCCCCAAAAGAGGAGAGCGAGGCAAAGAGGAGAAAAGCAGGCACGAGCAGCCTATCTCCCGCAGAGGTTGATGCTCGTCCCGAAACCCTGTCTCCCGAGCCGGATCAAGAAATGGAGGATATCTTCCTCGAAAACGTTTCAGACAGGAGCGTGGGAATAGGCAAGGGCCTAAGCTCGGGGCTCCGAATCGATCTGATCCAACTGCTCAAGGATCATAAAGACATTTTTGCATGGTCAGCAGCAGACATGCCAGGGATAGATCCGAAGTTGATTTGTCACAAGCTGGACGTCAACGCTGAAGCTCGACCAATCAAACAGAAAAAGAGGAATTACTCCTCGGAGAAAAAAAAAGCCATCGCCGAAGAGGTAAAGAAGTTGCAAGAGGCTGGATTCATCGAGCCATGCATGTACCCCAAATGGTTGGCCAACGTGGTAATGGTCAAGAAAGCAAACGGTTCTTGGCGAATGTGCGTGGATTTCACAGATCTGAACCGAGCCTGCCCCAAAGACTGTTATCCCCTACCGAGGATAGACCAATTGGTAGACTCTACTAATTCGATCGTGATTATCTGATTTAAATAGCAGTAAGGGACCTAGCATGATAATCCGATTTCCCAAAAATATCATATTTGTTAGGCGTGATAGAACAATCAGATTAGGTTAGTTTAACAGTTCATAAAAAGGGCGAGGAAAGCAGTTAAATCATCGAAAAGGGACACATTACGACGCACCCTTGAGAGGTGCGTCACGGTTCTCAGAAAACTAACCACTTTGACTTTGCTATTTCTCCTTTTTATTTAACGAATCTCAATTATAGGACAGGATACGTTCTGTTCGATTTATGGATCGATTGCGACAGAACGCGTGAACAATTTCGCAGCGAGAGGCTTAGGCTAAGGGTTGGAGTCAATACTCAGAATATAATTGTGTGTTGTTGTGTGTTCTTTCACGTCGAATTTAAGGGGCTATTTATAGGGAAGAGTTCGTGGAAAGATAGAATTGCAGAGTTCTAATCCACAAAGAATTAGGGAAAAACACGTACCCAGGTATTTTCAGCGCCCAGGCCTGGGCGCCGAAGATTTCGGCGCCCAGAGCCAGGCGTTGAAAATAGGGTCTGGGCTGTTTTCTTTAGTCAGATTCGGATTCTTGAAATCCGTAGAGTTTGAGATTAATTCGAGTCTTTTAGCGCGTATCAATTTTATGACGGAATGCGTCTGGGCCCGTTACGAACTCTAGGCTCGTTAGGATTTCAATTAATACGTAACTCTTATTTCCGAATCATATTAGGAATAGGATTCTCGCAGTTTTCTATCTCATTTAGGATTTATGTTGGAATGCAACACCTAATTCTGACAGGTTTCTATCTTTTATGATTTGCCACTTTTAGAAGCTACCTTTTACGGCAGTTACTATTTTTAGCAGGTTTCCATAAATAGCAGGTTTCGGGTGAAATGAAATGGGGAATCGAGATTTGTTTATTTTATAGGAGATGCGTTGTCAAGTGGAGATTTACGTCTTCATCATCGAACCTTTCCCTTGCGGGAATGGGGACAAAAGTAGGTGTCTACAGTTAGCCCCCACTTTGACTGAGTCTTGGAGTAAGACGATGGTCAAAGTGTTAGACGGAGTGCGTCACACAAGCCATGGTGTATGTGACCTGTTTTGCGAGGGTCTCACGAGCCCCCGAGTGATAACATTTAACTTAAGGGTCATCACTTGAAGTGTCGACATATCCCTCACGTGTCATCGGGATTTGTTAACTGATAGTATAGAAACTTCCTCACTTTGTCATTGGAAGGATCTAAAGGTGCGTAGAAACTCCCTCACTTTGTCATTGGGAGTAGCTACAGATGTTTTCGAAATCAAAGCTGTAAAGTGTAATTGGGCCTGGCCAAGCCCAATCACGAGGTAAAACATTTTTAAAGATTCTCATTTTCAGGGCTAGCTAAACGAGAAAGCCCCCTTGTTTTTATAGGACGTAAAACGAAGGAAAATCCAGCACCCTTGTTTTTATAGGACGTAAAACGAGGACCTGCGCGACTAAGGACCTGCGCGGTTAGTGACTAAAATCCAGCAAAAGTTATCGCTGCAGCGACTAAGGACCTGCGCGGTTAGTGACGCAGACCCTGCCAGCTGAAGATGGCGAGCCTGTCCGCTGAGGGTGGACGCCCCGTCCGATAGAAGTGGACGAATCTGTTTTGATGTTTTGAAAATAAGGACCTACGCGGTTTGTGACGTAGACCCCGCCAGCTGAAGATGGCGAACCTTGTCCGCCGAGGGTGGACGCCCCGTCCGATAGAAGTGGACGAATCTATTTTGAAATTTATTTTGCTTTTTTGAAAATAAGGACCTACGTGGTTTGCGCCGTAGACCCCGCCGGCTGAAGATGGCGAGCCTATTTTAAATTTGAAGATTTTATTTCTTTCGAAAACTGAGGACCTGCGCGGCTAGTGACGCAGACCCTACCCGCTGAGGGTGGGCGAGCCCTGTCCGCTGAGGGTGGACGTCCCTGAATTCGTTTTCTTTTCGATTTGGGAACTCGCGCGGTTTGTGACGCGATCTTGCCGACTGAAGATGGGCAAGTTCCTATTTCTTTGGTTCTTTGTGATTTCTTTTGAGAATTTCTTTTATTCATTCTTGCAAGAGCGAATTCTTACGAGGGGTGCTCAAATTTAGTTGTAACCTGAACGTGGGCCGACAACGTGTTCAGACGGATCTTTGTTTTGCGACCGTCCGCTTTCGTGATTTTGAGCTAGTCTTTACGGCTCGACTTGGTCTTTGATCAGAGGACCGTGCACAAGCGTCAGTGACGTCCTTTTGATGAGGTCGAACCTATTTGTTTGTTCTTCTTTGAGATATCCAAACATGATATGGTGTATGGCGCAGTCTGGGAATGTGATTTTGATCGCGCGCTCCTCGTTGGAGTCTATTTTTTCGCGCGGTTGCTTTTCGCATCTTGTAATCATGTTTAGGGTCATGCTCGTATGTGCGAGCGACCTCCTATAGTAGTGTGTTATTTTAGCGAAGCCGTGGAGTGCTACTTTAGTTTTCAGGCGACATCCGGTTTTAGCTTGGCCCGGATTAACCCTTTGACAGACAGACATTTTTTATTTGGAAAACCAATGACTTGACGACACATATTTTTGGTGTTTCGAAGAATGACCATGATATTTAACTTGCTTTTTTTTTTTTTGAAAAGTGTACATGAGCATTTTCTGAGACGAGTCTAAGTTTCGACCAAGTTTTATTATATATTTTTTTTTTTTTGCTTATTTGGGAGCTAAAGGTGCTTTGGGCTTGATCCTACTTGCAATAGGGCCTCGTGTTTAGCAACACGGTCTTAAGTCCTTTCCTGTTCCGTGTTTTGTGAAATCTAGGCCTTGGGCTGCATTTCCAGCGCCCAAGGCCAGGCGTTAAACATTTCGGCGCCCAGCCGTGGGCGCTGAAAGTCCTTTCCTGGTAATATTTGACTTTCGGATTTCCTAACACGTTTCCGAATGGGATCAGGATGTCATGGGGTGCGTTCAGCTATATATAAGGGCTAGATACGTCCCTTATTTTCTACTACTCTCAAATTCTTTTTTTTTTTTTTTTGTGCTTTAATTATTCATTGCTTTTGCCATGTCGATCCCTACTTTCTCACTCCAACGGACTGTTAGGCGTTGGCTACGGGCCCTTACTCCCACAGAAAAAACTTTGTTAAAAGAATACCACTTAGAGGCACTTTTAGGTTAACAACAAATTAATATTGATTATAACTTTCTGCATGCTGCCCTAAGCTTTTGGGACTCCGATCATCATGTTTTTGCCTTTCGGGGCAATGAAATATGTCCTTTGCCTGATGAATTTGCTGCGATCCTTGGTTATCCTACTAATGCTACTCCTGTTACCCCTGGCACTATTGAAGAGGGTAAAACAACCATAAAGGCTTTCCTAGGGCTAGATGCTAACACGTTTGCTGAAATTGTTGTAGATGATAAGGTTAACTTGGCGAAACTTGTAAAACATCACTTTAGGCCTAGTAAGAATATGACCGAACAAAAATTGAACATTCGAGCCCTGTATTTTGCTTGTTGAATCATTATTTGCTGTCGAATAACAATGGTGAGTTCGGTGACAAAAGGTTGATCCCCTTGATTAGCCAGATGGAAAGTTGCTATTCTATCATGTCGTTGGTTGTTGCAGAGACTTTGCTGAGTGCGGATGAGCTGAAGAAGGATGCCAAATCCGAACATTTTAAGGGAAGCCCCCTATTACTGCAGGTAATCGATTTTTTCTTTGCGCGCATACACGTCCCTTTTGCATATATTTCTTTTTGCCTGGGGTTGGGTTTCAGCGTCCAGGGCTGGGCGCTGGAATTTTCGGCGCCTGGTCCTGGGCGTTGAAACTGCGCTCCAGGAACCGTTTTTTCTTTCTTTTCATTCTTTTGATTCGATCGTACCTGTTTTTGCAGACTTGGCTTGCGGAACGGCTTAGACTTTTGGAAGCTCCTGCCGATCCTAAACATTATCGCCCTATAGCTTTGGGTAACCGAAAATACTTGCACCAAGGCCAGGACGAGGCCGAATGGACCTCCTTTTTTACTTATGGTATTTGTTCTATTAAGTGGGTGGTACCATGGTGGGGTTTGACTACTATGACAGGGGGTTCTGATGTATCGGTTTATGTTTCTTTGTTGGGGCTATCTCGTCCCATTTATATTTTCCCTTACCGAGTCATGCGTCAATATGGTTTAAGGCAGACTATCCCCTTTTCTGATACGGTACCACCTAAGGTAGCGGCCTTTGCACAAACACGGGTCCTAGCGTGGGCCAAGTATTATGATGGTCTCCCGCGTTGGGCCGTAGCTACAAATGGCTTTGTGGGTCTTTCTGAAAACTACAAGTTGTGGATGAGCTCCGATGACAAAGATGTGAGGACCGAGGCTCGTAATGGGGAGCCGGCTGAGCTTTTGATACCTCGTATTCGTGTTAAGTATGAGGGTCCTGATTCTGCCAAACCTCGTACCTATAGTGTTAAGGCTGTGAAAGCTCGTCCTGATCGAAAGCGAAAGGAAGTTCCTCTCCGTCCCAGTTTCAGGCCTAAAAAGATGCCTAACATGAAGGGGCCTGCTGTTGTTAAAAGAAATGCAAGCTCTCGCGGAGATCGTTGCCGGAACAATGTATGGGTTAGGAAGGCTCAACCGCCTGTAGAAGCAGCGGCTAGTCTAGTTGATAATAATCCTTCTCCCATCATTGCCTGTGCCCTCGAGGCTGAGCGGGCTATAACTGAGAACGTTTCTGAAGCCTTGACATCTTTGGAAGCTAGTGTCCAAGAGCCGGTTCTTATGGAGATTGATATTGGGGCAGCGCAGAAGACTGTGGGGGTGGATCCTGCGAACATTGCTCTCTACAAGACTTTATTTGATTATCCGGAAGAACTAGAGTAGTGTAGTTCTTGCTAGGGTGTAGGTGCCCTTTATTTATTTCAGTTGTGTTTGTTTTTATTCCTAGCACTTTGTTTTCCTTCTTATTATATTTTAATAAAGGCGTATTTTTAGTTTTCATTTTCACTCTTTTATTTTGTTTCTCCTCTTTTTTATGTATTTTATATGTCTAACACTTTTTGCACAAAGAATATATTTTTTTATTTGGACCGAATCCTTGGTAAGGATTGCCTACGTATCTTGTCAGAATGAGGTCGCGCGTAGTTCTAGCTTTAGAATAAGTTTTAGTATGCCGGATTTCGGTAGATATGTCCTGAAGTGGAAACATATTACTTAATTGGTCGAATGAGTGAAGTATTTATCATTATTTTCATCTGCCGTTTTTTGCCATAGGTTGCGTGAAATTCGACTAATTTGTATAGCTATATTCTTGGGAAACCTATTTGGATACGTACTGTACTCCCCAAGTGTTCGTTATTTTTCCGTTGTGTGCGGATAAAATAACGAGCACTTTCGAAAAAGAAAACTTTTGGCAAGCAGAGAGTTTCAACGCCCAGGCTGGGGCGTCAGAAATTTCGGCGCCCAGCCCTGGGCGCTGAAAATGACTTGGGCGGTTAATTTTTGACGCTTTGCTTCACATGTTCTTGCGTTTATTTCTATTTCTTTTTTTTTGTGCCTTGATATTTTGCTTCATATTCAAAGTTAATTTTGAGGCTATTTTGGAGGCTTTTTTGACTGTTAGCGTGAAATGCACTTTTGTCTGGATTAATTTTTTCTATTGGTGACTTGAAACAGTTTTGAAAATGGAGTTAGGGTGCGGAAGTTATGAAGATCTTTGTGTAGGCTTTGGAGGTGGGTTGTTAGTGAAGGGTATGATGGAATCTATGTTTTATGAATCTGTTTTTTTTGGTAACATTTGCATTGTTTTAAATTTTTTCCTTTGATTTTGGGTTGCATGGATTGGCTCTTATGATGACACTGGTTGGCTTTTTAGGTTTTGGGGATATGAATGGGATAGTGTGGTTTATTTTGTGGGTTTCGGGAATTGGTTCCCATGGCACTATTTCAAAACCGAGTGGGCTTTGTTTGTTGGGCCTAGAGTGGGCCGCCTCTTTATTTTTGTATTTTGCAAGTACATTTGGTGTTTATTTAGTGTTAGAATAAAATTTTTAGGAGAAATATTACGCCTTTATTGATTCGGAAAGTAAGGAAAACACACTGAAATAAAACTGACCCATATTCTAAAGGGCCTTAGGACCATCTAAAGTCTCTATTATTTTTTCTATCAATCTAAAGAACTACTATGCGCTTTTTACTAATGGTGCTCTATGTGGCTCAAGCCTGGGGTTTAGTCTCATAAAACTTCGGTCCTTCACCGGTACTCATCTTGAATTCCATTCCTTTTGCGTTGACCCACTGATATGTCTTCCCCCATCCGTTCTCGACCTCTTCTAGTGTTGATGCAGGAGATATTAACCGGGTTGGATCAAAACCTTCATCTTGTAAAGCTAGGGTAGTCATCACAGTCTCGTCCTCCGTAGGCCTCGATTCGTTAAACAATGTCCATAGAGCCTGGTTGTCCAATATTTCAGCTGTTTTAGTCTTGGTGAGGTGGGGTGCCTCATCCAAGGTGTGGCAGTCATGGAAAATTTCAAATCCGGGTTTTAGCAAGCCATCCTGAACGAAGGGTTCAGGGAAATCACAGCATGGGTGTTCTTCTCCTTCCCGAACGAACATCCCGTTAAGGGTCCTTTGATACGGGGGAAGGAGGGTGGTTTGTTTGGTTTTGTTAAGGCGTAGCCTAGATAGGCGGTCAGCAATATCTTCCTCCGTTGGTTCATAACCTAAGCCAAAGGGAGTAGATTTGTCGGGAAAAGGATGGAATGTGCATTCCTTCTTCCTTATGCCCAATGGGGTTCCTGGAAAATAGCCTTGAGCTAACAGCATTCTAGGGATGACTCGGGATGCATGCGGGTCTAGGAATGCTGGATCATAATCTTCGATGAACTGGATTGTTTCTTCCATTTGAAACCCATAAAGGTCGTCTTCAGCTTCAGCCGTTCCAACCATAGTACAACTGACGTCGAGAGGAGGGGTGCGGATTTCTAGTATTACCCCGTTATGGTTAAGTTTAACCATTTGGTGTAAGGTAGAAGCCACACCTCCTAAGTCATGGAGCCAAGGTCGCCCCAAGAGGAGGTTGAAAGTGGGCTTGATGTCGATTATTTGAAACTCCGTGGTGCGTGCCACAGGCCCGGTTTGTATAGTAAGGTTGATTTTTCCCAATACAGGCCTTCGGGAGTTATCATAAGCTCGTACCCCTTGCGTGGAGGTTTGGAAATCATCGTTTCCTAGCCCCAAGCAATGGGCGGTTCGCAATGGGCAGACATTAACCGCCGAACCATTATCTACGAGCGCTAGGGGGATGTTTTGTCCTTTGCATCCAACCACTAGGTAAAGGGCTTTATTGTGAGCACCCCCCTCTTTGGGTAAGTCTTTATCAGTGAAAACTATGGCCTTTTTCCCCGGCATCTCTCGTGACATGGCTAACCAATGAGTCAGGTGTGATATCTGTAGGTACTGAGATGAGGTCAAGTGAGCGAATAAGCTTTTCGCGATGTTCCTTTGAAGAACACATAAGATCCCAGATGGTAATCTCGGCCTTGGTTCTTTTTAGTTGTTTCAGGAGAGGATTTTCAATGACTTCCGCGACGGTGGCGTGCCGTCCATTCTCAGGAGTTTGCCTAACCGGGATGTCGTTCATAGGAGGTGGGTGAATATCCGGTTGGTATATCCTTCCTGATCGGGTGAGGTTGTCGACCTCGGGCTCCTGAGGAGTGGTGTCAATGAGAGCATACCCGGGCCAAGTTTCAGCGAAGAAGTCCTGGCCAAGTTTCAGGAATTTGCAGTAAGTACCTTCGACCCAATATTTGCTTTTGACAGGAGGGTAACGGGTGGGGCCTATAGGTCTCAACTTTTTGATTGGTTAGTCTTTCAAAGGCTTGTACCAAAGTTGACCCGAGTGGGGCAAACTTTCGGTCTCGGACCCATCTTACAGGGTTTCTTCGGGCGGGGGTCTCTTCTACAGCATGGACTTCTTGGGCTTGGGATGTGTTACCCCGATTATAGGCGTTAGTCTTATATGTGGGTTTGCTCTGTATGGTTTTGGCGAGGTCGTCCTCGATCTTTACTCCCACATCATAAACTCTTTTGAAAGTGTCGAGTCCCAGGTACCTAAGGTGTTGTCTGTAAGCCGGGTCCAGGTTGTCAATGAATTTTTGGACCAATTCTGTTTCGGGAGGCCTATTGATTAGCTGGGCCGCCTGGTCCCTCCATCTAGCAAAGTAGGTTGTGAAACCCTCATTTTTCTTTTGAAAGAGAACTTCCAGCTCGCGCATGGTGACTTGGAAATCCATGTTCGACGAGTATCGCTTGATGAAGACATTGACAAAGTCTTCCCAAGTGGGGAAGAGCTTAGGGTCCTGGTGATAGTACCATTTGAGCGGCACAAGTTCCAAGGACAAAAGAAAGGCAAGTAAGTACATGGACTTGTCCACGCCTTTCAAGTTCATGGTATTCACAAAGCTCAGTAGATGATCACGGGGGTTGTCCGTGGCCTTGAACTTTGGTAAGTCAGATGAACTGAACTTTTCTGGTAATTTGCCGGAAAAGGTTCGGGATCGAGGGAGAAGTATTTGCTCCCCATGGTTTGCTGTAGGACCATTTTTTCAATCCTCTTCTCATTATCGAGGTCATTTTTGGCTTGCGCAGCCGCTAAAGCTTCATTTTCCATTTTCAGTTGGCCCATAAGTTGGGTCATTTGGACCATCTGGTCTCGCAAATCTTCGATGGACATGTTTGAAGGTGCGAATCGAGGTTGGGGAAGCGGAGATCCTTGAAACGAGGGACGACGGATGGAGCTTGGAGTTACTAAACCTGGTGTTGGCGATGTATCTTCGAGACGCACTAACCGTTGATTCCCTGATCGGCACCAAGTGGCAGGACCAGTCCTAGGCATAAGATAAGCTAAAGTTTTAGGTTCCCAAAGTTTCAAGCATTACTTAGTCTAGACTTCGACTCTCTAAATTGGTTTTTCGCTCTTTCTTCTGTCGGTACACTTTTGGTTTTTTTTTATTTTGGTCATTCTTTGGATTTTCGAAACACTTGCCCGTGTGACATTCATAGTTGTTAGCATGTTTGGTGCCGAGCATTGCCGTCGTAGGAGGCCCAACAACGACACAAAGAGGTATTAATTTTTCACGAGTCGCTTTTTGAAATCGAGTTCTTTTCTTACGCCCTCGTAGCAATTCTTTTGATGAACATTTTTTTTGCGCTACGTATTTTCCTTTCGCTCGGGCACCGAGGCTGCTGCGCCTGACCAGAAGGCCAAGCAGCAACTTCAGCGCCCAGCTAGGGCGTGAGAAATTCTGGCGCTCAGCCTGGGGCGTTGAAAATGCGTCCCTGACTGGTTCTCGTTTTTTGTCTTCTGTTTATGCGACTTCGACTTGCGTGCTTGCCTAATAACGTCCTTTACGCGTAACAGCGTTTGCGGGATTCGTTACAGGCCATCCCGAGCGTCGCTTATTTTGTGGCGATCATTCGGGTTTGCGGAACACGTGTTTTGGTATAACTCTTTGCCAAATTAGTCTATGAATGTTTGGGAAATTTTTAAGGTCGTTGGTTTTCTAGGATAGTTTGTCACACACAATCACATATTTCGCTACACATAACTACATTACAAACATGGATTTGAAAATTAAATATGCCACGTATTTTATGATAGGCTTCTATGGGTAGTTTATTTGCGCCTGGCTTGGTACCGCTTCTATCGTAGATCCAACACATGCCCCGGTCGAGGTAGTGTCTTCAACAGACGAATTTCGCTCAAGAGGCCAACTCGCAAGTGCAAGCCAAGGGGGCATGCAGGCGAGAGGGACCTAATGGGCGAGCGATTGGGTTCGGGATAGGTGTACTACCTGCACAAGCACCGAGTGGGAAACATGCGCGGCGTATGCACCCCCCTATTGGCGAAAAAAGGTATCCTTAGTCCCAACTCCCGAGGGAGCCGAGATTCGTTATGATGTTCTGCCCGTTCACATTAAAATGCTGATTTTCAGGTCGTCCCATCTTGATGGGGAAATAAACGCAGGGTAGGATCGTTTCACCCTTCAGCTATTTTGATTACCTACAAGCACGAGTATTTCCTTCACT
Organism: Spinacia oleracea; assembly: GCF_020520425.1. NCBI lineage: Eukaryota > Viridiplantae > Streptophyta > Magnoliopsida > Caryophyllales > Amaranthaceae > Spinacia > Spinacia oleracea. The sequence continues at coordinate 165,854,282 of NC_079490.1, forward strand.
ATCCCCAGTGGAGTCGCCACTGTGAGGGGGTCGAAAAAGCGCGAGGCTAATGCGTGACCTCGTCCCTCGTGGGTGTGACGATTCTTTTTATTCAATCAAGTGTAATTGGATTTCCTGTGAGTATACACCCAATTGACTAGTAATATAGGAGTCGCCATTCAGTTTTTAACGACAATGAGAAAAACTGACAAAACCCGGTTATCATGACATAAAGGGAGTGCAATTATGTTTGACCACGACGGCCGTAGGTTTCCTTGTGATCCCTGGTGTGGGGATCTCTCAATATACACCCGCAAGGTAGAGATTGAGGGTTCGGGGGACTGTAACTACCGAGAGGAGTACTTCGCTCATCGATAACTCTAGAGGCAGGATATCCTTACTAGCTCAGCATAAATAATTGAAGGGACATGCGTTAACTATTAAACTAATCTGAGTTGATTTTAGCAATATGCAACATATAATACTAATTCGATCGTGATTATCTGATTTAAATAGCATTAAGGGACCTAGCATGATAATCCGATTTCCCAAAAATATCATATTTGTTAGGCGTGATAGAACAATCAGATTAGGTTAGTTTAACAGTTCATAAAAAGGGCGAGGAAAGCAGTTAAATCATCGAAAAGGGACTACGACGCACCCTTGAGAGGTGCGTCACGGTTCTCAGAAAACTAACCACTTTGACTTTGCTATTTCTCCTTTTTATTTAACGAATCTCAATTATGGGACAGGATACGTTCTGTTCGATTTATGGATCGATTGCGACAGAACGCGTGAACAATTTCGCAGCGAGAGGCTTAGGCTAAGGGTTGGAGTCAATACTCAGAATATAATTGTGTGTTGTTGTGTGTTCTTTCACGTCGAATTTAAGGGGCTATTTATAGGGAAGAGTTCGTGGAAAGATAGAATTGCAGAGTTCTAATCCACAAAGAATTAGGGAAAAACACGTACCCAGGTATTTTCAGCGCCCAGGCCTGGGCGCCGAAGATTTCGGCGCCCAGAGCCAGGCGTTGAAAATAGGGTCTGGGCTGTTTTCTTTAGTCAGATTCGGATTCTTGAAATCCGTAGAGTTTGAGATTAATTCGAGTCTTTTAGCGCGTATCAATTTTATGACGGAATGCGTCTGGGCCCGTTACGAACTCTAGGCTCGTTAGGATTTCAATTAATACGTAACTCTTATTTCCGAATCATATTAGGAATAGGATTCTCGCAGTTTTCTATCTCATTTAGGATTTATGTTGGAATGCAACACCTAATTCTGACAGGTTTCTATCTTTTATGATTTGCCACTTTTAGAAGCTACCTTTTACGGAAGTTACTATTTTTAGCAGGTTTCCATAAATAGCAGGTTTCGGGTGAAATGAAATGGGGAATCGAGATTCGTTTATTTTATAGGAGATGCGTTGTCAAGTGGAGATTTACGTCTTCATCATCGAACCTTTCCCTTGCGGGAATGGGGACAAAAGTAGGTGTCTACACCAAGCAGCATTGGATCTACCCGAGCCGAGGACCAAGAGAGACGTGCAGAGGCTAACCGGCAGGTTAGCCGCACTGACAAGGTTCATATCAAAAGCCTCGGACAAAGGAGCTCCTTTCTTCAAAGCGCTAAAACCAAAAAACCTCCCCGGAGGAGAAGCAGAGCCAATCAAGAAAAAGGGTGTCCCGAGGAAAGTGGATCCCAAGCTGGTATGGGAACAAGAGCAAAAAGAGGCTTTCCAACAGCTCCGAGCTCACCTAGCCCAACTGCCGACACTGACCAGACCAAAAGAAGGGGAAACCCTATATTTGTATGTCGCAGTCAGCCCTGGCACCGTTAGTGCAGTACTCCTTCGGGAAGAAGAGAAAAAGCAACAGCCAATCTACTTCACCAGCCGAACACTCACAGGGGCCGAAACCCGGTACCCACTCATCGAGAAAGTTGCGTATGCAGTGGTAGTAGCTGCACGGAAACTGAGGCCATACTTCGACTCTCATCAGATCACAGTATTGACCGACCAACCGCTCGAGAAAGTACTCGACAAGATAGAGAGGTCGGGAAGATTGGCTGCATGGGCCTTCGAGCTATCAGAATTCGGCATCAAGTATCAGCCGCGCGAGGACAGCCATCAAGGCACAGGCACTCGCAGACTTCTTGGCCGAGTGCTCATACCAAGAGATGTTGGATGATACAAAAAGCACTTGGGAGGTCTTCACTGACGGATCTTCCACAGTGAACGGCTCGGGAGCAGGAGTTGTATTAATCCCTCCAACAGGGAAAAGCATAGAGTATGCATTGAAGTTCGGCTTCAAAGCAACTAACAACGAGGCCGAATAAGAGGCCGTGATCGCGGGGATAGAGCTTTGCTTATCCCTGGAGGCCGAACATGTTTGTCTCAAAACTGATTCCCAGCTTATAGCCAACCAGATTCGAGGGGAGTATGAGGCCAAGTGGCCCAGCATGACAACTTACCTAGCAAAAATCAAATCCTTAACGTCAAAGTTAAGATCCTTTCAAGTCATCCTCATTCCCCGAGGACAAAATACGCAAGCTGACGCACTGTCAAAACTCGCAAGCTCAACGCTCATCGACCTAAACAGGTCGGTCCACGTGGAGGTTCACCAAGAAAGGAGCATTGATTTGCCACCCCCCACAGTATGCAGTTTACATACCGAACCCAGCTGGATGGACGCAGTAATTGCATACAAAGAAAGGGGAGAACTTCCCGAAGACAAGCTACAGGCGAGAAAGCTGAAAAGATTCAACAAATGGTTCATCATTGACGCCAAAGGAGAGCTCATGAGGAAATCGTTCTCTGCTCCATTACTGAAGTGTGTGGGTCCAACCGACGCTGACTACATCCTAAGGGAAATCCACCTCGGAATATGCGGAAACCACATCGGAGGCAGGACATTGGCACACAAAGCCCTTCGGGCCGGATACTGGTGGCCCAACATAGTTTCCGAAGCAAAGCAGATGGCGAGGAAATGCGAGAAATGCCAAAAGTTCGCACCAGCTATCCACCAGCCAGCTCAAACTCTACAATCAACACTATATCCCTTACCATTCGCACAGTGGGGGTTAGACATCATTGGTCCCTTCCCCTCAGCTGCGAACCAAAAGAAGTGGCTGATTGTAGGAGTCGACTATTTCAGCAAATGGATCGAAGCTGAAGCCGTTTCCTCCATCACCGAACCACAGGTTCGTAAGTTCATTTGGCAGAACATCATCACAAGGTTCGACATACCAAGACTAATGGTCTTCGACCACGGAAAACAGTTCGACAACACCCCGCTGCAAAAATGGTGCAAGCAATTCGGCATCCACCTAGCTTACTCAGCAGTGTGCCACCCACAAAGCAACGGACAAGCCGAAGCTGGAAACAAACTCATTCTCAACGTAACGCACTCAAGAAAAGAGTCGAGGATGAAAAAAGCAAGTGGCTAGAAGAGCTACCTGGAACGTTATGGTCCCTTCGGACCACCGAGAAGGAAGCCACTGGGTAAACACCATTCCATCTAGTATACGGATCCGAGGCTGTCATCCCTGTAGAAATCGGAACTGAAAGTTTGAGGATCCAGGCATACAACAAGTATGATGGACTCCAGGGAGAAAGCAACGACCAACTTCTGTCCGAAGCTCTCGACCTACTAGATGAAGCTCGAAACGATGCTAGAACACTCAACGCGGCCTACTTACAGAGGGTCAACAAGCATTACAATCGAAGAGTCAACGCCAGACCTCTAAAGGTTGGCGATCTAGTACTCAGAAACGCCGCCTCACTTCAGAAAGGACAGATCCATGGCAAACTCTCAGCCACCTGGGAAGCACCATACATCATCCATTCTGAAAAAAGGCCAGGCACTTTTATGCTAAAACAATTAGATGGAACAATCTTGAAGAACCATTGGAATACCGATGTTCTCAAGAAGTATTTTGTATGATCTCTATCTGTAATCCAAGTAAGTTGTTTAATGAGAAGAGGAAAGCCTTTGGCACCATGTGTTTCATTAAACCTATCTCTATATTTTAAATTCATTGTCCTTTTATATACATACAGCCTTGAATCTGATCAATCTGAGACTATAAACAGGTTGACTTTGCCCATTCCTTGATAAAATGCAAGAAATGACCAAATCATGCACTTCGAGGCATCGCAGAATCCTCGGATTCGCGATACCTCGATAAACCTTGTTCGCAACAAACAGTCGCTCGAATCAAGTTATAAAACTTCGGCTCAGATCCATGGATCGCCAAAGTCATAACTAAGAGGCAGACTAGCGATCTCTTGCCCAGGTTTCCGAACCACAAGAGATCGGAAGAACAATTCAGACCTCTTAGCAGATCGACGGATCTGAAGAGTCTGGAAACCAAAGAGTATCTTAGCAGATTTACGGATTTGAAGAACTCGCAAAACTAAAGAGTCTCTTAGCAGATCTACGGATTTGAAGAACTCGCAAAACTAAAGAGTCTCTTAGCAGATCTACGGATTTGAAGAACTCAAAAAATTAAAGAGTCTCTTAGCAGATCCACGGATTTGAAGAACTCGAAAAATACAAGAGTCTCTTAGCAGATCCACGGATTTGAAGAACTCGAAAAACACTGGAGTCTCTTAGCAGATCTACGGATTTGAAGAACTCGAAAATCAACGGATTCAAAGGCAAAGACTTAAAGCTTCGGAAGTGCAAAAAAGTTGAAAAGAGGCAGCTAAATAACAAACAATCATTTTTCATTCAAAATTCGGGGGAAGTACAAATACATCAAACAGCTCGGTGCATACCCGAGGACCCTCAAAAATTGAAAACAAAATTAAACATTTAAAATCGGCAGCCATCAACAGACTATTAGGTTATGATACATATGACATTACATAGATCATGCGGAAACAACCATTAACCCAGGACAACATATTATTTACACATAATCATATAGCATAATTTAGATGCATACTCTTTGTTGCGTGCCCTCCCTAGCTGCGCCCGAACCGAACAAGAACAAGTCTTTTAGGACTCCAAGTGTCGTCCCTCCGTAGATAGTCCACAGCACGTCCGGATCCGCCTTAAGATTGACCAACTAGAATCGCCCTTAAGGTACTAGAAAATTTCGGCACTTTTGAGCAAGATGTGTGTTTGATTTTCTCTCAAAAAACTCACTTTTGAATACTTTGAAACTTGTGTATAAATTATGACCCCTAGGCCTTTATTTATAGAGTTATGGAAAAGGAATCGTAATCCTAGTAGGATACGAATTAATTGAAATTAGAATCCTACATGAATTCTATTTAATTAATTTATCCAATTAGGAATAGTAATTTAATCATACACTGACTCTTGCAGATTCAGGAATCACGCATGAGCACAAACTCACACACACACGGCAGCCACAAGGGCTGCCCATGCGCGTGCGAGCAGCAGCCCACGCAGCACGGCCCACGCATCCTTGGCGCGCGCTGGGCTTGTGGCGTGCGTGCTTGCTGGGCGATGGCCCGGCTTCGTGCTGGGCCTTCGTCCGGCAGGCCTCGTCCGATGCTAATTCGTACGATACGCTTCCGATTAAATTTCCATTTCCGGAATCTATTTCCGATACGAACAATATTTAATATTTCCGATTCCGGAATTAATTTCCGTTTCGAACAAATATTTAATATTTCCGTTTCCGGAATTATTTTCCGATTCCGGTAATATTTCCGATTCTGACAATATTTCCGTTTCCGGCAATATTTCCGATTCTGGTAATATTTCCATTTCCAATAATATTTTCCGATACGTACCATGTTTCCGTTTCCGGCAACATCTACGACTTGGATAATATTCATATTTCCGATACGATCCATATTTCCGTTTCCGGCAATATCATCGTTTCCGGAGTATTCATTTCTTGCCTGTGACGATCTTAGCTCCCACTGAAACCAAGATCCGTCGGTTCCGAATATTCATAGATGGAGTATTTAATGCCATTAAATACTTGATCCGTTTACGTACTATTTGTGTGACCCTACGGGTTCAGTCAAGAGTAAGCTGTGGATTAATATCATTAATTCCACTTGAACTGAAGCGGCCTCTAGCTAGGCATTCAGCTCACTTGATCTCACTGAATTATTAACTTGTTAATTAATACTGAACCGCATTTATTAGACTTAACATAGAATGCATACTTGGACCAAGGGCATTATTTCCTTCAGTCTCCCACTTGTCCTTAGGGACAAGTGTGCATTTCCTAATTCCTTTGTCGCTCGATGCTTGCTCTTGAACATAAGGTAAGAGTTGTCATCCTTATTATGTCCAGAGGTGTTCCTCGGTTTCAGAGTTCAACTGATCAAATAAACAGATAATCATAGCCTATGATTCATCCGAGCATGGCCATGCATTTCACAGTTTCTAGCTCTCCGAGTGGCCTTGTACAACTTTTAAGCATCTCATCCCGATTTATGGGAGGACAATCCCAATCTTGCGATCTTGAGATTAGACTTCGTTTGATAGGTGATTACCTGAGCGTTGCCTTTATAGCCTCCTTTTACGGTGCGACGGTTGGTCAACGTCAAAGCAACCAGTTCTCAAACAAGTAATCTCAAATCACTCAGGTATTGAGGATTTAGTGTCTAATAATTTAATGAAATTTACTTATGACAGACTTTCATCTCTTACAGTAAAGTTTCATAGGTCTTGTCCGATACTAGTCTTCCCAAAGTAAGTATCTATGCAAATGATTATGACATTGCCATGTCCACATAGTTCAAGAAACAGAACTACTAGTCATCTTGCATTCTAATCGTCTAACGTTTTCTATGCGTCCAATTTTATAGAAAACTCCGATTAGGGACCATTTTCAACCTTTGACATTCAAGTTCACTTGATAGACATTTCTTAGTCACAGGACTGGTCCTGACAGTCTATCTTGAATATATCGTCAAATTTGAAGGGACTCATCATTTAATACTAAACCAAGATTAAATGGAATATGAAAATACATTTCATATATGATAAATGTTCAACCCCAATGTTTTACAACCATGGGCCTCAAACCCATTTTCTAAAACAATTCATGGAATTCAAAGCTATGCTTAATTTCCAGTGCGACAATGTGAGTGTTGCTTCTCACTTGTTGCATAGGTTTAGTTATCATGCTTTGCCAATCTTAACATCCTTTTCATCGAATGTTCTTTGAGATATGATGATAAGATCTTTTCGAGTTTGTTTATTATGTGATCTAGTCTTTCTTACTACATTAGTGGTTCTACGCATTTTGCAATGAAGAACCATTAAGTTAGCAGACGTTTTTCTTGCTTCAAGAGTGGTTCCACGCATTTTTCAATGAAGAACCATCAAGCCAGCAGATAGGTGATCTACCCAAGTTCAGTGAAGAACTTTAAACAACCCTGTTTTATTGCTTCTTAGGCAATAATTACTTTTACTTCAACTGTATAGGTTGCTAGTGATGCTTTGTTTGGATTTACCTATCCAAGCAGTTCATAGATATGTGGTAGACTCTCCAACTATATCTTAGAACATAGAAATTAATATTTTAATTTCCCACGCAACAACTCATGGTCTCCAATCCATGTTGCCATTTCAAAACACGATGCTCTATAGCTCGTCCTTATCAATGGTTAACTCCAAAGGGTCTTGCTTGATCCTTTGCCAGTGTTTATGCGTGTAGCATCAATATTTAGCATATCTTTATTTCCTTGAATCAAGAACTATTCCTATGTACCTTTTCAAGTACCATAAGTATTCTTGATCTCAATCTAGTTGATCTTCACTTAGATCAATAGAGATTGGTATATGTTCGTCATGGCTAAAGTCATACGATACGTTTTTGGCGATCCTCATATTATATCATACATGATAAATTCTTTTGCAGAATAATTCCCAATTGAATTCTATTCATGTAACTTTAGCTCATTCAATTTTAGTAGATACTGAATCCAGCTAAATTCTTTGACATATAATATAGGTTAAGAATCTCATTTAGACTCTTTGATGTTTAACTTAGTAAATGCTTATACATAGTTCAAACATCCTTTACTTAGATTTATTCACATGGGTCGAATATCTCCAATGGAGACTTTCGTGTTTGATTTAGTAAATGCCATTACTTAATCCAAAACAATATCATAAGATTTTTGTAAATAGATCTTAATACCCAGTATGTACTAAGTTTCGCCATGGTCCATCATTGATGAATTATTTCAAATCTAAGTCATTAGCATTTGAATGTTATTTCACAATAGAGAGATATGTGTGTAATACACATAGGACCAATTAAGTTTTAAGTACTCCCACTAAACTTCTTATATATCTATAAGAATCATGTACATTTTATGAAACTAAAATACTTATTAGCTTCACTTAAAATACAGTTCCAATTCCCAATTGCTTGCTTAAATCTGTACTTAGATTTTATAAGCTAGCTTTCCTATTCAAGCATTTATTTGGATCCACAAATCCTATGACATGCCATGTACATAGTTTATTCCAACATTTGATTGAGGAATACTTTTGTCATCCAATTGCCATATTTACCAATATGCAATATTGCTTGAATTATAGACTTGAAGCATTACGATTTTGCATGAGGTTTCAACACAATCCACATCGTGAATTTGCTTGTAACTTTTAGCAACTAATCTAGCTTTGTGTGTGAACACAATTCCATGTTTGATGGTTTTTATCCTTAAAACAAACTTGCAACCAATAGGTGTGAACCCATTCTTGCAAATCAACAAAATTTCAATTTTGTCATCAAAACATTGAGTATGTTTTATGGCCTCTAACCATTTAAAACATTTGAGTCTATATATGGCCTCTAACCATTTTAGGGAATCTAGGTTTCGTCATAGCTTTCTTACAAGTCATAAACTCATTAATCTACATGATAATAGTTTGACTGCAAGTTGTAGGTTTCTTCACTATCGAATAGAAGAATCTCATAGTTTCATTGACCAGAACTCTATGTTTCCTTACTATCTAATAGAAGAATCTCATAGTTCCAGTGACTTGAACTCTATGCCTACTTGGGTATAGAGCATCAAACAATAGAATATCAACAGGCACTTTGAGAGTCCTTTGAATATTCTATTCTCCTTGAAGCACTTGTAAAGTTTTCTAAGAGATGTCTATTCTTTAAAAGCTACTTCTAAAGTCCTTTCAGAATAAGTTCGGATTTTCTGAAGCACTTCGAAAAGCCTCCGGAATGTCCGTTTATGTTTGTTGTTCGTCTCGAAGACCTTCGAGGTCTATTTTCTCCCACTTGTCATTTTGGAAACGAATCTCCAAAAGGACATTATTTCGAGCAAACAAACATTATGTTCTCAAAAATTCGTGGTAGAAACAATACCCTTGTGTCTCATTTGAATAAATCACAATGAAACATATATCTTGACTTGGGCCTTAGTTTGTTGAATAACAAACACTAAGCTCCCACTGAGTTTAGCAACTCTTTAGATATATATATAATTGAAAAGATATCCTGAAATTACTTTTCAATAGCTTTGACGAATTTGGTTTAGTTTGGTGGTAGTTGAGCATTTTGTTTTAGAAATTATAGGAAAAGTCTTTATGATTCATCATTGATCGAATCAAGTACTAATTGACTTCGATCATTCCAACGTAGATATGCCATATCTTATGGAGCTAGATTGTGAAATTACAACACACAATCATTGATGATCATATTTGGTCTCAAGTAATCATCAACATGATCTAACCTAGATCTTTATGATTTCTTGCCGAGTGGATTTTATACTTCTGAATCTTTGAACTAGCCAAACAGATTCAACTTATATCACATTTGAGTAAATAAACCTATATTCACTCAAATCCATGTGAAATAATAAAGTCATAAAACCTTTCTTTAGCTTTGAACTCTATCGTCTAGGCGTTCTAACAATAGTTCATATTCTTTGTTACTTTCAACAAGTAAGACTAGCTTGTCTTAAGTTGATCTAGAAATCAACCAACTTTCAAAAGTCCATCAAAATAGAGCTTATGAATGTTACTTGTTGATATGGTCTAAGCAACAATGCCAAAGATTTAATGGAACTCAAATCAAGGGTTTGATTTGAACCTAGTAAAGTTCTTTAAAGAGTTGTTTGTTTTAATCAAGCATATTGACTCAACCAGTAATTGACCATTTCATTCAAATAAACAAACAAACAAGCATTGTTTTTGTTCTTCTGAATGTGAGTCTTTCTGTGTTTGAAGCAGAAATTTAGGTATGCTGATTATGGAACAAAATAGCCATTAAGTTCCAGCCTTTGAAAGGTCTTAAAACAAACTAGATGACCCTACAACTAATGTAGCATTGCCATGCTTCATTTCCCACTTGTAGGTCATTAGTGTATCCTAGCTTCCATTATTTGAGTTATTACCGAAGTAAGAACCTCAAGCGGTATATGATACCAAGGAAGTTTGATTGCTAGGTCACTTCTCTTTAAACATAAATTTATAGGTAGAAACGGAATCGTAAATTCCTTTCATTTGTTCCTCGTTTTCCTATTTCTTGTACCCTTTCTTATAGTCTTAAGAATTGAATTCTTTAGTGTTGACTTTTATACTTTGTTAGACATGTCCAATGTCACCAACAAGGTTCTTTACCATTTTAATTTATGTTGAATATTCTGTTTCAACTTAGATGATCTTACCAGAAGCTTCTAAAGTTCTCTAAGCATCGATCTATTCGAATGTCTAGGAACTAGACTCATTCGAGAATTAAATGGAAAAAGGATTTTAGGTTGTTAACCATTGGTAAAGCTGAGCGTTTAAACTCAATGCTTTATGATCTCAAAAACCACATTGTATTTTGAATTCACAAGCACCAATCGGTTTGCCATTCGACTTTGATACTCGAAAACAACCATAAAAGTCGCTAAAAGAAACGTACATTTTAAATTGCTCACTTTCTCTCATTTCCATGAATCGTTCTTGGATTCACTACCAATCGAGGAAATTTACTGTTACCTTTCTAAAAGGATTTATTGCAGTGCAAGATATTTAATTATAAACAATAATTAAAACATACATTGAAGCATGCAAAGTCTAAACATTTATCATGAATAATAACTTGAAATTAAAGCAACCATGCAATTCAAACAAGTTATTAGCATTTTATTCGATTTTATTGTTCCGGCAGGTGTGAATAAAATGATTCCAAGATCCTAAAATCATTGAAGAACTAAGCACAGTTTGTCGACTTAATCCTAGAACATCTTAGGTAAGCAAAAGCCTTTTGCTAATAGTCTAGAAACTATTCTTGGTTGATAGGTACGTCTAAGAACTTATTAGGTAAACCTATCGAATTTGCCACGACATAAAAGGACTCCTTACTTATATCGTTGAGTTTCACCAAAACTAACATGTACTCACAATTATTTGTGTACCTTGCCCCTTTAGGACCAATAAGTAACACCTCGCTGAGCGAAAACTATTACTAGATTGATGTAAAGGATATCCAAGCAAGTGTATATTTTGGCATGGCACCTTTTAACTCAATTTTTAAGTTTGGAACTTAAGGCTCTTACTATGTTGGTTAGATTTTAAGTGAACTAAAATCCTTAATCATGCAACATAATCAAGCTTTTGATCTCATGCATTTTAAGACATATTTAAAACAATAAATAACTTAAAACATGCATAAGATATTTGTGATCTAGTATGGCCCGACTTCATCTTGAAGCTTTGACTTCAAAGTCCGTCTTGAAAATCTCCGTGGGAGGCACCATTTTCTTCAAATAGGATAAGCTATAACTAATTACAACTATTTGATGGTTCGCAGACCATATTTGAATTGAAAAATAACTTTGGTACTTTAGACCAATTACATTCAAATTAATGGTACGCAGACCATATTTTTTATCCTATTTGGGCCATACTAGTCACTTCATAACCTGCAAAACAGTACATATACAATATATACCATTCACCCATTCATTATCATGAATGGCCCACATAGCTGGTTAGTAAAACACATTATGCATCACGTAAACATTTGCAGCAATTAATCAAGGGCATCAATAATCTACCAATTATTCAGTCCTTATTAATTCTAATCGAGTTGTTTTAACCTTAAGGATTTGTAGACCCAATCAAGAGTTTATGACTAAAAAGCGCTCCCACTCAAACCAATAAATTCATATGCTTTACTAATTTTAAACATAAAATTGTATTTCTAGTCTAACCGGAAACATACAAATTTAATTAAAATTTAAAGCTCATATAAATTTATAATTGAATCCAAAAATTTAATTTAATTTCAGTCGCATTTAAATTAATTCATGATTTTAATTTTAGTAAAATAATTAGAATAAATTCCATTTATTATAATTATAATATTCAAAATTAAAATCCAAGAAATTAATTCAAATTATTAATTTTAAAATTAATTAAAATTACGTGAACTGAAATTTTCAAATTAAACATTCAAAACGATCTAATCGTAACGCAAACACCCTATGCGTTGCCATGGGCCGCACGCACACAGCCATTGCTGGCCATGTGCGCGCAGCCCATGCGCTCGTCGCATAGCTGCTGCTGTCCTATCGCAAGCCTCCGCACAGCGCCCCATCGCACGCGAGCTATCGCTCGCAGTGCGCGCGCGAGATCGCTCGCTGGGCGCGCTGGCTCGCTCGCTGTGCGCGCGAGCCATCGCTCGCTGGGGCGAGCCATCGCTCGCTGGTGCTCGACATTGCTCGCTGGGCGGGCGACATCGCGCGCTGTGCGCGCGAGGCATCGCTCGCTGGCGCGAGCCATCGCTCGCTGGTGCGCGACATCGCTCGCTGGGCGAGCGACATCGCGCGCTGCGCGCGCGAGCAGTGCTGGGCGCAGCGCTCGTGGCACGCGAGCTTGCGCTCGCTGCGCGCGAGGCTGCGCGCACTTGTGCGAGGCAGCGCGCGTTGTGGCGCAGCTCGCTTGCTGCCCACACGCGACTGCCTTGGCTCGCCCATCGCCCACGCCCATTCGTTCATTGCTCGTGGCACACGACACAAGGCAGGGCTGCTGCCTTGTGCTCGTGCACTACGCCCTTGCTCATTGCATTCGTGCCGCACGGGCGACGAGCTCCCTTGCTCGTCGTCGCATGCCCGCATTATACAACACCCCTTAAGGGTAACACGAAGCGTCCATTGCTTCGTGCGTGCAAGTTATTTGAACGAATCGCATAAAAATTTAAAATTTATATTTAAAATTAATGACAAATTAATAAATATTATTAATTTCATAATTTTAGGGCGAAAAATCGAAAATTTATTATCCAATTGATTTCCGATTGATATGGATTCAAGTCTAGGTCATAAAAATTTAAAATTTATCGTAAATTTACAATTTTTATGGTGGTTTTTAATCATAGGTTTCTAATTAAATTACAATTAATTATGAAAATCAAATTAATTCTAAATTATTCTAATTTTCAACAAATTAATCATAATTACAAATTAGATTGCATAATTAACAAGACTAGGCATTCAAACTTGTTAAACATATGCATTAGGTCAATCAAAAATTCAAGATTTATCAACAGGAATCGCAAATATTTAATTTAACATCTTAAATTTACGAAATTTTGCATTCGAAAAACTAAAACCTTCGAAAAGTCATAGTTAGGCTTCGAATTTGAGAATTCTGGGTTCGGCAGAAAAATACTATTTTTGTCAAAATTTTAGAATGCCTTTTACATGCGGAATTGACACAAAAATCACTCAATTCGGATGAGTAATGAAGAAACTGCCGAAAAACTGCGTACATATAATTAAATAAACGCAATTTGCAATTAATTAACAATTACGAAAATTAATCACCCCTTTTAATTCTTGCAAATTTGTAATATTTAACCATGTTCATGCAATTTAGATTATGAAAATAATAAGGGGCTCGTGATACCACTATTAGGTTATGATACATATGACATTACATAGATCATGCGGAAACAACCATTAACCCAGGACAACATATTATTTACACATAATCATATAGCATAATTTAGATGCATACTCTTTGTTGCGTGCCCTCCCTAGCTGCGCCCGAACCGAACAAGAACAAGTCTTTTAGGACTCCAAGTGTCGTCCCTCCGTAGATAGTCCACAGCACGTCCGGATCCGCCTTAAGATTGACCAACTAGAATCGCCCTTAAGGTACTAGAAAATTTCGGCACTTTTGAGCAAGATGTGTGTTTGATTTTCTCTCAAAAAACTCACTTTTGAATACTTTGAAACTTGTGTATAAATTATGACCCCTAGGCCTTTATTTATAGAGTTATGGAAAAGGAATCGTAATCCTAGTAGGATACGAATTAATTGAAATTAGAATCCTACATGAATTCTATTTAATTAATTTATCCAATTAGGAATAGTAATTTAATCATACACTGACTCTTGCAGATTCAGGAATCACGCATGAGCACAAACTCACACACACACGGCAGCCACAAGGGCTGCCCATGCGCGTGCGAGCAGCAGCCCACGCAGCACGGCCCACGCATCCTTGGCGCGCGCTGGGCTTGTGGCGTGCGTGCTTGCTGGGCGATGGCCCGGCTTCGTGCTGGGCCTTCGTCCGGCAGGCCTCGTCCGATGCTAATTCGTACGATACGCTTCCGATTAAATTTCCATTTCCGGAATCTATTTCCGATACGAACAATATTTAATATTTCCGATTCCGGAATTAATTTCCGTTTCGAACAAATATTTAATATTTCCGTTTCCGGAATTATTTTCCGATTCCGGTAATATTTCCGATTCTGACAATATTTCCGTTTCCGGCAATATTTCCGATTCTGGTAATATTTCCATTTCCAATAATATTTTCCGATACGTACCATGTTTCCGTTTCCGGCAACATCTACGACTTGGATAATATTCATATTTCCGATACGATCCATATTTCCGTTTCCGGCAATATCATCGTTTCCGGAGTATTCATTTCTTGCCTGTGACGATCTTAGCTCCCACTGAAACCAAGATCCGTCGGTTCCGAATATTCATAGATGGAGTATTTAATGCCATTAAATACTTGATCCGTTTACGTACTATTTGTGTGACCCTACGGGTTCAGTCAAGAGTAAGCTGTGGATTAATATCATTAATTCCACTTGAACTGAAGCGGCCTCTAGCTAGGCATTCAGCTCACTTGATCTCACTGAATTATTAACTTGTTAATTAATACTGAACCGCATTTATTAGACTTAACATAGAATGCATACTTGGACCAAGGGCATTATTTCCTTCACAGACAATACCGGCCTACCGAAGTACTAAGAAAGCAAAAAGAAATAAGTACAACGCAGCGCCGAGGCAAAAGGGGGAAAGGCAAGCACACATTTGGAAGTCCTCAACTGGAACCAATCGACTCTGAGGAAGATGACTGCCCGAATCCCTAACTCTTGGGAGTTACAGAAACAGCCCCCTGAGGAGCATCTTTTGAAGAACCCCCAGCAGTGGTGTCACCTTCGGAGTTCACCTTCTGAGCCCGAGCCTCTTCAAGAGCCATTTGGCGTTCAGCTTCGGCTTCGTCTTGGTCAGCTTGGCACTCCACCAAGTGGCCCTGGGCCCGCATCCAGAGCGGAACCTTCTCATTCCAAGGGAAATGAGGCATGTGCTTCGCAAACATGCGCCGAGCGCCCAGGATACCATTCCAGTAATGTTCTCTACACTGATCAGCAGTATAGAGGTCAGCTCTGTCCTGTTCCAGCTTCCGAATGTACTCATCCTTCTCTCGGATCTTCAGCTGAAGAACGGGCACCTTGTCAGCCTCATTCTGGATCAGCTCCCGATTCTTGACAAACTGCTGGAGCCTCGCCTCCGCCTCCTTGCTCTCCTTATCAGCCGCCTCAAATTTAGACTTCATCTCCTTGAGAAGTCTATCCTTTTCTTCAAGTTCTCCCGCGAACTTGGTGGCCATATCTTCCTTCTCCTTTTTGAAGGAAGCTATCTTATCAGCATCCTCTTCAACTTGGAAAGCGAGTTTGCCAACTTCGGCCCCAATCTCCTCCGCAATAGCTCTAGCCTCGCGACTGTACTTGAGATACAGTTGCTTGACTTCCACAAGCTCGGAGAGTAGCTGCCCAGCCTTCTGGTCCAAAATAGGAATATCACGAGCATAAGCCTCCTGATATTTCAACCGAGCTGCACTCGGAAGCGAACGAGGACCAGAAAACAGCCTGGAAAGAAGAAAAGATAAGCAAAATCGGAGAAGAAGCATAAACAAGGGGACAACACGAAAAGAATCCCAACACTTACCTCATTCAAGTAATATTGGGCCATCATAGCTAGATTGCTCTCTTCGGCCCCAAGAATCCTCCACTGCGGATTGGCCCGAAGCAGGTTCTCCCTAGCGGCTTCGGGACCCACCAACGAGCCCACATGAGCTAAAGGATCCTCCCCCAGGACCGAAGGCCTAGCATACCGAGCCATCGCTTCTCTCACTTCCTCGGGAATTCGCTTCAGTGGAACATCCGAGCAAGGATCGGCATGTATCAGCCTATCCAGAGCCAAAGTAGAGGTAGAGCCCAAAGTCTCACGACGTCTCTTCGTTCCCTTGCCTTGATCAGGTTGCTCCTTCGCGAGTTCCGCAGAAAGGACAGTTTTCTCGGCAGCCGAGACCACGGGTACCTCAACATCGGGACCCGTAAGATCCACCATCACCTTTTCTGGACTCCTCTCCCCCTCGAGAGGAACATCAGCAGGTTTCTCCTTCTCTTCGGCCACGATGGGGACATCCGAACCAGGAACGGAGTCAGTCTCGAGCGCCTCCACCGCCTTGGTGATATCTTGGATCACGACCCCCGAAGGAGTAGACGGCTTCAACGGAGAAGGGATAGCAGTCTCCTTAGCTAACGGCTGATCAACGGGTGGCGGCTCCGAAACCACAACACTCTTCAACTTCTGCCCTGGCAGGGGCATGAAGTGAAGAAGATTCTTTGGTGGAGGCATATCTTCCAAAGCCGTTTCCTACAAAAGCAACCGCCAAAAGTCAACTTCGGAAATAGAGCATAACCCAAGAAAGTCACACTAAGGGATCAAAACCATACCTTCTCCGTAGTCTGGGATGCCTTCGCTTTCTTCGGATGCGCAGAAGACCTCAGAAGAGTGTTACCTTTCCTCTTCTTCTGATAAAGGAGATCGAGTGTCAATAAACCAGAAGAAAACGAGGAAGGGAGAATAAATACAAAAAAATGAAGTACCCGGTTCCTAGATAAAGAAATATCTATCTGAGCCGGGGACGAAACCGAAGGAACGGCACGCGGCGCAGCGTCAGTCCCAGGACCCTAAAAAGACGGGTCAGGACCAAGACGTTAGCCGACGGCCAGCCAAAGCATGAGTAAAAGAAGAATAGAACCGAGAACGAAGAAACGCTTACCGGATCCGAAGTTGTCCGAAGGGGAGGAAGCACGACCTTCACTGGAATAGCTTCGGGAGAAGAAGCAGAATTAAACGGATCGGCTCGAACTTCAGAAATCCGAGCAACACCCGAAGGAGACAGCACGTAATCCTTTAGACGAGGATTGCGAGGATTCTCTTTCCCGAACTTGTACTCAGGAGTCGAGTCGTGAATAGTTCGCAGATCCAAGGAAATGCCCAAGATCTTAGGACCGATACGACTAAAACCGTATTCTGCAAAAACAAATTACGAAACAAGTCAATAAATCGAAAAAAGAGAGGAGGCCAAACTCACTGAAACACGGTCCCAGCCGAAGGTCACCTACCCCTGTCAAAAATCCTGCTGAGACCGGCGGCAGCAAGAATGTCCTCCCGCAAAATGTAGTTAAGGTTCGGGAGCCAGCTAGACGGCAGTTTGTAGTTATCCTCCCGAGCCATAAACCACTAGAGGAGATCCACGTAGTGCTGATGACTCCGATCCGGAGCAGCCACCCCCACCATATCAGGATCAGGCTTCACGAACCACTTAGGAGGACGATAGAAGTTGGGATGCTTCGGATCCGTCGGAACGCGAACGAGCAACCACTCCGTCTTCCAATTATGGTCGGAGCTGAGGTAAGGGTAAGCCGTAATATAGTTCGGCTCGCCCCTTTTTCGAGATTTCTTGTTGACGATGGTCCACCAACCATACCCATCACCCTTGGAAGCATGGTTGAAAGACAGATTATGAAGATCTCTAAAAACGGAGACAGAACAGGGAAAATTAACAAAGTCGCACACCCATCAAAATCCGATGATGTGCCTCATGGACTTGGGAGTAAGTTGGGCCAAACTGATGTTGTACGACACCAGGAGCTCGGAAATGAACGGATCCAAGGGAAAACAGAGACCATTCTCCAAGTGATGAGTGTACACAGAGATGAACCCCTTCGGCGGATGAGTCACCCGAGGACGCTCCTGTTCGGGAAGTTCACACCAGTACCCCAAAGCGTGCTGGATTCCATATAGCTCTTCGGCCTTCCGATGGTAGGCCCCCAGCTTCGCCTCCACCAACCAATCACCACTCACTGATTTCTCCAGCGGACCATAAATCTTGGTGGTCTCATGCAAAATCGGAGCAAGCTTACCCTTCGGATCAGCTTCAGTCCAATGAACGGGAAACTCAGAATAAGGCCGACGGTGACCCGAAAAGCCGGCCTTCTTACCAGAAGCAGCGCGTTCAGACCCACCAGATCCTCCAACAGCACCATCTTTGGTAGCATCCCAACTAGTCGATCGTTTCTCCACCACCTTATCCGAAGGCCAGCCCTTTGAAGATTTCTGTACCCTTTCCAAAGGCACGTCTTCCCTCTCACTGGAAGAACCAACGACGAACTTGCCCTTGCCTTTGTTCTTCACCATAGTTACAGATTCTAAAGCCTAGGGTTCAGAGTGAGGAGTAGAAGAAAGAGCAAGAAAAAGAGGAAAATTCACAAGCAAGTTACCTTCTTCCGAAGCGGAATTCGCCGACAAAGAAAATGAGACGAGTTCCCGAAGACAAGAGCTAACTGAAAATCGTAGATCTGAAGAAACTCGAAAGCTGCGGTCGCCAGAAAAAGAAAGGAATTTTGGGTGAAAGAGGGAGAAAGTAAAGGTTTGAAGGAAATCTTGCGTCCAGTATTTATAGAGAAAAAAGGGCGCACCAACTTCTTTCAAACCCACGATCTCCACGATTCAAAATAAGTCCCAACACTTGTCATTAATGCAAGCCACCTCTTTTCAAAAAAGAGAGGGAACTTTTTGGACTTCTAACAGCTGGAAACCCACCCATTTAATTCTAAATGGACCGAGTCTGGGGGGCATGTTGTTTGGGCTCCCAATTGAATATCAATTGGGCCACTAAGTCCAAAGCCCAATGGCTAGCTCAAAACAACAACATCAAACCCACTACACTCCAAAAGGGCTATTCAGCCATCAACCAAGGCCCATGGCCCAAAAGCAATAAATGACCTAGGGGCATTTATTATGCAAACACTATAAATAGGCCGCCAAGGCTCACACCTCAAGGTACGTCCAATTTATCGCCTTAAGACTACTCTTCTAGAGAACTTCTCTCTAGAATCCGAGCATCATTCTTACTTAGGCATCGGAGGGGCTTTCCTCGGAAATACCCCCGAGGCTAGTGACTTTATTCTTGTGCAGGTGAATTCGGACTCGACTCATTCAAGCAAGCAAGATCTTCAACATACACGAAAGGACCTTCATTCGAAGCCCATTGTTTCCACCTTTACAACACCGGAACAAATACTATACACTATACTCAGTCCTAATTTTCCTTTTAACATTGGCTTAATGAATCATTACACTGTATAATCAATACCTAGCCTCTGTACTGCATTGCATATCAAAGGATTTGCTGATATTCAATCTAGAGAAGTATCCTGATTATATTAGTTTTAATAAAAAATTATTAAACTGGTAAAAAATGGTGGTCTGATGAATTAGTTTTAGGAGAATAGCTTAGTACAAAAAATAAAATCAACCATACAAAAACTGCAAGAGATTTTTTCAAATATATGAAAATCAAACAAATAAACATCGAGTGTATTACAAATAGCCTTAACCAGTTTGACCCCAAAATCGACAGAAACATTAAAAAAACGAAACAAACAAACCTAAAATGACCTAAATCAATCTCTCAACCAACAGAACCTAGAAATTTACATCAAATTAACATGAAATCAACCCTAAAAATAATGACATCAGCTAAACATTAATCAAACGAATTCGGCAAAACTAAGGGTTTAAGGATCGAATTCTTACCGCAATCGACGAGGGGATGGTAAAACAACGAGCATAATAGGACTTCGGCATCTATTTCAGAATTTCATGACCTGGTAATTTCTGGAATTCTCGGTGAGAGCGTAAATCGGCACCTGGTGTTATGAAATATAATATGGATGACCATTATACCCCTGGAATATTCTAGGGTTTAGCAAACCCTAACTGTTATATCCTATATATATCTGGTACTATATGGAATAAGATACACAACCCTATTCTCTCTCTTATCTCTCCTGTTTATTCACAACATGTTACCATCACCAAACCCTAGCCGTCTGAGCAGAAAGAAACCTAAGGAAATTACCTCCATCAAAATCAAGGTAAGTGCGTACTCCGTATTATGTTTGAGTTTTATGTTTGATATTGTGCCGCAAGTATTTGTCAAACATTGTATTAGTTTTGAATTCGGTAAATTTTATTATTTGGTTTTGAATCGTGTGTTATCCTCTCATATTTCGTCGTTCATGCGATCGGAACTGTTTCTACCTCGTGTTTCTAACTCATATCGTGTACCAAAGGCCTTAATTTTATTTATTTTTTTAACATAAAACGGAGACAATATCCCCTTTTTAACTGTTTTAGCATTATATTGCCACTTGTTTGGCCGTATACGGATGACCGATTAATTGTTGTTTGTGATACGTATAAGTGTATAACAACTACGTAGTACAAGAGTATGTGTCTATTGTGTCAGTGCTTAGTACATGAATATTGTGTGCTTCTTTATTCGATCACATCCTTGATTTCGGTTCCATTAATATTTTTTTATCATCAGTTTATGCTTGATATTGTGCCGCAATTATATTATATTTGACGAATAATTCTTCTATTGTGTTTGCATTGTGGGTGTTTGCATTATGCGTAATGCACATTCGATTTAATTATCTGATTATGTTTGTTTTGTTTAACCGATTAAGTATTATACGGTGTATTGCATTATTTTGGTTAAACACAAGTTTTTATTTAATTAATTTATTGTTATAGATAATTCCTAATTTGCAATATTTTATATAGTGAATTATGTCGAATTTTGCAAAACTCGAATTGGCGGCCCTTGATATTACTGGAAAGAACTATATGTCTTGGGTGTTAGATGCTGAAATTCACCTAGATGCAAAAGATCTGGGTGATACAATCAAATAAGGAAATAAAGCAACAAGTCAAAACAAAGCTAAGGCTATGATATTTCTTCGCCATCACCTCCATGAGGGTCTTAAGATAGATTACTTGACTGTAAAAGATCCACAAGTCCTTTGGAGTAATCTAAAGGAGAGGTATGACCACCAGAAAACTGTAATATTACCTAAAGCTCGATATGACTGGTTACATTTAAGACTACAAGACTTTGATTCTGTGAGTGAATATAACTCAGCCATGTTCAGAATTACTTCACAATTGAAGTTATGTGGAGAGAAAATCACTGATGCAGAAATGATAGAGAAAACATACTCTACATTTCACGCAAATAACATTTTCCTGCAGACACAATACAGTGAAAAGGGATTTAAGAAATATTCTGAACTTATATCTTGTCTCCTTGTGGCTGAGCAAAATAACGAGCTATTAATGAAAAATCATGAATCGCGTCCAACTGGTTCTACTCCATTCCCTGAAGCGAATGTGATATCCCATAATGGGAAAGAAAAATATCATGCCAACAATAGTGGTCGAGGACGTGGTCAAGGACGTGGATATGGATATAGATATGGTCGAGGTCGAGGCCGAGGTGGTTCTTTCAAGAACTCGTATCCCCACCAGAAGTGGGACAATAAAGATGGTAACAAAAAAGAGAAAGATAAAAGCGAGAATGTGACCAATGTATGTTATCGATGTGGAGGAAAAGATCATTGGTCTCGTACATGTCGTACACCAAAACACCTTGTTGAGCTCTATCAACAATCATTGAAGCAAAAAGGAAAGAAAGTAGAAACAAATCTTGTGTACGAAGATGGAGAAGGTGATTTTGATTGTGGCAATACAACTCACCTGGAAGTTGCTAATTTCCTCACCACCCCTGAAGGGAATAATTAATCCTTAGATTCGTTTATGGTCATTTAAAGAATAAAACTTTATTTACTTGGATTCATGTTATTTTGGATTTTGTTTGTTTGAACCAATGTTGTTAGAATCGCGATCTGGATCGTAGGATCGTACGATCCTACGATCCCATTTTTGCAAAACGATCCAGATCGCAAGCAGAATCGCAGGGATGGTGGGATCGTAGCAGGATCGGTCAGGATCGTAGCAGGATCGGTAGGATCGTATAGGATCGGTGGGATCGTAATAGGATCGTAAGATCCTACTTTTCACTTAGATTGGTGCAGGATCGGTCAGGATCGGAGCAGGATCGTACAGGATCGTGCAGGATCGAAGCAGGATTGTACCGGATTGCGCAGGATCGGTCGATCCTACTTTTTACTTATTAAAATGATCCCTAAAGCAACTAACTTTCTCTTTAAGCCTACAAATTGATAAGCCAACTTCATAAACGAAAACATTTCTCTTTTCTAATCTATATAACTATTACAATGCCATATTGGCTTTAAAATATCAATATTATGTGAGAAAAAAAATATGTATTTAGCATCCATTTTGTTTGAAAGATATGTATTTATTCATTTAGCAGCATTTTTCTTACTCCTTTTTACAATTTTGTAGGATCTTACGATCCTACGATCCGATTCTACCGATTCGATCCTATCCCCCCTCACTGATCCAAAGCGGGATCTCGATCCTAACAACCTTGGTTTGAACTATAGTTTTATATGACATTGTTAAATTCCGATTATTAAGTTATTCTTATTGATATTTCATTTATTTGAAGAACATGAATACCTCTCAAGTTCAGTTAGCAATGAATGATGAAGATTTATGCTTAGCAGACAGTGCAACTACTCATACCATACTGAAAAGCAAGAAATATTTCTCTCATTTGACAATGAAAGAAATTAGTGTGAGTACTATATCAGGTAGTACAAAGATAATTGAAGGCTCCGGAAGAGCCAACATATTATTGCCTATGGGAACGAAATTTGAAATCATTGATGCATTATATTCTCCCAAGTCTCAAAGAAATTTATTGAGCTTCAAAGATATTCGACATAATGGATGTCACGTTGAGACAATAAGTGAAGGAAATTTTGAATACCTTCACATCACGGGTATTACCCAAGGCACTAAGCATATTTTGGAGAAATTACCTGCATTCTCCATTGGTTTGTACTACACTAAAATCAATACAATTGAAACATATGCTACAGTAAACCAGAAGTTTACTGATAAGTTCACTGTTTGGCATGACCGGTTGGGCCACCCCGGTTCAATAATGATGCAAAAAATAATTGAAAATTCATGTGGGAATTCATTGAAGAACCAGAAGATTCTTGCTAATGATTTCTCATGTGCTGCTTGCTCACAAGGCAAGTTGATAGTACGACTTTCACCAGCCAAAATAAATTTTGAATCTATTAATTTTGTATAGCGTATACAAGGAGATATTTGTGGGCCAATTTACCCACCGTGTGGAACATTTAGATACTTTATGGTTATAATTGACGCATCTAGTAGATGGTCGCATGTATCCTTGTTATCAACTCGCAACCTGGCGTTTGTGAGACTACTTGCTCAATTGATTAGATTACGAGCACATTTTCCAGATTTCCCTATGAAGGAAATCCGTCTGCATAATGCTGGTGAATTCACTTCTCAAGCCTTTGATGATTATTGCATGTCCATTGGGCTAAGTGTTGAACATCCTGTAGCACATGTTCATACACAAAATGGTCTAGCTGAATCATTAATCAAACGTCTCTAGTTGATTGCTAGACCATTACTTATGAAGTCCAAACTCCCAATCTCTGCTTGGGGACATGTTATATTACATGCAGCAGCATTAATTCGCATCAGGCCAACAAGTAATCAAAAGTTCTCCCCATCACAATTGGTTTTTGGTCAGGAACCAAATACTTCCCATCTAAAAATCTTTGGATGTGTTGTATATGTTCCAATTGCTCCACCACAACGTTCTAATTAGATGGGACCTCAAAGGAGGTTAGGAGTATATGTTGGGTTTGAATCCCCATCAATAATTAAATATCTAGAGCCATCTACAGGGGATCTATTTAAGGCTCGATTTGCAGACTGTCATTTTGACGAGTCAGTCTTCCCAACATTAGGGGGAGAAAATAAACAGCTGGAGAAGGAAATCGGTTGGAATGAATTATCATTGTCTCATCTTGATCCTCGTACTAAACAATGTGAATTAGAAGTACAAAAGATAATTCATTTACAAAGCTTAGCAAATCAATTGCCAGACGCATTTACTAACCCAAATAAAGTGACCAAGTCACATATACCAGCTGTAAATGCTCCAATTAAAATTGATGTCCCAGCAGGACAATATCAAACTGCTAGTGAGTCTACAACACGCCTGAAGCGTGGTAGACCTATTGGTTCCAAAGATAAGAATCCTCGTAAAAGAAAAGGAGCGACGATTGATAATGGCCAGAACAAGGAAACAAATAATTTTGAATAGTCTCCAGAAGAGACTTTAGAAATGACGAATGAAGAAATTCAGGTACCTGATAATGAAGAGATCTCAACTAATTATGTCATGTCTGGAATAAAATGGAACCGAAATAAAATCGACGTCGATCAAATTCTTGCATGCAATGTAGCAGTTGATGTTATGGATGAAAATGAAGATCAAGAACCAAAGTCTATTAAAGAGTGTACACAAAGTGATAATTGGCTAAAATGGAAGGAAGCAATTGAGGCAGAATTAAAATCTCTTGCAAAGAGAGAAGTATTTGGACCAGTAGTCCGTACACCTAAAGGTGTAAAACCAGTGGGACATAAATGGGTCTTTGTGCGAACGAAGAATGAAGATGGGGAAATTGTGCGATACAAAGCACGTTTAGTTGCACAAGGATTCTCACAAAGAACTGGAATCGATTATGAAGAAACATACTCTCCTGTGGTGGACGCAACTACTTTCGGATTCCTTATCAGTCTGGCAATTAGAGAAGGACTTGATTTACGTTTAATGGATGTAGTCACAGCCTACTTATATGGGCCACTAGACAATGACATTTATATGAAAGTCCCAGAAGGATATAAACTGCCAGAAGCAGCAAATTCTAGTTCTCGAGAACATTACTGCATAAAATTAAACAGATCTCTTTATGGATTGAAACAATCAGGGCGTATGTGGTATAATCGCCTAAGTGAGTACTTGTTAAAGGAAGGATATAAGAATGACCCCATCAGTCCATGCATTTTTATAAAGAGATTTGGGACATGATTCGTAATAATTGCAGTGTATGTTGATGATTTAAACATTGTTGCGACTCCTGAAGAGATATCACATACAGTGGAATATTTGAAGAAAGAATTTGAGATGAAAGATCTTGGAAAGACAAAATTTTTCTTAGGGCTACAAATTGAGCACCTAAAGAATGGAATCCTTGTGCATCAAACAACATACACAGAAAAGGTACTAAAAAGGTTCTATTTGGATCAAGCACATCCGCTGAGTAGCCCAATGGTTGTAAGATCACTAGATGTGGATAAAGACCCATTTCGCCCTCGAGAAAAAGATGAAGAAATCCTTGGTCTTGAAGTACCATACTTAAGTGCAATAGGGGCATTGATGTACCTTTCTAGTCATACGAGCCCTGACATATCATTTACAGTAAATTTTTTAGCAAGGTTTAGCTCATGTTCAACTCGAAGGCATTGGAATGGGATAAAACATGTACTTCGTTACCTCCAAGGAACGAAAGATATGGGATTATTTTTTTCTAAACAGACCAAACAAGACTTAATTGGTTTTGCAGATGCAGGTTATTTGTCTGATCCCCATAATGCTCGATCACAAACAGGATATGTTTTCACATGTGGTGGTACTGCCATTTCTTGGCGTTCCATGAAGCAAACTATTGCAGCTACTTCTTCTAACCATGCACAAATTTTAGCTATTCACGAAGCTAGTCGTGAATGTGTATGGTTAAGGTCTGTAATTCAACATATACGAGAAGATTGTGGCATATCCACAGGAAAGAAGCTCCAACAATTATGTATGAGGATAATGCAGCATGCATTGCACAGCTCAAGGATGGATACATCAAAGGTGATAGAACAAAGCACATTTTACCAAAATTATTTTTCACACACTACCTACAGAAGAATGGTGATGTACAGGTTCTGCAGATTCGTTCAAGTGAGAATTTGGCAGACCTATTTACCAAGGCGCTTCCAACTGCTACTTTCAAGAAATTAGTTTATCAGATTGGATTGCGTCGTCTCAAAGATCTCAAGTTATGTAATCATGAGGGGGAGTAGATGCGCGCTGCACTCTTTTTCCCTTAACCATGGTTTTTCCCACTGGGTTTTCTTGGTAAGGTTTTTAATGAGGCAGCATCGTACGCGCATTAGAAAATATATTTTTTTAAGAGAGAAATTTTATTTTTGTATAATGGACATCCAAGGGGGAGTGTTATGAAATATAATATGGATGACCATTATACCCCTGGAATATTATAGGGTTCAGCAAAACCCTAACTGTTGTATCCTATATATATCCGGTACTATATGGAATAAGACACACAACCCTATTCTCTCTCTTATCTCTCCTGTTTATTCACAACATTGGGAAATTTTTTCAATCAAATGGCATTTTCGTGATTGGCCTTAAGTGACCATTATACCACCTATAGTCTTAGCCTTAAGTGATTTGTGTCCATATGGACACGAGTCACGAGTGGCTTGTAATTGGTACCCGTTAATTTGGTATGCGTACTAATACTATTATGGTATTGATATATCAATACATTTCTAAAAAGTACCAATACAAATTATTTGTGTTATTGGTACTAACATATGATGTGTTGGTACTAAAAATAGTTGTATTTGGGTCACTTGTGTCTACTAGTTGTTGGACCGTGCGCTAGCGCGCACGATCCCCCAAGGTATAAAAAATCATCTTGTAAAAAGTTTCGGAAAAAACGAACACTTGTAATGTTTTGGTTAATGCAAGGAAGATGATGAATGAGAAATGTCATAATAAAGTCGTATTTGCATATAATAGACAAGCTTCTAAAACGTTCTCTTTCTACTGAAATGCTTGCAACTTCTTTCACATGTATCATCTCTATCAAGCAAACCTATAATATCCGACTTGTTTAAGTAGTCTTGAAACAAGATATTTCTTCTCTTTGTTGGAACCATGGAGCTGACAACAAAATTGAACTCAAAGCCTTAAGCCCACCTGGTATAATTGAAAGTTTAAAGAATAAATCAGTAATCTTAGGCCGACAAGTTTAAAGAATTGCTTTCGGTACTTTGGGATGTCTTATATGAATGCAAACTCTAGTTAGATTAGTTGGTCCCCAAGAGATAGGAATGAACACCATTTTAAACTGCTAAAGTGAACACATGTGTAGTGGACGGTGCCTTAATAATGAACACCGTCTTTTCTTATTTCTAGGGGAAGGGAGCCGGAGGAAAGGTTCAGCTCAAAAATCAAATGTGATGGAAGGAAAAATGCAGATGAGACTCTTACGTATATAAACCATATTGATGATGTTAGAAACAGAATAGAAGCCAAATTTGGAGCGGTCTTCCTCCAATTATGAATATGATCCTGCAGCATTTATTAAACATTTCAGTACCTTCCTCCAATTATGAAAAGGGTAAAGATTATATGTACTATATAAACATGTACCCGGTCATTTCCCCCTTCTTTTTTTGATAAGGAAAGAAAACCCAGGCGGACTACATGAAGCCATCCAAAAGGATGGGCCACAATGACTCCGAGCTAATAAAATGCTTCGAGTGGAACAAAGAATATAATGAAGTATATTCACCAAGTTTACTCAGATCGTTCATAAACAAACACTTCGAGTAGAACAAAGAGTTATTTCAAACGTATACTTCCTTCGCCCCAATTAAGTTTTTACACTTGCATTTTACGTCCTTACACATTTTAGTTTTTACAAATTGAACACGAAGAAGAAAGAAAAGAGGAAAAATACCTTAGCTTTATGAAGGAATTCAAAGGAGTCTCAAAATCCCCCTCGCCAGTTCCATACTTTCATGATCTAGGAAACCAACATCAGGTTAAAACCAAGCATTGTCAGTGTGGCTCTTAATGATCTCATTGTTCAGAAGAGAAATGATGTACGCAATGCTGAATTTATGTTTGAGGCTCGAGGTACAGATAACAGCGGAGCATAATAATACAGTAACAGAGTTAGAAAGATGAAAGTTACCAAATATGCAATTGCACCTTCCCCATTAAGCTAGCAGCTCAGCAGAATAATACAGTAGCAGAAAGCTGCTCAAGAAAAATTCTAGGAAGATTCTATAATATAACCTATATAAAAATCCTACACCTCACCATGCCTAAACCAAACACCAGAATGGCAGAATGCCAAGCATGTGTTGATAACCAATTGTGTTCAGTAATTGTGTACATGTGCACGTGAACTCATTTCACAAATATTATGTTCAGTAAATCAGTTACACATCAAAGGTAATTGCATCATTTGGATATACCCTTGTACCTTGTTAGACAGGGATATCAAATGTGAGACTAACTGAATTGCTAGACAGGGATATCAAAGGTATAAGGGTAATTGCAGTATTTGGATATACCCGAATATAATATCCCAGTTTTGTCAAGAATTGACTGGAATCGAGCACATTTTTTAATTCTGGAATTTAAAACAAAAGTTGATTTCAGGAAACAACAAAAATCAGTAATTGTGCAGCAACCAAAATCACCGTTCTCACCAACCAGCCTAGATTTTGTACAGTTAATGTGATCAAGCTTAGAGTGTGTAGAATTCAATTGCAGAAAGCATCACAGGCTAAATAAGGCTCTTAAAAAAAACATAGGCAAGGCATGATTAGAGATCTGTGGGCAATGTTAGGTGATACAAGGGAGAAGCTAACAATCCCATCTAACCGATGTGTAGCATGTGTTATGCGTCAAACAATGAGCAAATAGTGAGAAGTGCAATAAAAGCGGTAAATTTAGCAGCTCGGAAAGATGTAGAGAAATAACTTTGCACCAAGCCCTTCAATTTCAAATGTAAAAAGACTTAATTAGTTGACAGCTAACTCGGTCTTGATTTTGCATGACCCAATTCACCATTTGAGTAATGCCAACATGATTCCACGGCCCAATATTTCCAAATTGCAGTGCTAGCTCCAAGAAATCTGCACATAGTTTACAGTTTGGATAAGCTGAAGTTTACAAATGAAGTTCCTTTGCATCCGACAAAAGCTATATTACTAAGGATTGTATTGTGTTTACTCAAATAAACATGGAAATTTATACTAACTAAAGTTAAAGCGGAGGAAGTATCTCAGTTTCAATTTACCGCCTCTCATCTGGAAGCACAAGTAAAATGGATCATGTGGACAATTACCCATAAACCTGGGGTTGTAATAGATGGTTTACCATACTGTTGGTTGTCCTCAATTAGCCAATTCTGCTGCTAGAATCTATCAATCACTTCCTAGGGAAATTAGTACTAATATATTCTTACAGTATAGTACATCGCACACATGGAAACATATGCCAGGGTGATGAAAATGGCCAAAATGATTCACCTTTGTATATTTGTTATTAGATTAAGGAAATAATCTTGACTCCTGGAATTTGAAGTGATCCCCCTTGATCATAAGCAATAATAATAACTAAATAAACAA
Source organism: Spinacia oleracea (assembly GCF_020520425.1). Classification (NCBI taxonomy): domain Eukaryota; kingdom Viridiplantae; phylum Streptophyta; class Magnoliopsida; order Caryophyllales; family Amaranthaceae; genus Spinacia; species Spinacia oleracea. The sequence continues at coordinate 165,884,161 of NC_079490.1, forward strand.
GTAGAAATAAGATGAGAAAGTACATACAACGGCAGACTCAGAAGAACTAAAATGACCATTGTCGAAAACAGATCCTCTAGGAGAACCGCCTTCTTCAGAGCATTCAGGAACTGGTGACAGTGGTTGTGGTGGACTGGTGGGGACAAATAGACCACTCTCAATTAGCACTCCTCGACAACATGTCCTGCCTCCTTGCTAAACTGCACCGAGCATCTCAAACAAGTTAATCACTTTTCAATACAAGCAATCCACATCTACGAATTCCTAATTCACTTATTAATCCCAAATTGATTACCATTTCTGGAGTGATATCTTTAACAAGCGTCCCGTGGTTCGCTATTATGCTTTTGAGATGAACTGACTATTTGGAGCAGAAATTTAATGGCATAAATGATGTTAAATTGCTTGATGGATGAAGAACACAAAAGGGGTACAAAAGTAGTAGCTTGAGGCTACAAATCTTCAGGTTTAGTGACTTGAGGTCACCACTCTCCAAAGCCTAAGCTTTACCAATTTCTCACATGCCTTTCTCTTTCCTCTCCTTCTTTACTTATACTACTGTTCTCTCTCCTTCTTGCAAGTACAACCAATAATTGCTGCTGTTGCTTTTCTTTGTCAGATAGTGCCAACAGCCTTGTGAACTGATCCTCCCTCCTATGCAGTTGCAGTGTTGTTGGTTGCTCGTTCCCCCCTTTTTATGTTGTGTCTGTTCTGGTTGGTTGCAGTGTTGTTAGACCAGAAAAGGTGTGTTAGGTGTGGGTTGGTAGGGTTGGTCCATTACAACACCCCTCCCCCAAACCAACACCTTGTCCTCAAGGTGGAAGTCCGGAAAACGCTCGTTGATCAAGAACGCATCTTTCCCAGTAGCTTCAAAGGCAGGAAGCCCTAACCATTTTATCAACACCCTTGTACTCTCCCCTTTCTTTGTGCGCACCTTCACCATCTCTTCTGGCAACTCTTGATTGAGTTGCTCAGTCATGGTGGAAGTAGCTATTGTAACACCAATAGCCCTCTTCAATCCGGAGACATGGAACACCGGATGAACTTTACGATTTGCGGGCAACTGAAGTCTGTACGCTACTGTCCCTATCTTCTGAACACTGTCAAATGGACCATAGAAATGGGTTGATAATTTTTCATTGGGTCGTTTTTCCAGAGACCTCTGCCGATATGGTTGTAGCATGAGGAACACCTTATCCCCTTTCTCGCAGAATTTGAGCCTTGAGTGAGAGGAGTTAAATGTGGTTTTAGAAGAGTAGGCTAGATGGTTGGGTTGGATTTGGATTGTGGAATTATGAGTGAGTTTGCTAATTGGAAATAAGAATATGGGTATAGAGCTAATTAGCCCCACGTTCACAACAAAAGGATGATACTTGTTAAATGATAAATTGGGCTCAAAATGCCCAGGTCCAACTCTTTGAGAGAACTCATTTCTGCCCTTGTTCTTATTTCCTAAGCCAACGTATAACTCGGCGATTCTTCTCCAACACACTTCATCTTCAACCTCCATTTCTGAAATTTCCCTAGAGTTTTTCTGACGCGCCATCCAAGAACACTAGGCTTACCTCCGGCAAAAAAACCGGGACCACCACAAGATCCACTTCCTCCGGCACCCCCTCGCTCAAACAATACTTCAATGGACACTTTGCTTGCGACTCTACCAGAAAAGTTATCATTCAATCTTCCACCGGAAAAACAACCATGGCCGCCGCCGATGAATCCTCCACCAAAATCACCTTGTCTTTCACCAAAGTTGTTGTCGGCAAAACCTCCTTAACCGTCACTACTGTAGCCACCAGTTATAACATCAAAAATAGCGTCGACCAATTGGCCCGGCCACCACCATATTTTCCAGCGAAACCATCTCGACCACCACCAGTAAACCCACTTGCAAAGTCACCGGCCCTCCAACCAGATTTTCCGCCACCATCACATCCTCGACCATACCTGTTGTAACCAATAGTTGTAATATCGCCCATGACTAGGCCTGGCCCACTGCCGCCAATACCCCCTCCCTCAAACGACCCTCTTCTTCGCTCACCTATTAAAGCAACGGACGTGCCACCACTGATCCCTCTTAATTCTTTATCTCTGCCGGTGTCAGCCACCACATTCACCACATTTTCTCCAGATTTATTTTTCTTCAAATCCTCAAGATCGGTCTCTTTCGCTTCTACCACCTCCGGATCTGGTGTCGCCACCTCTTTCACTCCCTCTTTATGTGTCTCTCGAAGTTTCTTAAGCCCCAATTCAATTGGAGCAAAAGCTTCATCAAGTATTCTGGAAATTTCTTTTTGAAGGTTCTGCATACTTCTCCTGGTTACCTCCTTTATTTGATCTTTGAAATTTTATGCCGAAGGTGGTGGTGATGACCCAAAACGTCGCAATACATGGTCCTTCAATTCTTGCCAACCATGGAAAGGCAGGAACTTGTGTTCTCCTTCGAACCACCGCAACGCTTCACCTTCGAGTCCGATAATGGTAGCCTTTAACTTGTCATCTTCATTCAACTGAAAAAATCAAAAAAATCCTCCAGTTGAAGAATCCAGACATGTGAACCCCTTCCACCAAACACATGAATTTGAAGCTCTTGTCGGATGCGCTCTTCTTCCTTATAATCTGAAATTCCTTGATTTCTTTTGCGTGTGATGTAGGCAAACTCATATCGAATCCACCTTTGCATCAACTGTGCTGACTGTTTTCCGGCAGCCTCCATCACTGGGTTTTTTCTCTCTCTCTCTCTTTTTTTTTCCTTCCAGAAAATCAGATTAGTTACCCTCCCAGAACTGTACCGCTCTGATACCAAGTGAGATGAACTGACTATTTGGAGCAGAAATTTAATGGAATAAATTATGTTAATTTCTTGATGGATGAAGAATAGAAAAGGGGTACAAAAGTAGTAGCTTGAGGCTACAAATCTCCAGGTTTAGTGACTTAAGGTCACCACTCTCCAAAGCCTAAGCTTTACCAATTTCTCGCATGCCTTTCTCTTTCCTCTCCTTCTTTCCTTATACTACTGTTCTCTCTCCTTCTTGCAAGTACAACCAATAATTGATGCTGCTGCTTTTCTTTGTCAGATAGTGCCAACAGCCTTGTGAACTAATCCTCCCTCCTGTGTAGTTGCAGTGTTGTTGGTTGCTCGTTCCCCCTTTTTTTTTGTCTGTTCTGGTTGGTTGCAGTGTTGTTAGACCAGAAAAGGTGTGTCAGGTGTGGGTTGGTAGGGTTGGTCCATTACAGCTTTGCAGAAGAAATTTTTCCTTACATTGCATATCAGAAGGGGTCTCCTTTTGTGCTTGCATAGTCACTCTATTGCATATGCATCTTAATTAATTCAACATCCAACAAACAATTAAACAACATTTATCATTATTTTAAATTCGACATTTTAATTAATCACCTATAATATCACATGTTGATTGAGGCAAAACAACACCGGCATTTGGACGAACGCAATACTTCCTGGAATCGTCGCTTTTACCTAATTTCATTCAAAATTTAAGCAGGCCAGAAACAAAAAATAATAGAAAATTCCACATATCAAAGAGCATATCTAACGCATGATTTGAAGAAAGGTGGATTTTTTTTTTTTTGAAAAAGATAGAGAAGTACCTTGAAGGCAACATAGCTATCGGTTTTGTTGGAGAAATGAAGAGAACAAAAGATTTGCTTCCTAAGCTCCACTGAATCAACAACGAAAACCAAAAGGCCGAATGGAATAACAAATGAAGAAACCCTAGATTAAACAAATCAGATCTCAAATAAAAGAAAACAAGAATTAGCAACAAGCAAACTTGATTTCTATCGGCTCGGTATTAAGCAGCTCGCTAATAAAGCAAGTGAAATACAAATTTCCATGTTTATTTGAGTAAACACAATGCAATCTTTATATGAACAACACAACCAATTGTTTTTTTGTCAAAAACTACAAATAAGTTAGCTGGATATCTATGCAGACGAACACGGAAGCTACTACACTCTTAAGGCCTACAAATAAGTTGAGCAGCATGCACCTTAGAGGCGAACGAAAAAATAATTAAAGGAATCTTTAACAATGAACAATAAATAGACCACCCAAAATATCCATAACATAGCACAAAGGACCAAGTAACTGAGACTGGAGATCACAGTCCTAAAGGGATTGCAAAACTTTAGAACTGCTATATGGCTATTTGGAGCCCAAAAGACCACTATATGGAAGGCTTGGAGGAGGCGGGATGAGAACGACATGCATGTCAAAACTAACCAAGAGGGAAAAACCTTATTTTAACCAACATCAATCAATAAAAAAAAATAGAAGAAAAGCAAGAGAATGGGAGAAATTATGACATAGGCTTGGTGGAATTCATCGATTGAAGAAGACCCAATTTCTAAAACAGATAACTGGACCGATACAACCAAAACCCAACTCAAAATCTTCATCATTTTCCTTGATTATAAACCCAATTCTTTCTTTTTTTTGCTTCTTGTCAACCAAATGCTCTGAGATCTCATACGGGTTTTATCAAATTCAAATCACATCACCCCCTTTCAATAATTTCTCTTCCTTTTCCTCTGTAGTCCGTACCTCCACTAGAGAACCTAGAAAAGTATCAAAATTGAGAATTAGCTTACAGTCACATGGCCAGAAGCTAGAGTCTCATACCTACTTTAAAATGGATTCTTTTGCACCGGTAGAATTTTCACACACAAGTATTACGTACCAAATACATCAAACTCTAAAATGAAAATAGATATGATATGGAAACAATAATACGGCAAAAAAACAATCCCAGTCATGGAAACATGCAATTACCTCAAATTGAACGGGTTCAGAGAGTAGGTTCGCCTGCCAAGAAGCTAGAGTCTCAGACCCTGCAAAAAAAATTGTTTTCAAGCAATAATAGATTGGCAGTCGGTTAAAATTGACTGAAATATGATGCGATGATAGACGTGAAGTATAGGAAATTAGGAACATAAATGTCAAGAGACTCAAGACAGTATTTTTCTAAAGAGGCTTCCACTAATGCATTGCCTAAGAGAAGATCCAAGATAATTTTCTGTATAATTGGTTTATTCTCTTAAAAAAAATGACTGCATTGGCTAATTAAAGCTTGGTCACACTGTGCATGCCCATTTTCTACATTACTGTACTAACTGTTGGAAATTCTCATTGGGAAACACAAAGGAAAAAAGGGTGAGTGAAAATTCAAGAGTCCCACATTGGAAAAACTCTTCATATTCCTCTTGTTTATTAATTGGGGAATGAGTGTAACTCTTGTTTAAGAAAGTGTGAGAATGGTATGGGTGGACACATCACACACACGCGCGCGCGCGCCGGGCCGGCCGCGGGCCGGGCGGGCCGCGGGCCGGGCGGGCCGCGGGCCGCGGGCCGCGGGCCGTGGGCCGTGGTACTTGGTACTTGGTACTTGGTACTTGGGAATGCGGGCGTGGGGTGGGTTTTGTGGGTCAACCCTATTCTTTTTGGTAACTGGACCGTTTTGCTTAAGTCATTGTTACGGGAATCTGTATTGATTACGTAACCGTTGGATTAATTACCATTAATTACGTCCGTTACTACATTCAATGTCTCTGACCGTTTTTGGCTGTTGCAATGCTTTCCTTCTAATTATTTAAATCAGAGTTTCAGTTCCCTTCTCACAGAAAAATCATACACACAAAATACGAAAACACATTCTTACTCTCACACAAAATTGCTCTCGGTTTTGGGCATACGTTCTGACTCCATCCGGCTTTGTGAGTGCACACAACGTCGGAGTTGCGCTAATCCTGGAGGGCGACCGCATTCTGTTCTACTGCACCGGGAGGTAGCGCGGAATCGTCTTTTAGGACAGTGGGTGTCCACGACGCAACAATTGTTCTTCGTTCAGTTCATCGAATCAGATAAGTTTGTTCTAATTTTCGCTTTAATCGCAACAATCTAAAAGACGATTATTATGGCTTTGACTTCCAAATTCATGATTCCTGATATGTCTAAGTTAGAACCTCTTGATGGCAAGAATTATAAACGTTGGGCTGTTAGGATGCGATTCTATTTAGAACAAATTGAGATTGCTTATGTGCTTGATGATGTTGTCGAACCTGATGATGAAACTGAATTGCATGCTTTTGAGTTGAAATTTGCTAAAGATGATAGGACATGTAAGGGCATGTTGCTGCATCATATGTCGAATACCTTGCTTGATATCTATATGGGGTTTAATCATGCTAGGGATATTTGGGATGCATTAGAAAAGAAATATGGAACTGATGATGCTGGTACTAAGCGTTATTGTGTCAGTAAGTGGTTAGCTTTTCAAGTCCAAGATGATAAACCAATTATTGATCAGATTCATGCTTATGAAAATATTTGCATTGCTATGGCTGCCGAGGGTTTGAGTATTTGTGATATTACCCTTGCTATAGTTTTAATTGAGAAACTCCCACCCTCTTGGAAAGATTTTCGTAATCAGTTAATGCATAAGAAAAAGGACCTTACCTTAGAGGAGCTTGTAGGTCACCTGAAAATTGAGGAGGAAAATCGTATTAAGGATAAGGGTCAATCTGTGTTTTCCGGGTCTGCTAAGGCTAACCTTGTAGAACCTAAGCCTCATGCATATTCTGAAAAGTTTAAGGGAAAGGGAAGTCCTTTCAAGCCTCAAGGGAAACCAATGAAGTATAAGTTCAAGGGCAAGTGTTTTGAATGTGGGAAAACTGGTCACAAGTCTGTAGATTGCAGATCCAAGAAGAAGTCGGATCAGAACCAAGCCAACCTTGCTGAAGCTAATGAAGTTTCTAATCCTAACCATTTTGTTGCTGTTGTTTCAGAAGCTAACTTGACAGGTAATGTTGCTGAATGGATCGTTGATACTGGAGCAACGAGACATATCTGCACCAACAAAGACATGTTCACTACCTACGAAAAAACTGATGGTGAAAATGTCTTCATGGGTAATTCAGCTTCTGCAACTGTTCAAGGCAAAGGGAAGATCGTTCTCACTCTTACCTCTGGAAAACTTATTACTCTTACCAATGTGTTGCATGTTCCAGAAATGCGTAGGAACCTGATTTCTGGTAGCTTGCTAATGAAGGCTGGATTGAAGCTTTCATTTGATTCTGATAGGCTTGTTATTACTCATAATGGGGAGTTTGTGGGAAAGGGTTTCTGTAATGGGGGTTTATTTACTCTTGATGTCAAACTTGAAATTATGAATAAGAATGCTAGTACTTCTTCTGTTTATATTGCTGAGTCTATTGATTTATGGCATGCAAGGTTGGGTCATCTTAACATTGCTTCAATTAAAAGGCTTAAACAACTTAACTTGATTCCCAGTTTTTCTAAAACTGATTTTGCAAAATGTGAAGTATGTGTTGAGGCCAAGTTTGCAAAGAAGCCATTTAAATCAATAGATAGACAAACTAAAGTACTAGAGCTTGTTCATAGTGACTTGGGGGATTTTAAAAATTATGAGAGCAGGGGTGGTAAAAGGTATTATATTACTTTTGTTGATGACTGCTCAAGATTCACCATGGTTTATCTTCTCAGGTCAAAAGATGAGGCTGAGGAAATGTTCCTCAAATACAAGGCCGAAGTGGAGAACCAACTTGATAGGAAGATCAAGAGACTTAGGAGTGATAGGGGTGGTGAATATGACCCTAACACTCTTAAGGCATTTTGTGAGCAGAATGGGATCATTCATGAGACAACGGCTCCCTACACACCCGAGCAGAACGGGATTGCTGAAAGGAAGAACAGAACATTGAAGAACATGATGAATTCTATGCTTATTAGTTCTGGGTTTTCTGATAACATGTGGGGGGAAGCTATATTATCTGCTTGTCATGTTTTAAACAGGGTACCTCACAAGAAGCTAGACAAGACTCCATACGAAATATGGAAGGGTCGTGCACCTAACCTAAGTTATTTGAAAGTGTGGGGGTGTCTAGCAAAGGTGGCTATACCCAGCTTCAAAAGGGACAAGATTGGTCCTAAAACGGTTGATTGTATTTTTATTGGTTATGCTTACCAAAGTGCTGCATATCGTTTTCTTGTTAAAGGTGCTAACAATTCTTATGCAGGTGGTAACATCATTGAGGCAAGAGATGCCGAGTTTTTTGAAACAGTATTTCCTTTGAAAATATCTTGTATCAATGATGTGCCTTCTTCTAGCACTTCTTCTAGTATGCCTGTTGTTGCTCCTCCCACCTCTGATGTGAATTCTGAATTGGAGCCAAGGAGGAGCAAGAGGGCAAGAAAGGAAACCAGTTATGGTGATGATTTTATTACTGCTTTCTTAACTGAACCTTACTTGATTGATGATGACTTTGTTTATGTCTTTATTTTGGAAGATGATCCTAGGACCTATGAAGAGGCTATGAAATCTGTTGATGCAGTGTTTTGGAAAGAGGCAATAGATAGTGAACTTCAGTCAATCCTAAGTAACAATACTTGGGAGTTGGTTGATCTGCCTAGGGGTTGCAAGCCCATTACTTGTAAATGGATCTTTAGGAAAAAATTGAAATCCACTGGATCCATTGACAAGTATAAGGCTAGAATTGTGGTAAGGGGATTCACCCAAAGGCATGGTATTGATTATTTTGATACTTATTCTCCTGTCACTAAAATTGCTACTATTAGAACTTTGATTGCTCTTGCTTGCATTCATGATCTTGTTGTGCATCAAATGGATGTTAAAACTGCATTCTTAAATGGTGATTTGGATGAGGAAATTTACATGGTTCAACCGGAAGGGTTTGTTGTTCCTGGTCAAGAGAATAAGGTTTGTAAATTAGTCAAGTCCTTGTATGGGCTTAAGCAAGCTCCAAAGCAATGGCATGACAAATTTGACAAGACTATGACAGGTAATGGGTTCCATGTAAATGAAGGTGATTCTTGTGTTTACTCTAAGCATGATTCTGATGGTTGTGTGATTATTTGTCTTTATGTGGATGATATGTTAATTTTTGGGACTAATTTGGATCGAGTAAATGAGACAAAAAGTTTTCTAAGTTCTAAGTTTGAAATGAAAGATATGGGTGAGGCAGATGTGATTTTGGGAGTGAAAATCAAGAGAACTCCAAATGGCATTTGTCTTAGCCAAGCTCACTATGTTGAAAAGTTACTTAAAAAATTTAACTCTTTTGACGTCGATCCAGTTAGGACTCCCTATGATCCAAGCATCCACTTAAGGAAAAATAATGGTGATCCTGTTAGCCAATCTGAATATGCTAAGATTATTGGTAGTGTTATGTTTCTGATGAACTACACTAGACCTGACATTGCTTATTCTGTGAGTAGATTAAGCAGGTATACTCATAACCCAAGTCATGAACATTGGGATGCTTTGAAGAGATTGCTCAGGTACCTTAAGGGTACCATGGATTGGAGTTTGCACTACTCCAAGTTTCCAGGAGTTTTGGAAGGCTATTGTGATGCTAACTGGGTTTCTGGCAATGATGAAATTAACTCTACCAGTGGTTATGTTTTCACCCTAGGGGGTGGAGCTGTGTCTTGGAAATCTTGTAAACAATCTTGTACTGCTATGTCTACTATGGAATCTGAGTTTATTGCTCTTGAATTGGCAGGTCATGAGGCAGAATGGTTGAGAAATGTGCTTGCAGATATTCCGCTGTGGGGGAAGCCAGTTCCTTCAGTTGCACTTCATTGTGATTCGCAAGCGGCTATTGCTGTGGCAAACAACCATGCCTACAATGGGAAGAAAAGGCACATTCGTTTGAGGCACAAGGCCATCAAAGAATTGTTGTCAAGTGGGGTGATATCACTAGACTATGTAAAGTCTGAAATGAACATTGCGGATCCGTTAACGAAAGGCCTATGTAGAAAACTAGTTTTGGAAACATCGGAAGGGATGGGCCTGAAGCCCGTTGAATGAATTGTAAAATAATGAACTCCTACTCACAGAGTTCAAAGGACGACATTATTGTTATAATTCGGAAGCACAAAATTTTATTTTTTTGTCCATCCCCTAGATGTTATAATGTGCTTGCTACAATAGGAAAGAGGTTGAGCATACGGCTCTTAATGAACCCATACCATATGTTTGGTGGTGTGAATGTAGCTCACACTTGATGGGATTCACCTACGTAGGTGTGGAAGTGTGGCCGCTTCCTATGAGAATTGCGATATGGGCTATTCTCTAGAGCACCTATGAGCATATCCAGGTCGGACGTATGGCCAGTATAAGGCGTCACTTTATTCGCGGAGTCAGAATGTCATACATATTCAGTTGCGTGCTTTAAGTGACGGGTTTCTATCTCCCTATCAAGTTCAATACGAAAGTCACTTGGTAGGAAAGAGATCATAGCTTAAATGTCACTAAGTGTTAATTCAAGTCGAAAGACATTGACACCTATTCAATTGTTTTGTTTGCCCAAAACCAATATCCTTCTCCTTTCTTTTCTTTCTTTTCCGCATATTCGAACCTGTGGGGGATTGTTGGAAATTCTCATTGGGAAACACAAAGGAAAAAAGGGTGAGTGAAAATTCAAGAGTCCCACATTGGAAAAACTCTTCATATTCCTCTTGTTTATTAATTGGGGAATGAGTGTAACTCTTGTTTAAGAAAGTGTGAGAATGGTATGGGTGGACACATCACACACACGCGCGCGCGCGCCGGGCCTTGGTACTTGGTACTTGGTACTTGGTACTTGGTACTTGGTACTTGGTACTTGGTACTTGGTACTTGGTACTTGGTACTTGGGAATGCGGTTCGCGGGCGTGGGGTGGGTTTTGTGGGTCAACCCTATTCTTTTTGGTAACTGGACCGTTTTGCTTAAGTCATTGTTACGGGAATCTGTATTGATTACGTAACCGTTGGATTAATTACCATTAATTACGTCCGTTACTACATTCAATGTCTCTGACCGTTTTTGGCTGTTGCAATGCTTTCCTTCTAATTATTTAAATCAGAGTTTCAGTTCCCTTCTCACAGAAAAATCATACACACAAAATACGAAAACACATTCTTACTCTCACACAAAATTGCTCTCGGTTTTGGGCATACGTTCTGACTCCATCCGGCTTTGTGAGTGCACACAACGTCGGAGTTGCGCTAATCCTGGAGGGCGACCGCATTCTGTTCTACTGCACCGGGAGGTAGCGCGGAATCGTCTTTTAGGACAGTGGGTGTCCACGACGCAACAATTGTTCTTCGTTCAGTTCATCGAATCAGATAAGTTTGTTCTAATTTTCGCTTTAATCGCAACACTAACAAACTGGGTCAGAAAAAGATATTACCTGAATGACAAAAAAATCTAGTAGCACTCTTATCATCATCACAAATATACCACTCACTCGGTGCAGAGCTTATTGGATTCAAATCATCGGCAACAGCCCGTTTTACTTCCTCCTTTGCAGCAACACCAGTTACAGTATCTATTGTGACCATTAGAGAAGCCCTATCCGAGTTGATGTCTAAAATTTTATTTCTTTCACTACCTCTGTTCAATGTGGGGCCATCCACATTTTCGTTATTGCTAGTCCGAGAATGCAAAAAATAAGCTACAGAGGCAACAACCTAAAAAGAATCCAATTCTCTCACTCGAGATTCTTCGTTCTTTAGATCATGACTTTGCCCTGCCTTTACTTGAATATAGTTTTTCTTGATTTCAGTTTCACCAGACTGTTTCTCAGCTTCAGAGTTAGCTAAGTGTTCTTTCTTTTCAGTCTCGGCTGAAGGAAATAGTGCCCTTGGTCCAAGTATGCATTCTATGTTAAGTCTAATAAGTGCGGTTCAGTATTAATTAACAAGTTAATAATTCAGTGAGATCAAGTGAGCTGAATGCCTAGCTAGAGGCCGCTTCAGTTCAAGTGGAATTAATGATATTAATCCACAGCTTACTCTTGACTGAACCCGTAGGGTCACACAAATAGTACGTAAACAGATCAAGTATTTTATGGCATTAAATACTCCATCTATGGATATTCGAAATCGACGGATCTTGATTTCAGTGGGAGCTGAGATCGTCACAAGGCAAGAAATGAATGCTCCGGAAACGATGATATTGCCGGAAACGGAAATATGGATCGTATCGGAAATATAAATATTATCCAAGTCGTAGATGTTGCCGGAAACGGAAACATGGTACGTATCAGAAAATATTATCGGAAATGGAAATATTGCCGGAATCGGAAATATTGCCGGAAACGGAAATATTGTCAGAATCGGAAATATTATCGGAATCGGAAAATAATTCCGGAAACGGAAATATTAAATATTTGTTCGAAACGGAAATTAATTCCGGAATCGGAAATATTAAATATTGTTCGTATCGGAAATGAATTCCGGAATCGGGAAATTAATCGGAAGCGTATCGTACGAATTAGCATCGGACGAGGCCTGCCAGACGAAGGCCCAGCACGAAGCCGGGCCATCGCCCAGCAAGCCAGCGCGCCACAACGCACCAGCCAAGGCTGCGCCAGGCCCACCGCAAGGCAGGCCCAGCGCGCGCCAACGCTGCGGCAGCATGTGGGCCTCGTGGCAATGGGCTGCGAGCTCGCGGGCTGCGCGCGCGCGCATGGCGCCCCTCGTGGGCTGCTGTGCGTGCGTGTGTGTGTTGGTGTGCTATACGAATCCTAAAGCTATCAGGTTTCGACTAATGATTAAATTCCTAAACCTAAAAGGATGAATTAATTAAATAAGAATTCTATTAGGATTCTAGTTTAATTAATTCGTATCCTAATAGGATTACGATTCCCTTTCCATGCCTCTATAAATAAAGGCCTAGGGTCATTATTTTGTATAGAGTATTCAAGTATTCAAAGTGATTTTTGAGAGCAAAAATTCAGTCATACAATTGCCTATACTAGCCGAAAATTCTAAGTACCTTAAGGGCGATCCTAGTTGGTCAAGCTTAAGGCGGATCCGGACGTGCTGTGGACTATCTACGGAGGGACGACACTTGGAGTCCTAAAGACTTGTTCTTGTTCGGTTCGGGCGCAGCTAGGGAAGGCACGCAACAAAGTGTATGCATCTAAACTATGCTAAATGATTATGTGTAAATAATATGCTTTCCTGGCTTTATGGTTTTTCCGCATGATTTATGAATTGTCATATGTATCATAACCTAACATCGGCTAACAATTCCCTATTTTCGATTGAAGAAGTTATATAACGTAGACCATAATGTTTCAGAAGATTTCCCAGCTACATACAAAAGGCAGGCACAATATTCCCAATACAAACTACAAAAGAAAATGGTAATTTCTAGAGGCTATACATAATATTGCTCCATAATTCATACAAGTCATCATGAGTTGAAACCTATTTACTATTAAAAAAACGTTTAGTAAATTCTTTTGGTAGCTAATTACAAACCCATTTTCAATCACACTAAATACCATTATTTAAGGAATATAAATCCACAATATTTCTTGGACCACGACACCAAACTCTTTGTAGCCCGAGAGTATGCTAAATTATCTCAGAGCTTCAAGTACACCCACTTAGTTTGGTTCAAGTAGAGGGAGCCCTCTGACCTACTTCCAATGTTCCGATTAATGTCAAATAATTGAAATTGTTCATGACTTGATTCTCAACCTAAAAAATAACTTCTGGTTGCGTATATATAGTGCTACGTACGATTGAATCATGACGTATCTGTTAAAGTGTCAAACACAATTCGAATGATTGATTTTCCCTAGCCTTTTTTGTAATTTTCCAAACAAACCTAACCAAGTGCTAGAAGTTTCCACTTGAAATCTACCAGATATTACAGTTTTCTTTTCCTAACTTTTCAAACAGACATAACAAATTGCAAACAGATGCAACTCAAAACTAGCCAAGTATTAGAACAACTTCAAGCTAAAACTTCCATCATAAAACAGCTCAACAAACATTTAGTACAACAGAACTATTAGATTAATAACTTAAATAGTTGTAGTAGAAAGAAGCTCAAATATTAATAGATAATTCAAACAAACAAACAAAAAAATCAAAATTCATAAACCCTAAAAATTCATTGACAAACCCCGGAAATCAAATATAAAAAAACTAAATATGCGTATTGATATTAATGTAAGAACAATCAAAACCCAAGTACCTTCTGGCCACAAACGCATCGAAACGTGTGACAATGCTGGAGTGGAGCTTTCCTGAGATGAACAACAGACTTGTTTCATAAAGTGAGCAAAGGAGATTGAATAATTCTAACATAAGAGATTTAACGAAGGAGTCGCAAACACTACCAAATCAAATTTTGTAGACACAAATTCACTTAACCTCTTCCCTGTAAAACCCCCAAAACACATACTTAATTGGTGCCCTTCATCAAGCCTAAAATCCGACACAATCAAGAACAATAACAACACAATCAAGAAGACAATCAAAAAATTAAATCGGGAAGCTGGGAAAAAAGGACTTAAATCAGAAATTAAAACAATGGTGTTTGAAAACAGTGAAGAACAATAAACAATAACGCATAAATCAAAACAGAGAAAACCACATTCAAAGGCGTAGACTACAAATCGAAAAGGCGACTCACTGAGCAGATGGAGACGGCCGAATCCAAATAACAGGATCCCATATTTCAATCAGACTCCCTATAATACTTTAGATGCTTCTATGCAAAACAAATTTCCCGCAACTGGGTTTTGCTCTAGAAGCACCGAAGGTATTATTGAAAGACCTTGGAATGACGATGAAGAACGAAAGATGAAGTAGGGAAAACCAGAAGCACCGCCATAGGAGAGATGAGGAGAGTGGGCGAAGAAACCAGAGACATTTAGGGCGTGTAAAATTCGGGTGAGATAATAGAGGATGGGTAGAGATAACGTGGCAAGATCTGGGAAGGAGGGCAAACAACGTAAAACAAAGAAGAATAAAGGGTATTATGATTGTTTAACTGTTACATGAATAGTAATGCATGTTCAAGACTTTATATGTGTTATGATATGGACACAAGCCACTTGAGGTTTATCATTCCTCTAACCCACGTCGACCATAAACTTTTCGTAGCGATCAGTTATCACGTGAGTTGTAAATGTTGCAAATGGGTTGTTGTGAATGTCATTTTTTCTACTAGTGATTATAGCAAACTCGCTCTCGCTCTCGCTCTCCACCTTATTCTCTCTCCACAACCTCTTTGGCGCATTGATCTATTTTCCTTCTATATAGAACTCGAATATAACGATTGAAAATAATCTACATCCTTTTTCATTTTTGAAAAAATTGAATGATGAAAAATCGAATTTGATTCAGCAGATCTAGATGAATGTGAGTCGATTGAAGATGATGTTTGTTCCGGTGTTGAAACAATGGGTTTCGTATGAAGGCCCTTTCGATTTGTGTTGAAGATCTTGCTTGCTTGAATGAGTAGTGTCCGAATTCACCTGCACAATGACAAAGTCACTAGCCTCGGGGGTGTTTCCGAGGAAAGCCCCTCCGATGCCTTAGTAAGAACAATGCTCCGATTCTAGAGAAAAGTTCTCTAGAGAGTAGTCTTAAGGCAATAAATTGGACGTACCTTGAGGTGTGAGCCTTGGCGGCTTATTCATAGTGTTTGTGTAATAAATGCCCATGGGTCATTTATTGCTATTGGGCCTTGGGCCTTTGTTGGTGGTTGACTAGCCATGTTGAGTAGAAAGGGGTTTGATGTTGTTGTATTGAGCCATTGGTCTTTCACTACAAGAAAGCGCTTGATTACCGACTATTTTACCGACCGCCAAAAAAGTAGTTGATAAAACTAAATTTACCGACCAAAAATAAAGCAGTCGGTAATTTACCAACTGATATATAAGCGGTCATTATTTTTAACTTTACCGACCGCTTCTAAAGCAGTCGATAAATTTAGCGACTGCTTTTCCTACCGTTCCGACTAAATAATAGTCCGTAAAAAATCAGATTATTTCAAAAATAAATTTAAATTGTTACCAACCGCTTATTTAATATATCCGACCATTAAGCGGTCGTTATTTATTTCAAAAAAAGTTGGAGCAAATTGGGTTTAGTCGACCAGCAATCCAAAAAAAAAAAAAAAGAACGGAGCATTGATTTGGGGGTTTACTCGACCAGCTAATTGGGAGAAGCGAACAACCCTCACCGACGCCGCCAGCCCCACCCCCAGCGCCGCCAGCCCCAACCCCCAGCGCCACTGTTACTCTTTCTCGCGAGTCGTCGACACATGTGTTTGTTCAATTAACCAGGTAATCTTAGTTCCTTTTGCTTTATTGATTGTGGTTCAATTTTTTCAAACCCTAACTTTTTTATTGTGGTTCAATTTTTACACAATTGAAACCTTGTCAGTTTAATCACTCGAATTCCCCGTTCTTTCTTCAATCCTTACCGGCAAACCACCTCGCATCTTCGCCGTCAATTGAGGAACAAAAACGGGCTCAAACCCGTCTTCCACCACCGGAACCACCCGAAACCTCTCCAACACACCAGCCACCACCCTCGAGACATATCCTTAAGACATGTGTTTGTTCAATTAACCAGGTAATCTTAGTTCCTTTTGCTTTATTGATTGTGGCTTTGGGTTTGTTTGTATAATTTGATTATTTGTAGAAAGGCAGTCTAAAAAGCTTAGAGTGAAGATTGCAGTTAAACTTGTTTTGGTATCAGTATCAGTGTCTGCTGCTTTAATCGTCAATCTTCTTCCTTAAACAAAAATTAAAAGTTAAATGTTAAAAATTAAAATAATGGGTTTATTTTGAATAAAATTAAGACATGAGAGGAATAGAAGCTTACTGGTGAAAGAAGTTGAAGCAGGAGAGAGAAAAGAGGGAGTTCGAAATGGATATTTGCTGGATTGGATAGTTTAATTGCTGCAAGGGTGTTGATTATGGAAGCCATTTTTATTGAAGGGGGGACTTTTGTGGGGTGATAGCTTCAATGGCAGTGTTGGTGTGGGAGGGACTGACTGTGAAGGTTTCTTTTAAATTTACACCTGCTATGAAAAAGTTTGAGAATGATTGACTTTAGGTTAAAGGCAAATCTTTTCTAATCATATGCTAATGTTTATAAAAATGTGCTAAGGATAAAAAATGTGTTAAGGATAAAAAAAATATAGTGTCTAATGTACAACTAAAGTATAGTCAAGAACATTATAATGGCTAATGTTTAAAAAAATGTGCTAATGTGATAATGTTTTTAAATATGTGCTAATGTTTATTTAAAATGTTTAATTTATTAACTTTTTTAATTCATGTATTGATAGGTAATTTTGTTGAATTTGTATGAGAAACAACAAAAAGTTAAGAGAATATGTTTTTATTTAGAAAATTATTTGACGAGATAATTGATTGCTTATTTAGAAATCATCGAGCGTTTTAAAGTTACCTAATGATGATTGAATTTATTTAAATGTTAGTTAGACTTAATAGTAGGTTTAGTGCATGATTGGTGTGAGATGTGTAGGGTCACTACTACAGAAATATCATTTAACAGCGTTAATTTAACAGCGCTTTTTACCCATTTGCTGTTAAAGATATCAAATATAGCATACTACAGCGCTTATAATAAACACGCTATCATAAATGCTCATATTACAGCGCTTTCCCAGTGTGCGTTGTTATATTACATATGTATAACAACGCTCCAACGACCAACGTTATCAAATAATATACGACAAACACCTAAAAGACACACACTCTCGAAATAGAAAACAATCGCCTTCTTCCTCCCTTGCTTCTTCCTCTACAAAACCCTTCTAATGTCAAGACCCTCAAATCTCAATCGATCACAACCGGAGCGGCGAAGTCCACGGCCGCTATTTCCTTCACGCGACGGCGCTTTCATTCACCTGGCGGCGCTTTCCTTCTCACGGCGAGATTTAATAATCGAATTTGAAGGTATACTCTATAAAATTCAAGGGATCTTTGCTGATTTATGTTTAAGTTGTTCTTAATTTTGCGTTTTAAATGTGTGGTTATAGGTAATTAATTTTCTATAGCTTGAATTGGTTTTTTGGGGAAGGGGGTTTGAATTCAATTACGATTGTTTTAATTATGGGTTTTGGGTTTTGGTCCTCGAATTGTATATGTAGGTTGTGAGTATTATATGATTTCATTATTGGGTTCGTAAATCATTCATATTTATGTAGCAGAGATGGCTAATCTGCCTTTTAGTTTTACATTACACTGGGAGGCGTTTGTTTCCCTACTTAAGTTTACAAGCTTCTATTCTCTTGTTCTAGATGTTAAGAGTTAAGAATTAAGATATTTACTTTTTTTAACAGAAACCAGTTACTAACGCCTCCAACCCATGCCGATGTTTCTGTTGGAATAAAGATGGAAAAGCGCTCAAAACCTGCCTGCCAGGTTTTGGCAAAACTGGCAGGTTTCGAGCGTAAGTTGAAAAACGGACTTTAAAGGCATTTCTTGAAGTGCACCGAAAACCTGTCGGTTTTGGGAAACCGGCAGGTTTCGAGAACGGTTCTTTGTGTTGTCCGTTTTTGTTCTTCTCTTTGGATTCCTCCTTTATGATAACCTTTTAAGTATGGTTTATGGACAATTATCATTCTGATTATGGTGATTAAGTTGGTCCATTATTTCTCTTGATTATGGGGGTTGTTAACCCTTCATTATCATGGGTTTATGGTTGATTAATATCATTGAATTCCTTTGAAACCTTTGATTTCTTTGGGTTGTTTTGTCTCCTCCAAAAATCCTATACTCTTCATTTTCTGAGTTGTTGTGAGACAAAAGATTGATATCTTCCTCTCCTTCTCATTTCCTCTTGTTTTGGATGAAAAACTTTTAGTTCATGATTAAGTCATGATTATTCATATCTCTTCAAGCTTCCCCTTCTTATTCTTTTGGGCATAAGTTTATATGGCTCCATCTCATCACCCAAAAGTGCCTTTGTGTGATGAGGGTTGTGTAAACCTTAGGGAACGAATCGGTGAATACGATTGTGCACCCCGTTTGCACCGAATCTCGTTTTCAAGGCAGTGGTTAGTTTACCACGGCGCAACGATTTCCTAAACACATTCTTATTCTTATTCTAGTATTTTGCCTTGAAAACCCAATTATTACAACAGTTTCTTTCAAAGTAGTTGAGGTAATTGCCAGTCCAGAACTTCAGATGCTTTGAAATAGTCGTTTGAAGAATTGTTTGGTGCTATGAAGCAACGGTGATTTTTTGCATTTCTTAAGAATGGTGTGTCAATGCTTGATAATATGTATAAAAGTTCGTCACTTTTACAATTTATCTTTCGTCGTTGTCTTAGAACTACAAAATTCATGAAAGATAAGTTGATAATTGTGAGTTTTGTGCCATTTCTTTTGGTGGGTAGTTGATAATAAAAAGTTAAATATGGGAAGCGAGTTGATAGAAGAGAGCAGTAGTATTAATTTGAGGTGGGTTGGAAGCGGTGGAAGTGGAACTTCAAGGTGGGTTGATGGAAGTGATGTGAGTTATGAAGAAATACTAAATTGGTAAAAAACAGAGGAAGATGAATTTAAGAGGAGATATGGTGGGTCTGCCTGGTCTCTTAAAAGAAGGCTTATTAAGAAGCCTAAGAGATTTGATTCTTTAGACGTTGAAGCGATGGAGATTGCTGCGGCCCATGCTCATCATTAATGTAGTCCTAACTCTTAAGGGTGTTATTATAATATTACTCAGTTCTTTCGCTTCTAATTGGATTGGTTTTGCTATGTGTAGTCCATGATCATCATTCTAAGGATGTTATTAGCTTATTATTGTCAACTTTTTGTTTCTAATCCTATTGATTTTTATGTAGGTAGCTCTAAGGGTTAATTACTTAAGTATAAGCATGAAATATATATTAAAAAATGGTACAAGTATTAGTTTAGGAATTCATGACAGTGGATTAAGCTAATTTGCTGTTTAGCTTGCTATTAATTGTTTCCTGACATTTCTCATTGATTGTTTACCTTAGTTATGTCAGCTGTGAGTGGTTTGCAGGGTGAGATTAAGAGATTCGCTACTAGTAAGTATATATACGCTTTGTGTAGATACAAAGTAAATGGGTTCGTCTTTTATCTATGCACCATCAACTAAATTCATGATTAGACAGTAACTCTACAAGCCAGCATTGTGCAATTACATAATTCTATAAGACTCTACACTAGCTCTTCCTTCACACAAAATGTTGAAATGCGAATATTGTTATTTCTTTTTATTAGGTTTCCGTAATTATTAACTTACCAGTGAATGCATTTGGTAAGGACTGACAACTTTTTATGAATTAGTAGATGCTGTAGTCATTGTTTCAATGGTCATTCTGTTTGGGTTGTTTAGCATACAAAGGTTTGGAACAAGTAGAGTTGGGTTTTCATTTTCTCATGCCTTGTAACTTATTGTGGTTCTTTTCTTTGGCATCACTTGGATTCTACAACCTCATCAGACATGATATTACAGTTTTGAGAGCCCTTAATCCAGCTTATATCTACCTTTCTTGGCAGCTGTGTTTTGTGCATCACGGGTATTTTGAGCTCTACCTAAAGTTGTGGGTGCTTTTAGCCTTTTATGTTCTAAAATTTCACGCCATTAGAACTTAAATTAGCATTAAACATCATTCTTACTTGACTTCCCTAATTGAGGCAATTTGTTGTTGCTCGTTGTAGCATATATAGTTCCTTGCTTTTGAGCATAATCAGTAGTTCATTACGACACTTTTCCATTTGCTTGGACTACTGCATCTAGTTCCCCTGATTTCATAGAGAATTTCTTACAAGCATGTGTTTGCTGAAAGTCCAAATTTCTGTTTCTTACCTGGAATCTGGAATCTGAAATCTGATTTACTTTCATTGATGAGTTGTTCTTGTACCTACACTACCATTGTAATTTGCGGGGTATGTGAGCCATGTTTGTCGATCTAGGCCACTTCTCTGTGCGATCCATTCAGGCAGGTCCATCCGAGTTCTCAGTAGCATAGAGTACTTCAATGTTCTATCAATTAACCTGTTAATGTTTTAAATTACAATGACCTTGCAGATTGCATTTACTTATGATGTATTCCCCTGCAGTCTGCTAGTATACATGGGCCAAACAGCATTCTTGATAAGATTTCCATCCTCATCTGAGCGAGTATTCTTTGCTAGTGTGCCAGGTAACCCTTGACAGAAAGCTACTACTTGATCATCTTGAATCGTATAAGCTTTTTGCTGACCTTTCTATAAATATATATTTATGGCAAATAGATGGATTTTTCTGGTCAGTCTTTGTGATTGCTACACTAGTTGCCTTTGGTTTACGTTAGCACAATTTGAATGACAGTTTGTTTGGTTGGGCTCGGCCTAAGCTTAGCCATATTGGTATTAAACTAGCTATATTGTTTGTTTGTGCAATCTCCCTTTCACTAGGGAGTAATTTAGAAGAGCAAAGCTGCTAAGAAATGCGTTGTTCGTCATCCTGCCACTAAAAGTCTTGTCATCCATGTTATACAAATGGCTGATGCGTTGTTTAGTGTAACAGGTAGCTTCAACTGGTGGTGCTACTATGAGCTTGAATTTTGTTGTAGGCCTCATTCATTTTTACTGTTTGCAGCTAGGCAGTGCATGATAGGTGCAATTTTTCACTAATATCTAATACCTTGTTGATTCGCATTACTTTTCAGATTGCCAGTTTCCAAGTTACGTGACAAAGAGCAGATTGACGAAGTAAGAACTCATTGGATGCGCTATATTGTTCAACAAATTTATTGTAGATATATTACATTGAAGGAGTAAAAAAATATACAACTCTATTGATTAATGTGTTTTGCGTAGTTTAATGTTGTGGTCTTATTTTAGAACATATTTATGTTACAGTTATATATTTTTTTTTTTTTGACGAGGAAACTCAGTTATATTATATTCCCAATTGTAAATTCTTTTCATTGGAGGTTTGGAATTAATTTTTAAATGTTTACTATATTATTCATTTGGTGTTATTATGAACTATGTATAGTTTTGTGGTATCAAAAAATGAAATATATTGCACAACCAACAAAATTATTTTTAAAAATAATAAAAATCACTTTAACAGCGCTTGTAGGATATCAACTTATATAAAATAATTTAAAAGTTCGCGGTAAAATCTTAGCAGCATACCTTTAATAGCGCTTATAATGTGCTGTAAAAGAATCATTTGAATTATCCTAAAGGGACATTTTACAGCGCTTCTAACAAGCGTTGTTAAATGTGCGTTTTTCTTTTAATAGCGGAGCGATTAACAGCGCTCTTAGAAGCGCTGTTAAAGGCAAAATCAAGCGCTGTTAAATGGTAATTTTGTAGTAGTGGGTGTGGTTAATTAGTAACATGTTTTTTGTGAGATGTGTAGAATTTGGTATCATGAAAAGAAGAGAGCGTAGTTGGATGTATGATATGACTTAAATGTGCTTAATTTTTTTTTTTGAAACAAACTTAAATGTGCTTAAATTGATTAGAATCAGTCTTAGAAACCTTGAATGCGCCACATACCCACATAAAACATGTAAACGGTTTAAAATGACAAGTTTGGTTCCTTAGCTCAAAGTTGGGCGAGAAAATGACATTTTAGGCAAAATATGACCTATAACGACCAAATAAGCCTTAGATGTGAGTAAATACATTTGAATGTGTCTTAGCAAGTCAAAATAAAGCTTATAAAAAATGTTTTAACTTTAAAATCAGCCCTTAGTTCCTTTAGTTGAAAAATGGGAGCGAAAATGACTTATTTAGCCTATATATGACCTATATCGACCAAATAAGACTTAAATGTGCTTAAATTGATTAGAATCAGTCTTATAAACCTTGAATGTGCCACATAAAACATGTAAACCGTTTGAAATGATAAGTTTGGTTTAAAAGTACAAGAGCTCAATTTTTTTGTCCCTTAACAAAAGTACAAGAGCTCAATTTTTGTGTCTCTTAACAAAAGTTCCTTATTTGTTATGCAAGTTGGTTTAATATATTTGTTATGCATGGGTGATAATCATTTCAATTCTTGTAGGAAAACTATGAAAAAAATGTTGTTGGATGCCGTGAAAAAGGCATTGATAAAGATCTCAACCAAATCTACTTTGAGACAGTAGGTGGGAGAAAGAAGGGAAAGGTTCCCGGCCTGGGGAGTGGAGCATCTCTATACTTTGCACCATCTAGAAGGGGTGGTAGTTCTTCTAGCTCATACACCCCGTCTATTTATTCTCAACTCTCAACACGTTTGGAAGAGACTCAACAACAATTGACTCAAAAATCCATTGAGCTAGAAACAACAAAAGCTCAGATGCTAAAGGCTATGGAGGACGATCTACTTTTGAGGTAAAGGGTGAGAGAAGAAAGAGAAGAAGAGCGACTAGAGCATCAAAGGGAGAGAGAAAGGGAGAGACAAGAGAGAGAAGAATATGTCGCCCGGATGAAAAAGGCAATGGAGTCTTACGAGAGGATGTTCAGTCAGTGTACTGGTTTTCCTTTCTCGCAGTCGCAGGACCCTCGAGATCCAACCGGCGGTTGGGCGCCTTAGTGTTAGGTAGTTAGTATTCTTGTATGAGTTTGAACTAGTTGCAAATTTTCTTTTTGCGTCCGATATATTATGAATGTTTTAACATGTTTAAAAAATATCAGGTGTATTATGAATTTTGTTGTATGACTTTGAACAGGTTTAATATTATAACATTAAGCAGGTTTCATACGATTTTACAAGATTTATATAAATTCGTATATATACAGGCATATATAAATGATAATGACTGCAAAATGATATTTGCATACAAATTTACCGACCACTACAGGCAGATTACAGACCGCAAAATGAAGCCTAATTCAATACTTAATTAGCGCTTTCAAACGGTCGCTAAATTACCAACCACAAGTGCAGTCACTAAATTAGCGACTGCCTTGGCGGTCACTAATTTAGTGATCGCGCGCCAAGGCAGTCGCTAATTTAGTGACCGTCTAGGCAGTCTCTAAATTAGTGACTGCCTTGGCAGACACTAAATTAGTGACTGCTTTGGTGGTCACTAAATTAGTGACTGCATAGGTGGTCGCTATTTCTGTCAGTAAAGTTTAGCGACCGTCTTCCAGTTGGAGTTTCCTTAATTACCGTCCAGGTGAACACTGGCCGCCCTTTTACGACCGTTGACGGTCGCTAAAATATTTACCAACCGTTTTTCGTGTTTTACCAACTACTTTTGGCGGTCGGAAATTAATCAATTTCTTGTAGTGTTTGGACTTAGTGGCCCAATTGGCATCCAATTGGGAGCCCAAACAATGTTTATGAAATGGACCATGACGTATCGGAAGAACATGAAGTAATTAGTCTCTTCAAGGTTTCCAGTACTTCTTGTTGTTTTTTGGTTAATCTATTTTTCTTCATTTAGTTTCTTTATTGTTTTAACAATTTGATTTTAGAGAAATCTTGTCACAAATTGAACGACAGCTAGTAGGAAAGGTTAAAAAGAGCTTATTTAAGCTTGCGGTGAAAGAAATTGAGGATATAGCTAATGTTCATATTGTCTTTTCAACGCCATTTTGAAGACAGCAGCAAAGCACAATTTGCTAATTACTACCTCCGTTTCAAAAAAAAATTTATAGTTACTATTTGTACGGACTCCAATGTAATATTAAACTACAAATATATTCAATTTCATATGTGAAAAAAGGAAAAAATTTTGATATTCTGAAAATAGATCTCGAGACCAATTTAACAAGATCTTACATGTAACGCTTTGATGTATATAATGGTGAGAATTTACGGTCAAAATTTTTATACTCTGGACACATTTTCCAAAGCGTAAAGAACTTTCTGAAATGGAGGTAGTATTCATTTTTGGTAAATTTGTCAAAAAGGACTTTTTATAGTCCAAATTTTGGGAGAAAATAACTTATATAACTTTTTATGTAAATTCACACCTTAATGTATTTTTTTTGCGAAAGACAACCAAAGGGAAGTTTCCGGCATTGACTGAGTTTTTCCGGCCATTGACTTGCACGTGAGTCGCACCTGTAACTGCATTTTACATGTTAACTTGTGAAAACAAGCATGTTTAATGGAAACAACTTCCCTTAAACACGACACAATATATCAAAATCGAGCACTACCACAATAAACATCACTTTAACAATGCGTTTAGTTAAAAATGAAGCAAAATGAAGCCACACGCTGCTCACGTGCAAGTCAATGACCGAAAAAGGTCAGTCAATGCCGGAAACTTTACTTAGGTTGTCTTTCGCAAAAAAAGATTTACATTAAGGTGTGATTTCACAAAAAAAAAAAAAAAAAAAAGAGGTTATTTCTCGCATAAATTTGGGTTATAAAAAGCCCTTTTGGCAAATTTGCCTTGTTTTTTTAAGGAAATTTGTTAATCCTTCTTGTATTACTCAAATTAGCCCCCCCCCCCAAAAAGTAAATGAAAAAAATAAGTCTAAATGAGCAAAGAAAAATCAAATGAGAAATTTTTTTTTAATTCATGATTATTGATGATTAGTACGAAGCAGTATAAAACTAAGATGAGAGAGAAGCTAGAAGAACAAAAGTTTGAGAAATTTTGCTCATTTTGTGCAAATAAGCAAAAATATTTAAATGAGCAAATAAAATAAAATTAAATGAGCATATCTGATCTTAATTGACAGTGCACGTGAACGCTCCAGATTCCTTCTTATTATTCTCATTATAAGAATCTTCTCATTTGGTCGTAAATACATAGAAGTATATATATATATATATATATATATATATATATAAGAACACTTCTATAGTGAAAAACTAGATTAGATCCCTTGCACACACGGATTTTGATAAATTTTTTCACAAAATTTTTGATTGAATATCTCCAAAATTACTGCATAGTTGTAACATTTTTAAAATACCTGTTTAAATTTATTCATCTAATATGCATATTTAAAATGCTAATATGGTAATTTGACCAAAATATTGAGTGATATATTTTCCCTTATATAATATAGCGATTTGACTAAAATATTATCAATTTAGAATAATTATCATTGAGTCATATCTATTATTGTCATAATTTATAAACTAAATTTTGCTTCCATACATAAATAGTTTATAAAAAAGGTAGAGAATAAATATAAAATCAAACATAAACATTTTTTTGGAAAAGTGATTTTTGGCGGGGAAAATCGCACAAGGAATCGACACGTGTCATTCCTGGTGTCTCTTTTAGTATATAGTAATAGATTCTCGTAAGAACACTTCTATTAGTAAGAACACTTTTTTCAATAAGAACACTTTTTGAACCGTAGAATTAAATATAATATAACTACCCAAAATTAACAGAATAGTAATGGCATTTTCGTAATTTAAGCTAAAATGGTGCATGCACAAATATAGAAAATGAAATAAGTGGTGATTTGGTATATTATGGTTTCATAATTTTGGCAACAAAAGATAATGAGAGATTTTATGCAGTTCTATAAATTGTCATATATGGTAGTTAAAGATCACGGGCAGCGGGTATCTCCTTTGCTTTGGATAAATCAGTTTTTGCCTCCGAAAAATCCATACCCTAATTCATTTCACCAACTCACTCTTGGTTAAGTATATTTGTACACGTATTATATATGGAGTATTAAAGCAACTCTAATGGTGGAGCTACAAGATATTGTGGCTAAGTTTGCCACATCAAGTTTCTAACTATAATTGATTAAAGCTAAAAAAATTCACATTGATGTGCTACAATATTTTATAACTCTCTATAATAAATTTTTTTTTTGGCAAATAAAATTCTTTATTACCAAAGAGGGGAAGCTAGCAAGCTAGCAGCAGATAATACAGACCAACAGGCCAACCAACAAACAACATCAGCAAAAAAACAGCCAAAAGGAAGCTAGCCTAGAACAGAAGTAACTGCTTCTGATCATCAGTAGCTTTACAAGCAACTTTGAATTTGATCTCCTTCAAGGCATCAGCAGGGCTCAGGCAGGCTTGAGTGAAAACCTTAGCATTGCGTTGCAGCCAAATACTATAAATACACTCAGCAAAGAGCATCATCAGCAATTTGCATCTGGCACTAGTTCTCTTTGCTACTGATATCATCCATCTTAGCTCCAAATCAAAAGTGCTAGGGGTCCTGCTGAAAACTGATGAATCACATTTGTATAGGGTATTTTAGGCGCATTTAGGTTGCATTTCTAGGCATTCGTCACGTTTTATTTGCATTTAAGGTCGTTTTTGCATAATTTGTCGCTATTGTACTCTATTACGCATCGTTTGTGTTTTCCTTAATATTTCAGGTGATTCTATGGTCATTTGGTTGCATTCGAGTGTTTAGGGTTGGTTTGAACGATAAAAGAACGATATGTTGACTCGAGGATCATTACATGCCTCTTGGGATAAATTTCGAGTCAACAACGAAGCTAAACGCTACTTTTCTAAGCATCAAAACTGACAAGCGTTCACTCTTTTGATAATATCTCAAGTTCTACTGATCGGAACGAGACGATTTTGATTGGGTTAGAAAGTAGACTGAAAGAGCTTTCCAACGATGGGTCACACGGCCTTAGAGGACCTCTGGATCAAGAGTTATGGCGAAAACAAGTGTGACGATGCTGCTGCGGCAACGCTACGCCCACCATCTTCACGAGCACAACAGTTCCCAGCGAGGGATGGCTCGACACCAGCGAGGGATGGCTCGACGCCAGCGAGGGATGGTGCGCGAGATCCCTCGCTGCCTCATTGCTTCGTTGCTTTGCTTTGCTATACACTTCACCAGGCCAACGAGGGATGGTGCGCGAGATCCCTCGCTGCCTCTGCCTTGCTTATGCTTTTACATGCTTCATCGGGCCAGCGAGGGATGGCTCGCCAAGATCCCTCGCTGCCATATTTCGCCCCATATTATCCTCTTGTCCGTCCAACTTGGTCGTACTCGGGTTTTGTCGCCACATCATCGTTCCATCGACCAATCATTGACGACTTCTTTTATTTATTTTTTATTTATTTATTTATTTTATTTTAGAAAAGAGAAACTATAAATACTTAAGGGAATTAATTTATTTCCCTCATGCTTTTATTTTCCTAAGGTTTTAATTCTCCTAGAACTCCTCTTTCACGTTCTTTTTTCTCTCTTTTCTTTTTCGTGAACCATAGTTTTTCTACAAACTCCATTAATGTAATTCTTTGAGGTATTATTGATTTTCCTTTTTATTTTATTTATTGCTTTTAATTATGTTTTCATTCTTAGATTTGATTTTCATTGTTCGTTTCATGATTGAGTAGTTTCCTGTCTAGGGTTTGGGAATCCATGTTTATATTATGAATCCTTATTATTATTGTTGATGGTTTGATTATTCATTGATATTTCTAGTTGATTAGGTTTATATTGTTAATCTTTGCAATCTGATCAATTGTTTGATTAAATCATGCTAATAGAATTTAGAATCGAAAGATCGAATTTTAGAGGCTTACCTACAACTAGCAATTCTGATTATGTTAGCGATCGTACTGCATATGTTGAATTGAGAGTGTTAAGACCCGACTGTAGGATTAACTTGTGCTCTAGATAATTTGAATATTTGAGTTGTTGATGATGTTTTGATTGATTCTGGACTATGAACATGGTGAACCGTTGCCCTAGATCTTTTAGTTTATTTTTCTATTTATTTTAGTTTAAACATTCAATCCTAAATTTCGTGACATTGTTAGTTTCGCCATACCTTGAAAGCTAGATTTAAATAGCCATCTCTCTGTGGATTCGACCCTGCTTACCCTACTGCATTGTTAGGAGGTTTCGCTAGGATTTTATTTTTGACGGGTGTACGACAGCCTATCAAATTTTGGCGCCGTTGCCGGGGAGACGGTTTTATTTTTCTTTTTAGATTTTATTTTTGGTGAGACTACATTGTATATATTTTTTCGTTTGTGTATAAAATTTCCCTTTTTTTATAATATAAAATGGCATCTATTTGTTTTCCTCAATTTGAGAATGAAGTGTTTTGGAGATATTATTATAGGCTTGGAGATTTTCTTGGTCCAAATCATATTTTTGAACAATGGGAACTATGTATGGTGATTTATGAGGGATTGAATGAAGATACAAGATTGGTGTTGGATTTCATGAGTAGTTATGTATTTGTGGAGAAGACTCCAGAAGAGTGTTGGGACTTGATCGAGCAATTAGCTAGAGATACATATGAGTGGGAGATGACAATGTTTGTTGAACCTACTCTGCAAAAAATTTCTTTTCCTATTCCTCAAACTCACACCCCTCCCCCGTATTATTGTTCTTATTGTCATTGTCATGACCATGATACTTCTCTTTGTCCCTATAACGAGTCATATGTTAGTACTGTCAACCCTTTCCTTCGATTTGATATGCAAAGTTTCCAACTCGAACCATCTTATTGTGACATGAAAATCCTTTATAATGATGATGATGATGATGGTGAATTTGTTGAGAATGTTATTTCGTTGGAGGAAGGTTATCATTTGACTTTTGGCACTGATGAGGAAAACTTGGATATAACGGAGACTTTGGAGGATGAGGAATCACTAATGGTTGTAGAATCGATGGTTGAGAAACCGTTGGTTGCGAAACTTTTGGTTGACGATTTTAGTGATGAGTTTGTTCACGGGGGTGGAATTATAGGTAAAAGCATTAATGTTGAGCCTATATCTCCTCTCGCATATGTCCTGTTCTCGCGGAGGCTTGATCTTTTTCCTACATCCCCCATGTTAAGTCTTTCGCACTTTATCAATAGGTCTCCATTCCATGATACATTTGACCTTGCCGACCTTGATGCTCATTCTAAAACGTTTACATTGCCTGAGGAGCAATTAGAGGGAACTTGTATATATTCTCCTTTTTCTTTTTCTTTTTCTTCTTCTTCTGATTCTTTTTCTTTTGAGTTTGGTTTTTCTGCTTATTTAGCTAATACCCTATTTGAGAGGATGAATGTGGTTTTACTCAAGCCATATGTAGTGCTCAATGATATGTTTGCAGGGGCATTTGATAAACTACTCAAGGCGTTGGATTCTTCTGATTAACAATTTGAGTAGGGTCGTGCGGGACCTTAAAAATCAGCGCTTACTGGGAGGCAACCTGGTTTACTGTTTTAATTCCTTTTATTATGACTAACCACCTAATGTGTGCTTAAGTGATGAAATATCTCTCTAGGTACAAGCATTGTTAGGTTTCTTGGCTAGTTTCATTACCACATCGTGGCAGTGGCGTCAAAAGCCTTTGGTGCTAAGCTCCTTATTTGTGAGTTGTATTTCTCCCCTATTCTCATGTTGTTTTTTGCATCCTCTTTGTTCACATTGAGGACAATGTGTTGTTTAGCTTGGGGGAGGATATTTGTCATCATCAGTTTGCGCATGTTAGTTGCACTTTAGTCTAGTTTTATTGTTTAATAGGTGTTGTGCGCTTTGTACCACTCACTAGGGGTGGGAGTTTACGTACAACGAAAAAAATGTATTGCTTTCTTAATATTAATGTTTCATTCTAGTTGCATTTCATTTTCATTCGTGCGCCTTTGTGTCCTGCATTCGACTTTCAAACCGTGTTCGGGCTTTATTTGACTCTCTTGAGCTTCTTTTGAACTTAGATATGATTTCGAAATTCAGTCGGTTGTGCTATACATTGATAACTGCTTAGCATTGTGTGAAACAATTGAATGGTACGCGGTAAGATGTTGGTCTCGCGTCAAGAATAGCTAGCCAATTACCTTGTAGGTCACCTTACTATGTGTTTGTGTGATTGATGTGACTTGTTATTGTATGATTTTGGCTTGAGATTCATTAGTAGTTTAGTTGCAACTCACGCAAGCCGCGTATGACAGAGGCCATTCTCTTAGGAAGCCTTCAGACGAATTTAGAAACATCAGTTCCTGCCTTTCATACCCATGTTGTAGCCTTGTCCTTTTATTCTTTTAACTCCACATAATTGAGCCCTATTAGCCCCGTTGGTTACTTGTCCCGAGTCTAGCTTGGGGGAGCTTCGGTGTTCGTAATGGTTTCATTGATGTTGATTGATTGGCATACTAAGCCAATAGTTCGTGGTTCGAGGCTATGGTTGGATATGTGGTTTGGAGATGGTGCATATTATTTTTGGCACCAAAGCTTGTAACAGTTATGTACTTCGATTTCATTACTAAGTTTCATTTTTCATTAAAAAAAATAGAAAAAAAAATAGAAAAAAAAAAAGTAGAAAAAAAAATAGAAAAAAAAATAGAAAAAAAAAGAAGAGAAAAATCAAAGAAAAATAATAAAAAAAAATATGTTTTTCGTTTTTGTATGTAGTTTGAAAGCAGGGAAAGGGAATGAAGAAAGATCATTGACATTATATTATGTTTTTCCCTTGGTTATAACTTGGTTGATTGTTCGGGTTTCATGGTTTGATGGAGTTGGATTTTCGGCATTATCACGCCGACGCATATTGTTCACATTTGCTCCCCCAGTTGGACCTTACTCTCACTTTTTCCCAAATTATACCCTACCCTTTCTTTTTACCTAGCCCCATTACAAGCTTATTTTAAAGACCTCTTGATCGGCATGTTTGTTTTGTGATTGAATGAAAATCGTTTCTTGCTATTCTTATCTTACCCCATGTTGCATCATATATTCATATTCTACAAGGTATGCGGCGACGACTAGCTTGATTGAGAATAGTTTGTGGCTAAGATTGGTTGTTTCAATTGTGGATCATGATGCTTTGTGGTTCTATTTGTATCCGAGCTAGATTTCTGTCTCAATAACTTTGTTTGATTGTTTGCTCGAGAGTTGAATCGGTCTTGCCATGGTTTAATGAAAGTCACGTGCGTCTCATTTCTTTGTCTTTAGTTCAGTGTTGCTTGGGGACAAGCAACAGTCTAGCTTGGGGGAAATTGATGAATCACATTTGTATAGGGTATTTTAGGCGCATTTAGGTTGCATTTCTAGGCATTCGTCACGTTTTATTTGCATTTTGAGGTCGTTTTTGCATAATTTGTCGCTATTGTACTCTATTACGCGTCGTTTGTGTTTTCCTTAATATTTCAGGTGATTCTATGGTCATTTGGTTGCATTCGAGTGTTTAGGGTTGGTTTGAACGATAAAAGAACGATATGTTGACTCGAGGATCATTACATGCCTCTTGGGATAAATTTCGAGTCAACAACGAAGCTAAACGCTACTTTTCTAAGCATCAAAACTGACAAGCGTTCACTCTTTTGATAATATATCAAGTTCTACTGATCGGAACGAGACGATTTTGATTGGGTTAGAAAGTACACTGAAAGAGCTTTCCAACGATGGGTCACACGGCCTTAGAGGACCTCTGGATCAAGAGTTATGGCGAAAACAAGTGTGACGATGCTGCTGCGGCAACGCTACGCCCACCATCTTCACGAGCACAACAGTTCCCAGCGAGGGATGGCTCGACACCAGCGAGGGATGGCTCGACGCCAGCGAGGGATGGTGCGCGAGATCCCCCGCTGCCTCATTGCTTCGTTGCTTTGCTTTGCTATACACTTCACCAGGCCAACGAGGGATGGTGCGCGAGATCCCTCGCTGCCTCTGCCTTGCTTATGCTTTTACATGCTTCATCGGGCCAGCGAGGGATGGCTCGCCAAGATCCCTTGCTGCCATATTTCGCCCCATATTATCCTCTTGTCCGTCCAACTTGGTCGTACTCGGGTTTTGTCGCCACGTCATCGTTCCATCGACCAATCATTGACGACTTCTTTTATTTATTTTTTATTTATTTATGAATTTTTTGGTATTTACTACCTTAAAAATACACCATTTTTGTATTTACTACCTTATGAAAAATTTATTTTAAATTACTACCTTAAAGTTCCATTTTTTTTGTATTCACTACCATTTTACAGTTTTCTCATTTTAAAATTGAGATATCTCTTTCGTTTCTTAATCATTTTAAGTGATTCAAAGCTCATTCTTCTCATTTATGTGTAAGGATTCCATAGGGATCCGACTTTTTAACATTTCGTAAAAGTTTAAACAAATTAAATATTATTTGTAAAATTTTAAAATATTTATGAATTATCAAACGATTTTTTTTGAAATGACGTTCTCAATGAAATCCCTATAGAAAAAGGAAAATAATGAACTTTGAATCACTTTAAACGATTAAGAAACGAAAGAGATATCTTAATTTGAAAATGAGAAAACTGTAAAGTGGTAGTAAATAAAAAAAATTGGAAGTTTAAGGTAGTAATTTAAAATAAAAATTTCATAAGGTAGTAAATACAAAAGTGGTGTATTTTAAAGGTAGTAAATACCAAAATATCCTTTATTTATTTATTTTATTTTAGGAAAGAGAAACTATAAATACTTAAGGGAATTAATTTATTTCCCTCATGCTTTTATTTTCCTAAGGTTTTAATTCTCCTAGAACTCCTCTTTCACGTTCTTTTTTCTCTCTTTTCTTTTTCGTGAACCATAGTTTTTCTAAAAACTCCATTAATGTAATTCTTTGAGGTATTATTGATTTTCCTTTTTATTTTATTTATTGCTTTTAATTATGTTTTCATTCTTAGATTTGATTTTCATTGTTCGTTTCATGATTGAGTAGTTTCCTGTCTAGGGTTTGGGAATCCATGTTTATATTATGAATCCTTATTATTATTGTTGATGGTTTGATTATTCATTGATATTTCTAGTTGATTAGGTTTATATTGTTAATCTTTGCAATCTGATCAATTGTTTGATTAAATCATGCTAATAGAATTTAGAATCGAAAGATCGAATTTTAGAGGCTTACCTACAACTAGCAATTCTGATTATGTTAGCGATCGTACTGCATATGTTGAATTGAGAGTGTTAAGACCCGACCGTAGGATTAACTTGTGCTCTAGATAATTTGAATATTTGAGTTGTTGATGATGTTTTGATTGATTCTGAACTATGAACATGGTGAACCGTTGCCCTAGATCTTTTAGTTTATTTTTCTATTTATTTTAGTTTAAACATTCAATCCTAAATTTCGTGACATTGTTAGTTTCGCCATACCTTGAAAGCTAGATTTAAATAGCCATCTCTCTGTGGATTCGACCCTGCTTACCCTACTGCATTGTTAGGAGGTTTCGCTAGGATTTTATTTTTGACGGGTGTACGACAGCCTATCAAAAACTCTCTATAATAATTAATTTAAATAAGGGGTTTTTCTTAGAAATGACCTTTTATAAGCAATTTTTTGCTAGAAATGATCTTTTATAACGAAAGTGGTGAGTTGGGACCTAAAACATAAAAATTTTTGTTGACCGGGACCTTTTGGCATGATTTTAGCAGTTGACCCAAGAATTTGGCATTGACTTGGCCACATGTTCGCCGAAGACTGACATGTGGCATTTTGATGATTAAAAATAAATAAATAAATAAATAAATAAATATTTCTCCCTCCAAAATTCTCAACTGGCAGAAATATTTAAAAAAGAAATTAAAAAAATTGCATTTTCTTTCTCCCAAAAATCACGACTCCATAGCAAGAGCAGATGAAGATTGAAGCTCTAGCAAAGTAGCTCGTCACTTAAATTGGCTGCCACGAATTGTTATTTATACCCACACGAATTAGGTATGTTGTTTTTCCCTCTCAAATTCCTCCTCAATTGTTCTAATTTTGCATCCAAAAAATTAGGGTTCTTCGCAAAATTGCGAAATTGATGATGCTTATTTCGAAATTAGGGTTCTTCCTGATGTTGAATTTGCTGAACTTATTACGAAATTGATGATGCTTCAACTTCCCTTGCATTAATGGCGAACGAAGAGTAGAGGAAATCCTAAAATTAGACAAGTTATCAACTAATTCGTAATCAAATCTTCTGGAAGGGTGGAGTTTAAGCAAAAAACAGCAAAAGAGAAGGAGCATCAATGGAGTACACAAACAAGAGAGGAGAGAGAAAGTCATCCATTAACGACGCTTAGATGAAGCTCTTCTTCTTCATCTACCACCTCCTTTGTAGTCAGTGTTTTGGATTTTAGGTTAGAAGTGAAGTCAGTTGGGATTTTGGGGCCGGGGGAGATTTTTTTAAATCATCAAAATGCCACGTGTCAGTTTCCGACGACCACGTGGCCAAGTCAACGCCAGATTCTTGGGTTAACTGCTAAAATCCGGCCAAAGGTCCCAGTCAACAAAAAAAAATTATGTTTTAGGTCCCAACTCACCACTTTCGTTATAAAAGGTTCTTTCTAGCAAAAATTGGTCATTTCTAACAAAAATTCCTTTAAATAATTTATTTATTTGAACTATATTTTTTTTGAGCTATTCCTCCGTCTCTTTTTGTTCTTTACGTTTGATATTTTTCACGCGTTTTAACGATTAATTAATTTGCATCGAGATTCATCAATTTTTTTATTTAAATAAGATAAATTACATTTATTTATAATGTTTTCACTTTTATCAAAATTCTGACATTGGGAAATGAGAAAAAATTTAATGTCCCGATGGGAAAATGTGAGAGATTAAATGACAAAATGAATTTAATTGATTAAAATAATTACTGGACACAAATTTTGATAGAATACTAAGTCATTTATGTCATAATATAAAAGGAAATGTAAAGAACATTTTGAAATAACAAAAAGGAAAACGTAAAGAACAAAAAGAGACTGGGAGAGTACCTGCCAAAATAGCTACTCCTCCGTCTCTTTTTGTTCTTTACGTTTTCCTTTTTGGTTATTTCAAAATGTTTTTTGCATTTCCTTTTATATTATCACATAAATGACTTAGTATTCTATCAAAATTTGTGTCCAATTATAATTTTAACCAATTAAATTCATTGGGTCGTTAAATTTTTCCCATTTCCCAATATCAGAATTTTGATAAAAGTGAAAACGTTATAAATAAACATAATTTATCTTGTTTAAATAAAAAAATTGAGGAATCTCGATACAAATTAATTAATGGTTAACAAGTTGAGTACAAGGTTTTAACAAGTGCTTATATCATTGTTTTATTCAATGATAGGCTACCTGTTAACATTTTAATTTTTTAATTTTTTAATTTTTTTCAATAAAC
The DNA here is from genome assembly GCF_020520425.1 of Spinacia oleracea. Classification (NCBI taxonomy): domain Eukaryota; kingdom Viridiplantae; phylum Streptophyta; class Magnoliopsida; order Caryophyllales; family Amaranthaceae; genus Spinacia; species Spinacia oleracea. The sequence goes on from NC_079490.1 coordinate 165,919,990, forward strand.
AAGGTCCTTTTTTAATTATTGGACTTGTTCTTACCTTAATTGCAAATCACACTAATCATATCCCAGTCCATCAATTCCGTCATCTCTCAATTTTTCATACTCCGTATATATATATACACACACTGATAATGAGATATTAGTCCATCAAATTTTAATTGCCCAAATTTTTATACTCATATTCCCAATTAAACCTAACGTACACATTTGATTGGAGATTTTGAAGTCGCCAACTTTTATTCACCGATTTGCTTTTTTTGTTTTGTCCGTTTCAATCAATTCGCAATCAGGTATTTTATTGTGTAATTCCCCAATTTTAGTCTTTATTTTCATCATTAACCAATTACATTTTCATAGCTCATTCAATTCCTAATACAAAACAATAATCTCGACTAATGATTCTTTCTTCATTCTGCAGTTTAAATGAATTCAATCCAAAGTACAAACCTATCTAGTTTCAATTTCTTTGTTATTCATTAATTCAATCGGAAGTTGATTTTGCAGCAATGTCTCTTTCTTTACAACGGTATAATGCTTTTCCAGACCAAAACAGCCGTCTGCTTCAACTCTTGAAACTAAGGTGAATTTTTTTTGGAGCAATTTTACCTTTTTGTTTAAATTCAATTTTCATAGGAAATTACCAAGTATATAATTTGAGGAATTATTGAACAATGCTTGGTCTGTACTCTGTACTATTAACTTTGGGGTTTTAAACCCCCATTTATTTTATATAATTCTCCCTTTTTTCGTTAAAGAAAATATTTTTCGAGGAATTATATCGTACCTTTTTTTTCGGATTTTTCACGAAATACCCCCGAGTTTTAAATTTATTCACCAAATACCCTCGTTGTTTCAGTAATTCACCAAATACCCCTGAGGTTTCATTTTCTCGCATGACTTAACCCTGCCGTTAAGTGGCTGTTAAAAACTTTATTTCACAAGATACCTCTGTATTTCAAAAAACTTTATTTCACCATGGTTTCATATGTTTTCACCATATGCCCCTATGTTTTCTGATGATTTCACCATATGCCCCTGCTTTGAACCAGAACCTCCAGGGCAGCCCTTTGCTGTGAACCAGAACCACCATTTCCCCCCTTTCCGGCAATTAAGAAGTTTTCATTACTAAAATCAATAGATTGCTGAACAACATCACAACTTTTCTGATATCCTCATATATAACAGTATGCAATATGGATATCCAAAAAAATAAATCAGTAAACTGAATTCATCCAGGGCACCATTGTACCATACCCACATGAGATAATTAACATCAACCAAATGGCATTACAACAATTAATAGGACTTGACATTGAAACAAGAAAGAGCGAATTGAGCTTCCGCTACCTATGAGAAGGCGAAGTGGCAACTGGGCTACTAACACCCGAAGACTTGAGACTAACACAGTAACACTAGCACTACCCTCCTCTTCAAAAACTGATGAACTCGAAGCAACAGCTGATTGTCGCCATCTTGATTTCTACTACTCCGTAGTACAAATTGAAAAAATCCGCATCCTAATTGCAATCACCAACCTAATTTAATTAACCACAAAAATTAAACTCAATAGTTAAAGACATATAAAACTAGAAAACATGATACAAAAATTAACAAATCAAAAAATGGAGTAGTGTGCACTAACATACAAGCCAAGGTTAAGGCTAACATACAAGCTGATAAATGGAGTAGTGTGCCTGCCTAGTGTGCACTAACATACAAGCTGAGAAATTTAGCAGCCACAACAAATGGAGTAAAGGCTAAGGTTAACGATATTACCAAAATCTACAAGATTGCAATTTAACAATGTTTACATGAGCAATTGGTAACAAAATGATCTGTGAAGCCCCATAAAAAGCCCCATAAACAGAGAAATTTATTGTTTTGATTCAGAAGCCAGAAAACAAAAATGGAAAACATAATATCCTCATCAAAGCATTCTGAGATCAGCAATACAAACTTTCTGATCTCAAATTCTCTGAGATCTCAGTTTCCCAGCGATCACCATTCTCATAAACCCTAAAATCAAATTCCTCTAATCTCAATTTAACTATGCATAATCAACACAAATAAAACACGGATCTTAGCTTCATTTACCAGATCAAAACCAAAAACCCAGCAAAAATCAACCAGAAAAAACCTTGAATTCCTCAAAGGAACACGAAAACTTTGATTTTGCAACGTATTTAAATGCAATCAAACGAATTATTAATAAAAAAAAGAGGGGAAGAAATCCATCAAATTTGTAAGGAAAGTCGTATAATTACACAACTAAATGACTTAGTCATCAAAATGCAGCAACCAAGCAAATGAACACAAAATCATAACCAACAATAAAATCGAAAGGAAAAAAATGCGGGACTCAAAGAAAAAGAGGAGATTGTAACCTTTTAGCGCGCTTCGGGTCGATGAGAGCAAGTTCAGCGACTCTCTCCTATGAATTTGTTCTTCCATGCATCCCCACTTTTCTCTCTCCTCCATTTCCACCACCGACCCTCCTCTCTCCTCCACCTTCGCCGCCACCGTCGAACGACAGTCCGTCAAAAAAATCAGCGTCAACGGACAAGCTTCGAAGGTGCGGGGTGACATGAGCTTGGTTCGCCGCCCTAGAAGAGATAGAGGACCGATTGTCGCCGCTAGATTCATCCGACTTGGAGGAATCAACGGCCATGGAGAGGGAAGTGGCTGCAGGCGCACCTCCTTGAGGAGGAGGAATGTCAATTGGAACAGGGTATAATGGTAAAAGCACACTAACGCCTAGTTAACGCCGTTAGCCTCCAAGGGTCATTAAGGGTATCTAATGCACAAAAATGAAACCTCAAGGGTGTGTGGTGAATTACTGAAACAACGAGGGTAATTGGTGAATAAACTTAAACCTCGAGGGTATCTCACGAAAAATCCGTTTTTTTTGTTTAAACTAGCGTGCACGATTCCCTAAGGTATTAAAATATGTTATGTAAATAATTGTACGTAAGAGACAGATGCTTAAAAATTTATGGCTATTGAAAAAACATCGTCAATACTAAAACCAATATGCTTAATTATGAACTGGACTTAATGGACAAAACAGACACTATAAGTTTATAACCTAAAGGTGTACGGGTATTTCCTAGGAACACAAGCTTCTAAACTCTTACATGTTCCTCTAGAAAAACCCAACCAAAAGGCATAAAGTTAAGATTACAAGTTGTTGAAAAATTTGCTTACAAAAGGCATATACATAGTCATTCTTTATAATTGCCCAGATATTATATATGAATATCAAAGTTCTACTACAAAAAATATCATATGAATAAGAGCAAAATAAGTGTTGGATTGTTCTTGGAGTCGACCTCAGACCATAATGCCACCGTCTTTCTGCGTCATTGATTTCCTCCACCGTCATCTATCCTTTGCCAGAACTCCTGCAAGCTTTTATGATATTTTTTTGATCCATTGGTTTCAGCATCTAATTCATCATCGTCATCGTAATAATAATCATCATCATCATTGTAGCCATTCTTTTCCTCCTCTAGATAATCATTAGCCTTATCCTCCTATTCATCAGCAACATTCTTCCCTTTTGCCTGATATGATTCATTTCTGAGTAACTTTTTAATAATTTTATCCAGGCATTACTACCTGAAGATTCATTTCTGATGTTGTTTCTTATCAACCTCTTTTCTCAAACTCATCTCCTCGGCTTACTGTCCATGAATTTCCAATCAGTTTCTTTACACAATAATACTCGAAATTTGAAAACAAAAATATGCATTAACACTGTGTGCAATTTGATGTCAAAACTACATACTTGTCCACTTCAGTACATCACCAATCGTCTAAAGCAAATAATGATCCGGATAGTCATACACTTGTACTATTGGGAATACGAGTTGTATTCGTATTAGTACGACATATACCTTACAGACTCACAAGAGATTGAAACCATGATCAAATGAAACATTTTAAGAAAACCAGAAAGTTTTGACAAAAGCAACGACGTCCATTACTAAATTTCAACACAAAAAGATGATTCTTTTTAAAATCTGGTTTTTTAGCTTATGTTTGCTTATTACTTGGGGTGTTCCAACTTTAAGCGCTCCCAGTCCCCGAGATATATCTAGGTACATGAACTTATCATGCATAGGCATATAACGATGTGGTCAATTATTCTTACACATCAGAGAAAGCCATGGAGGTACGTGGAAGTGGAATGAGTTAGGGCAAGATGATCCGTGCACTATTATTAAGAATAAGACAAAAATAAAAAATAAGCTAAAATTAATGGATGTTCAAGTCCATTCACTGTTACATGAATAGTAATGGATGTTCAAGTCTTTATATGTGTTATGATTCAATTTTCTAATTAGGTTATTATATAATTGGAGGAAATATCAATTATACTTTTTGTTTAAATACTATCTTCCTAGGGTTTTACATACTTGTTCGGTTGTTCCATATTAATCCCAACATTTTGATTTGTTAATACCTGATGCATGTTTTTTATCACAAATCTAGCTCTTTAATTGTATATTAGCGTAATTAAATTATGATACTTAATTTGATGTATGAAAATATATGATAAAACTGATGAATAACATTTTATTTGAAAACATTTACTTTAAAAACTTGAGTAAAAGTAATAGTTTGTTGTTGAATACTCCATTTAGAAGCAAGAATGAACGAGAGAGGTCAAAGATGATTTCAATGGAAGCCGGAGTGGGTGCTGATTTGCCTGAAAGTTTGATCATCGAGATTTTGTCGTGGCTGCCTGTGAAAGATTTGTTACAGTTGAAGAGTGTGTGCAAGTCATGGTATGCTATCATTTTGAATCCTCATTTCGTGTCCAAACATTTGAATAACTACTACTATAGCAACATCAATAATATTTGGCGTAGTTGTCTTTTGGCTCAATATCAATTCACCTATGCTTCACTTGTATTGTGCGAGTTCTTGGTTGATGATGAAACTCATAATCATCCTCGAGTATTAGAATATGGTGATGATGTTCTTACCACCATGTCATCAATGCGTGGGTCGAATATTTGTGGTCCTTGTGATGGGTTATATTATCTCTTTTATTACCATGATAATCGTCGTGCTCTGTGGAATCATGCCATCAATGAGTTCAAACCCTTACCTGAATTGATTTTTAAGCCCGATCTTCCGTCTACTATCACTTATGCTCCTTATGAAGTTTTTGGTTTTGGTCTAGATCCCGTCACTAAAGACTATAAAGTGGTGGTAATAAAAGGTTATTGGAGTAAAACTCCTGACGAAGATGGTTGTTACTTTGTCCGTCATCCTTGGTCGGTCCTTGTCTACTCGTTATGGACTGATTCGTGGAGATATTGTGGTGATCTGGCTAGAGATTACGAGTTGGACATAAATAATTGCTACATGTATGTGAATGGTTGTTGTTATTGGTTGGGAATATACCCTGGTTTTGACTCTTCTAAAGATGTGATAATTTCGTTTGACATGGCAACAAATGAATTTAAAGAGATAGTTGTTCCTGACTATGTAAAACCAAGCGAGAGGTGTCTTGCAATATATGATGGCTCTCTTGCTCTGCTATCTCTCCATAAGACCCTGAAAATTCTTGAAATTTGGACATTCGGAATCAGAGAAGGGTCGTCTTGGATCAAGCAACATACAATGGGACCGTTTCCACATATTTGGAATCCACTAGGTCATTGGAAGGATAATTGTATCTTATTAGAATCTACAGCTGGTGAGCTAGTCCTTATTGATCCTATCACACATGAACTTAAGAATATTGTTGGTTCCGTGTTTCATGGGTTAAGTTGCAGAGGAGTTTTTGCATACATGGAAAGTCTGGTTTCATTCAAAGATAAGATCAACCCAGAGCTGCTACTTGAGGACGACAATTACCAATAACCAGAAATCAATCTAGCCTGATCTCTCTTTCCCGTTATTATACAATAGACAGTGATATGCAATTTTCAGTTGTAGAAAACAGATCAGAGTTTCAAACTTCAAACTAATTATTGTAATATCATTTGCTGATAGATATTCACAGTTTGTAGCTTATTGAATACTTAATTATATGTTGTATTTTTCCCATAGACATTTCAGATAAATATATGCTCGTGCTGTTTTCTGTATTTGGGAAAGTGTTAATGCATACTTTGGTGATAGATCACCAGTAAAGTCATAAATCCATTCGTCTGAATCATTTTTTACAATTGGCCTTGTATATCAGAGTTTTCATCCCTGATATTCAATTCCTATATATGACATAGAACTGAAACTATCCAGACAAAACGAATAAATCCATTCAAGAATCCCATTTACAGTCAGAATAATACATTTTCTGTAATTTTGAGTTTTTTTGACAGATATAATTGTAAGCGCCAAATAACACTTATACAAGGTACACACTGATACTCCCTCCTAATTTCAGTCTTCTCTTATGCTAAAATTTAGAATTATGTTTTGGCCCAATGAGGCGACTCGTAGCTTGATCCATACATTCTCACATCAATAAAGGCTACTGCAAATTAGCAAAAAAAAACAAAAAAATCCATAGAAAACTTAATACAACAATTAAATTGAGACGGAAAGAGTATCACTTAAGATCAACCGGCATCAAATTAGAACCATCAATTAAGTGTAACATGACCATTGCTCGTTTACTTTACTTGCAAAAAAACAAAATTTTCTTTGGAAAATATAAACGATTATGAATTGGTAAAAGGCCGGTGAAAATTCAGGGCCCAAATAAAAGGTAGGCCACAGTATGTCAGCATGTGGTCTACGTTGTTTGTTTTGAAACTTACAGACTACATTTTTACTTAACAGCTTTCTTTTTATGCACAACAATTAGGAGTGGACACGAGCCAAACTCTAATAGGCTTGGCTTGATCTGGTTATTTTTTTTCGAGCTCGAATTTACCTCGAGCATAAAAATCCTTATCGAGTCAGACTTGATAAGAACTCTTCGAGTTCGAGCCTTAGTTTTCCTGGCATCTTATTCCCTTAATTAGCGCGCAAGGCTTTTTATTTCCTAATTTTTTCTTTTCAATTCAATCTTTTTGGTTCCTTCTAAAAATAAAAGTTGAAAGTAAATGCAACTACGGTGTAGGAGATATTACTTTAGAACGCTCTGTGATGATACTCAAGACTTGAGATTAAATATCGTCTACATCATTGTCCTTTTAATAACTCCTCAATACCACAAAGGTTATATTGTTGTAGTAGTAGATGATATCAACACATTCTCAAATTTGTTAACTAAACTAATAATAAATAAATAAATAAATAAACGGATGCATTATTCAGAATTACGAAGTATTTTTTTCTAAAGCGAGTTTTTTTTTTTTTTTTGGTTGCAATTTTCATGAATACTACTCCCTCCGTCCCGGAATACTCGCAACGGTTTGGCTTTTTGCACTATTCACATAATTCACTTTTATTTTATTTATAGTATATGAAAATAAATTTTAGCATTAAATATATTTTTGGTTTCATCTTAATATATATTTTCAAAATATACATATTTTATAAGTTTTTATAATATATAATTGAAGATATTGATGGTCAAAGTTATGCATTGGCAAGCGTGTACAGTCAAACCGTTGCGAGTATTCCGGGACGGAGGGAGTACGTAGTACTCCGTGTAAACTTAGGTAATACTCCGTAAGATGCGTAATATATACGTACTACGTAGTATATACTGTTTGGGCTCCCAATTGATTCTCAATTGGGCCACTAAGTCCAAAGCCCAATGGCTCTAAACAAACAGCATCAAACCTACCAATGGCTAGTCAGCCATCCATCAAGGCCCAAGGCCCAAAAGCAATAAATGACCTATGGGCATTTATTATGCAAACACTATAAATAGGCCGCCAAGGCTCACACCTCAAGGTACGTCCAATTTATCGCCTTAAGACTACTCTTCTAGAGAACTTCTCTCTAGAATTCGAGCATCGTTCTTACTTAGGCATCGGAGGGGCTTTCCTCGGAAACACCCCCGAGGCTAGTGACTTTGCTCTTGTGCAGGTGAATTCGGACTCTACTCATTCAAACAAGCAAGATCTTCAACACATACAAAAGGGCCTTCATTCGAAGCCCATTGTTTCCATCTTTACAACACCGGAACAATTTGGCGCCGTCTGTGGGGAAGAACACTTCAAAGCCTTTGAAAGACATCAATCACCTCTTTCCGCGAAAATGGTTAATGATGTTGTTAACAACAATGACGACGATATGATGGTGCGGTCAGATTCAGAATCTGGCCAAGAGGAGCACCCTCAATCGATGGCGAGGTCACAGCCAAGCAGAGCTACGACCGCCGCAAACGCAGGACCTCCGATTCCAACTAGGGAAGAGCTCACTGCGGCCATGACCATCATGCAAAACTTCCTCTTCAATGAGAAGCAGCAAGGATTGGCAAAGGACCGCAGAGAAGAGAGGAGGACCAGGCGAAGGCTGAACGAGCCACCCAGTGTAGAAGTGTCCAGACCCGAACGAGAACTCCTTCCCTTGACAGGTACACACTTGACATCGAGGTGGATGGAAAGCACGTGGGACACCCAAAAAAGGGCACAACAGCAACCAGATTGGTTTGCGAGACCATCGCCTACTCCAACAGCTCTCCAAAGCGAATCGACTACTCGTAACACTCGGATCCGAAGCTCGGTGCTCAGCAGGTTGAGGCCCTCGGTCCACTCAAGGTTAAGACCTTCGATCCATACGAGACTCGGGGTAGGTGAGTCAAGCAGATCTGGCGAACGACCCGAGGTCAGTAGCCGAGAAAGAAGAAGAGACAGGAGGCATGATCGAACCCCTAGCCCCCATCGTACGCCCGAACGTTCTAATCACAGAACCTCGGCAAACGAAGGCATCAGGGCTAGACTCGGGAAAAGAATCATGACTCCCACGTCATCCCCTTTCTCGGACGAGCTGATCATGGAAGAAATACCGAAGGTAAGACTGCCAGCGCACCTAACCTACAGCGGAATCACAGATCCGAGGGATCATGTCATCTCCTACGAGCAGCAAATGTTCTTGAGTCCCTACTCCGAAGCATGTTGGTGCAAATATTTCCCAACCACGCTAACCGGAGTGGCGGGAGAGTGGTTCAGATTGCTGCCGAAGGGGTCGATCAAGAGCTGGAAAAAGCTGAAAAAGAGATTCTGCACACAGTTCGTGAGCAACAATCGCCCCGAGCGAACCACAGCAGAACTGACCTCAATCCAACAAGAAAGAGACGAAAGTCTGAGAGAATTCATGGCCAGATTCATGAAGGAATCAACAAACATACCAAACTTGCAGCCAGACGTGGCCATCTTCGCTTTGAAACACGCGCTCCAGGAAGGGAAGTTCCGTGACGAACTCTCAATGAAGAACCCCTCCAGAATAGCTGACGTGCTCCAAATGGCCGATGCGTTCATCAGAACCGAAGAGTTCAACAAGGCCGCCGCAAGATTGAAGGGATCATCGGATCCGAGAGACACAAAGAATACCCAGAGCAAGCCCGAGGGCAGCTCAAGGAAGGGGAAGGAGAAAGTAGGAGCTAGAGAGATGAGCCCGAAGAAAGACGGGAGAAGGGGTGAGCTTCAACCCAAATACACTAACTACACTCCACTAGCTCTGCCCCGAAAAGAGATCTTTAGCCTCAACAGAAATGATGAAAAGTGGAAACTACCGGGGAAGCTCAAGTCCAACCCAGCTCGGAGAAACAAGAACAAGTGGTGCGAGTTTCACGATGACTTCGGTCACCACACCGAAGAATGCAACTCGCTGAAAGACAATATTGAGGACCTCGTTCGTCGAGGCTACCTGAAACAGTACTTGTTAGACCGGAGGGAGGAAAAAGAAAAGGCCGCCAGTGGCAAACAACATGAGCAACCCCAGAAGAGGGTCTACGAAGCAACCGGACACAAGAAAAACGACATCCTGGTGGTGTTCGGGGGGCAGAAGTCTGGCCAGGCCAGCAAGAAGCACCTAAGAGCCCTCTCCCATCGGGTCAACTTCAGCGCGGTGGGAGACAACCAGCCACACCCCCCGAACATGACCTTCACTGCTGATGATTGTTTCGGAGTCCAGTACAAACATGACGATCCCCTAGTCATTTCCATGGACCTCAATAACCACAACGTACATCGGGTGTTAGTCGACGGAGGAAGTGCCGTCAATATCATCTTCAGAAACTGCTTCGAACAGCTGATTCTCGAAGAATTAGAGGAAGCACTGACGAAAGTCAGTTATCCTCTAATCGGATTCAACGGATCCGCAACTATCCCCCGAGGAAAGATCACCCTGCCAGTCACGGTGGGTGAAGGCCAAGCAGCAAAAACCCTTCGGGACGAATTTTTGGTGATGGATTGCGATTCCGTATACAACGTAATCATGGGAAGAACCATGATCCACAAGATGCAAGCAGTCCCCTCCACATACCATCAGCTGATGATATACGTCTCGGATGCAGGATTCGCCGAACGAATCAGAGGTGATCAAGAAGTGGCGAGAAGAACCTGCCACACTGCTGTCCGAAAGCCCAAACTAGGGGACGGCCCCGAGGAAGAAAAAGGAGCTACGAGAGAGGAAAGCGAGGCAAAAAGGAGAAGAGCAAGCACGAGCAGCTTGTCTCCCGCAGAAGTTGATGCCCGCCCCGAAACCCTATCTCCCGAACCGGATCAAGAAATGGAGGATATCTTCCTCGAAGAGGATTCAGACAGGAGCGTCCGAATAGGCAAGGGCCTAAGCTCGGGGCTCCGAATCGATTTGATCCGACTACTCAGGGATCACAAAGACATCTTTGCATGGTCAGCAGCAGATATGCCAGGGATAAATCCGAAGCTGATTTGTCACAAGCTGGATGTCAACGCTGAAGCTCGGCCAATAAAGCAAAAAAAGAGAAATTACTCCTCGGAGAAAAACAAAGCCATCGCCGAGGAGGTAAAAAAGTTGCAAGAGGCCGGATTCATCGAACCATGCATGTATCCGAAGTGGCTGGCCAACGTGGTGATGGTCAAAAAAGCGAACGGCTCATGGCGAATGTGCGTAGATTTCACAGATCTGAACCGAGCCTGCCCCAAAGACTGCTACCCCCTGCCAAGGATAGATCAATTGGTTGACTCCACCAGCGGCCATGCACTGCTCAGCTTCATGGATGCCTTTTCAGGCTACCACCAAGTATTCATGCACCCCGATGACAGGGCAAAGACAGCGTTCATCACAAGCGCAGGAGTGTTCAACTACAAAATGATGCCTTTCGGCTTGAAAAATGCCGGAGCCACCTACCAGAGGCTAGTTGATCACGTCTTCGCCGACCAGAAAGGGAGAAATGTGGAGGTCTATGTGGATGACTCCATCGTAAAAAGCATCAAGGAGGAAGACCATGTCAAAGATTTGGCAGAGACCTTCGGAAATCTGCGGAAATACAGCATGAAGCTGAACCCAAAAAAGTGCGTCTTCGGGGTGAAGTCAGGGAAGTTCCTCGGATTCATGGTGAGCGAAAGAGGAATTGATGCGAACCCAGACAAAGTCCAAGCGGCATTGGATTTACCCGAGCCGAAGACCAAGAGAGATGTGCAGAGGCTAACCGGCAGGTTAGCCGCACTGACAAGGTTCATATCAAAAGCCTCGGACAAGGGAGCCCCCTTCTTCAAAGCACTGAAACCAAAGAACCTCCCCGGGGGAGAAGCAGAACCAGTCAAGAAAAAGGGGGTCCCGAGGAAAGTGGATCCCGAACTGATATGGGAACAGGAGCAAAAAGAAGCTTTTCAGCAACTCAAAGCCCACCTAGCTCAACTGCCGACACTGGCCAGACCAAAGGAGGGGGAAACCCTGTACCTATATGTCGCAGTTAGCCCTGGAACCGTCAGCGCAGTGCTTCTTCGAGAAGAAGAAAAGAAGCAACAGCCAATCTACTTCACCAGCCGAACACTCACAGGGGCCGAAACCCGGTACCCGCTCATCGAGAAAGTCGCATATGCAGTAGTGGTAGCTGCACGAAAACTGAGGCCATACTTCGACTCCCACCAGATCACAGTGCTAACTGACCAACCGCTCGAGAAAGTACTCGAAAAAATAGAGAGGTCAGGAAGATTGGCTGCCTGGGCCTTCGAACTATCAGAGTTCGGCATCAAATATCAGCCGAGGACAGCAATCAAAGCACAAGCGTTGGCCGACTTCTTGGCCGAATGCTCATACCAAGAAATGCTGGATGGCACGAAAAGCACTTGGGAGGTCTTCACTGACGGATCTTCCACAGTAAACGGCTCAGGAGCAGGAGTTGTACTAATTCCCCCGACGGGGAAAAGCATAGAGTATGCATTGAAGTTCGGCTTCAAAGCAACTAACAACGAGGCCGAGTATGAGGCCGCAATCGCAGGGATAGAACTTTGCTTATCCCTGGAAGCCGAGCATGTTCGCCTCAAAACTGACTCCCAGCTTGTAGCCAACCAGATCCGAGGGGAGTATGAGGCCAAATGGCCCAGCATGACAGCTTACTTAGCAAAAATTAAGTCCTTAACGTCAAAGTTAAGATCCTTTGAAGTCATTCTCATTCCCCGAGGACAAAACACGCAAGCAGATGCACTGTCAAAACTCGCAAGCTCAACACTCATCGACCTAAACAGGTCGGTCCACGTGGAAGTTCACCAAGAGAGAAGCATTGACTTGCTACCCACCACAGTATGCAGCTTACGTACCGAACCCAGCTGGATGGACGCAGTAGTTGCATACAAAGAAAGGGGAGAACTTCCCGAGGATAAGCTGCAGGCAAGAAAACTGAAAAGATTCAACAAGTGGTTCATCATCAGCGCTGAAGGAGAGCTCATGAGGAAATCATTCTCCGCTCCGCTGCTAAAATGTGTGGGTCCAACAGACGCTGACTACATCCTAAGGGAAATCCACCTCGGGATATGCGGAAACCACATCGGAGGCAGGACATTGGCACATAAAGCCCTTCGGGCTGGGTACTGGTGGCCCACTATGGTTTCCGAGGCAAAGCAGATGGCAAGGAAATGCGAGAAATGCCAAAAGTTCGCACCAGCCATCCATCAACCAGCTCAAACCCTACAATCAACACTGTATCCCTTACCATTCGCACAGTGGGGGTTAGACATCATTGGTCCCTTCCCCTCAGCGACGAACCAGAAGAAGTGGTTGATTGTAGGAGTCGACTATTTTAGCAAATGGATCGAAGCCGAAGCTGTCTCCTCCATCACCGAACCTCAGGTCCGCAAGTTCATATGGCAGAACATCATCACAAGGTTCGGCATACCAAGACTGATGGTCTTCGACCACGGGAAACAGTTCGACAACACCCCGTTGCAAAAGTGGTGCAAACAGTTCGGCATACACCTAGCTTACTCGGCAGTCTGTCACCCACAAAGCAACGGACAAGCCGAAGCTGCTAACAAACTCATCCTCAATGCACTCAAGAAAAGAGTCGAGGATGACAAAAACAAGTGGTTAGAAGAGCTACCCGGAACGCTATGGTCCCTTCGGACCACCGAGAAAGAAGCTACCGGGCAAACACCGTTCCACCTTGTATATGGATCCGAAGCTGTAATCCCTGTGGAAATCGGAACAGAAAGCCTGAGGATCCAGGCATACAACAGGTATGATGGGCTCCAAGGAGAAAGCAACAACCAACTTCTGTCTGAAGCTCTCGATCTACTGGACGAAGCTCGGAACGATGCAAGGACGCTCAACGCAGCCTATTTGCAGAGGGTCAACAAGCATTATAACCGAAGAGTCAACGCCAGACCCCTAAAAGTCGGTGATCTAGTGCTCAGAAACGCCGCCTCGGTTCAGAAAGGACGGATCCATGGCAAACTCTCAGCCACTTGGGAAGGACCATACATCATCCATTCCGAAAAAAGGCCAGGCACGTTTATGCTGAAACAGTTAGATGGAACAATTCTGAAGAACCATTGGAATACCGATGTTCTCAAGAAATATTTTGTATGATCTCTGTCTGTAAACCAAGTAAGTTGTTTAATGAGAAGAGGAAAGCCATTGGCACCATGTGTTTCATTAAACTTATCTCTATATTTATTGTCCCCTTATATATATATGTGCAGCCTCGGATCTGATCAATCCGAGACTAAAAACAGGTTGACTTTGCCCATTCCTTGATAAAATGCAAGAAATGACCAAATCATACACTTCAGGGAATCGTCCAGAATCCTCGGATTCGCGATAACCAAATAAAACTTGTTCGCCACAAACAGTCGCTCGAATCAAGTTATAAAACTCCGGCTCAGATCCACGGATCGCCGAAGGCATAACTAAGAGGCAGACTAGCGATCTCTTGCCCAGGTTTCCGAACCACAAGAGATCGGAAGAACAATCCAGACCTCTGAGCAGATCGACGGATTTGAAGAGTCTGGAAACTAAAGAGTCTCTTAGCAGATCTACGGATTTGAAGAACTCGCAAAACTAAAGAGTCTCTTAGCAGATCTACGGATTTGAAGAACTCGCAAAATTAAAGAGTCTCTTAGCAGATCTACGGATTTGAAGAACTCGCAAAACTAAAGAGCCTCTTAGCAGATCTACGGATTTGAAGAACTCGCAAAGTTAAAAAGTCTCTCAACAGATCTACGGATTTAAAGGGCTCGCAAGATCAAAAGGTTTTTAGCAAGTCTGCAGAAAGAGGAGCTCGAAAAATCTACGGATTCAAAGACCTAAAATTGCGAAAGTACAAAGTTGAAAAGAAGCAGCCAAGTAACAAACATTCATTTTTTATTCAATATTTGGGGGGAGTACAAGTACATTGAAAACCTCAAAAATTGAAAACAAAATGAAACAGTTAAAATCGGCAGCCATCAACAGACAATACCGGCCTACCGAAGTACTAAAGAAAACAAAAAGAAATGAGTACAACGCAGCGCCGAGGCAAAAGGGGGGAAAGGCAAGCACATGTTCGGAAGTCCTCAACTGGAACCGACCGACTCTGAAGAAGACGACTGCCCGAATCCCTAACTCTTGGGGGTCTCAGGAGCAGCCCCTAGGGGAGCATCCTTCGAAGAACCCCCAGCAGTAGTGTCACCTTCGGAAGACGCCTTCTGGGCCCGAGCCTCTGCAAGAGCAGCTTGACGTTCAGCTTCAGCTTCGTCTCGATCGGCCTGGCACTCCTCCAAGTGATCCTGGGCCCTCATCCAGAGCGGAACCTTCTCATTCCAAGGGAAATGAGGCATGTGCTTCGCAAACATGCGCCGAGCACCCAGGATGCCATTCCAGTATTGCTCTCTACACTGATCAGCAGTGTAGAGGTCAACTCTCTCTTGCTCCAACTTCCGAATGGCCGCATCCTTCTCTCGGATCTTCAGCTGGAGAACGGGCACCTTGTCAGCTTGATTCTGAATAATCTCCCGATGCTTGACAAACTACTGAAGCCTCGCCTCCGCTTCCTGTCTCTGCTTAATGGCCGCCTCAAATTTAGACGTCATCTCCTTGAGAAGACTGTCTTTTTCTTCAAGTTCGCTCGCAAACTTGGCGGCCATTTCTTTCCTCTCCTTGTCGAAGGAAGCTATCTTTTCAGCATCCTCCTCGACTTGGAAAATGAGCTTCCCAACTTCGGCCGCGATCCGCTCAGCCGACTCCCTAGCCTCACGACTGTACTGAAGGTACAGTTGCTTGACCTCCACCAGCTCGGCGAAGAGCTGCCCAGCCTTCTGGTCCAAGATAGGGATATCACGAGCATAAGCCTCCTGATATCTCCTCAGTTGTCTCTCCTCAACCGAGCTACACTCGGAAGCGAACGAGGACCAGAAAACAGCCTGGGAAAGAAGAAAAGATGAGAAAAGATGAGGAAAGAAGAAAACAACAAACCAAAAACGGAACTCAAAACAGAATTTCCAACACTTACCTCATTCAGATAATATTGGGCCATCATAGCTGGGTTCCTCTCCTCAGCTCCAGGAACCCTCCACTGCGGGTTGGCCCGAAGAAGATTCTCCCGTGCAGCTTCGGGACCCACCAAAGATCCCACGTGAGCCATGGGGTTCTCCCCCAAAACCGGAGCTCTAGCATAGCGAGCCATCGCCTCCCTTACCTCCTCGGGGATCCGTTTCAGCGGAACATCCGAGCAAGGGTCAGCGTGGATCAGTCTATCCAGGGCCGAGGTCGAAGTAGAGCCCAAGGTCGAGTGGCGCCTCTTCCTCGTCAGACCCTGCTCGGGTTGCTCCTCCTCAGCAGAAGGGACCCCCTTCTCAGCTTCGGGAACCTCTATGTGAGCTTCGGTGAGATCCACCATCTCCTTATCTGGACTTTTCTCCCTTTCGAGAGAAACGTCAGCAGATTCCTCCTTCTGCTCAGCCACAATAGGGACATCCGAGCCAGGAACAAGGTCGGCTTCAATCGCCTCCATCACCTTGGTTATATCCTGGATTTCGATCCCTAAAGCAGCAGACGGCTTCAGCGGAGAGGGGATGGTATCTTCCTCAGCCAACGGTTGGTCCACGGGCGGCGGTTCCGCAACCACCACACTCTTCAACTTCTGCCCTGGCAAGGGCATGAAGTGAAGGAGATTTTTGGGAGGAGGCATGACTTCCGAAACCGCTTCCTACAGGGCAAACGCTCAAAAGTCAGTTTCGGAAAAAGAGAGAACGGACTACAAAAAGCTCCAAGTCAGAACAAATACCTTCTCCGAGGACTGAGAAGCCTTCGCTTTCTTCGGATGCGCGGAAGGCCTCAAAAGAGTGCTACCCTTCCTTTGCGCTGATCCTAAACAGAGGAGACCAAGGGTCAATAAATGTAAAAGAAGACAAAGGAAGGAATAAAGAAAAAACCGTGAAGTACCCGGTTCCTAGATAAAGAGATATCTATCCGAGCCGGAGATGAAACCGAAGGAACGGCACGCGGCACAGCGTCAGTCCCAGGACCCTAAAAAGATGGTCCAGGACCAAGACGTTAGCCGACGGCCAACCAGAAAGAAAGAGAAACAAAAGACTTCGAGATATAGAAACACTCACCGGATCCGAGGTTGTCCTCAAATCAGGGAGCACGACCTTCACTGGAACAGCTTCGGGAGAAGAGGCAGAATCCCACGGATCGGCTCGAACTTCAGATATCCGAGCGACACCCGACGGAGACAGTACGTAA
Source organism: Spinacia oleracea (assembly GCF_020520425.1). Classification (NCBI taxonomy): domain Eukaryota; kingdom Viridiplantae; phylum Streptophyta; class Magnoliopsida; order Caryophyllales; family Amaranthaceae; genus Spinacia; species Spinacia oleracea. The sequence goes on from NC_079490.1 coordinate 165,937,048, forward strand.
TCCTTCAAGCGAGGATTACGAGGATTCTCTTTTCCGAACTTGTAATCAGGAGCCGAGTCGTAAATGGTCTTCAGATCCAAGGAAATGCCC